>NC_081827.1:10775909-11080000 GCF_030867095.1 Alligator mississippiensis
GATCTGCCTCTCTCATTTCATTTACACTTTAGTAAATTGTCCTGTGACATAAATGTCATGAAGGGAATGGAAAGTTACTCAGTAACAACTTTTTATATCCTTGATCTTATCAGCTACTTGAATGGAAGGGTTTGGCTAATAAGTAATAAGGCAGTGCATACACATTTCACTGTATGTATTACATACACGAGGCTGCTATCTTATGTAGGAGGCTGCCATTGCTTGTTCTGTCACCAACCAGTATAGAATTTAAGGAATAAAAATGTCCTTCTGATGGGGACGATACCAGAGCTAGTGGCCTGTGTTGTTAAATCATGGTGATTGTTATAAGGGAATGAATATTCTCGTGGATCAAGTGGTTTAACTGGCTTTACTTGTTTATAGACCAGTGCATAAAAATGTTTGAAGTCCAGCACAGCAAATCAATTTGAATGGTAATGGTAAGCACTTGCAATTAAGGTATTCTTATATGCCCCTATCCAGGAATAGTGTGTGCAGTGAATAGCTCTGGCAGGTAAACGGGAAACCTAACTTTAAGGAGAAATCAGCTTTGCTACCCAGTGGTTACTAAAAGCAATCAACATTTTCGTTCCTCTTTACACCAGATCCGAGATGAATGGGGTAACCAGATCTGGATCTGTCCTGGCTGTAACAAACCAGATGATGGCAGTCCAATGATAGGCTGTGATGATTGTGATGATTGGTATCACTGGTAAGTTGCTCACCTCTCCTTTTGTATCATTCTTTCCAAGATTGCTGCTGTCCTAAAAAAAAACCGTATTAGTTACAAAAAAGCAGAGTGTTTGAACAGCTCCCCTTTGTTCCCACTGGTCATTTGGACAATTTCACTTCTACCTCTGTTACTTTGGAAGTTTGCAAAAGTAAATTTTAAGTTAACACCTGCTTGGGGATTTTTTGTTAGTGGAAATATACTGGGAAATGTGCGAGAAAACCAGTGCGTTGCTTTGAGATTGTTAGGGAATCTGTGTGTGTCTGGCGATATTGAAAGAACCATATGATTATGAGCACGAGGAATGCAGCTAGAATGTGTCACGTTATGGGAGCATTACTACTTTTGGAAGGCTGGGCTCTTATAAAGAAGCGAGTCATTTCATATAGCTGTCTGGTAAAATGCCTGCAAAAACAATAAGCTTTACCACAAACATGTTATCTTGAATCTGGCCTATTACACCCCAAAGTGGAGACATCTCGTTTTATTGCCATACCATTGTTATCTAAGTAGCCTTCTAATATATTTTCTGTTTCAAAACAAGAGACTTTGAATGTCTAGCTGTTGTTACAGTAATGGATTTTGACTGAAAATATTAGTCAGATTCTGTCTCCCAACTAAAGAAATGTGCCTTATAGGGATTTGAAATAAAAGTAGCCTTGGCTCACTGAAACCTTGTGCTTTTTTGTCAAACTCACAGGCCTTGTGTTGGAATTACGACTGAACCCCCAGAAGAAACGCAGTGGTTCTGTTCTAAATGTGCCAACAAAAAGAAAGATAAAAAACACAAGAAGCGGAAGCACAGAGCACATTGAAGACGTTGCAGTGGATTTAAGTCATACGGTCACTTCAGCACTTCTACCCTGACTCCTTTGTAGAGGGATTCAGTGTGCTTCTGTCTCATCATCTGTCATCAGGTTTTATGGATTATGACTCTCAAGTGAATCAGGAACAAAAATACACTGTCCATTCAGGACTGTTGAGGTTTTTTTTGAAACCGTGTGGGCCCCCATGGGTTAGATCTTAGTCCGTTCTGACGCTGACTTTCACCTGCCGAAGGGAACTTGCACAGAGTGAGACAAAGGGTAAATAGTTACCCACACAGCTCTTGAGGATTGGAAGCAGCAGCGATCCATGTTGTAAATACAGATATCTGCTCTCTCCTTTTCGATTTGTTTTTATTCTCTCCTGAGCCTGAGTGGGGTGTTAGGAGAGATCACCGTGTAAATGGCAGCAAACTGTAAACTAAAGAGACCTTCTGGAATGATTTCTGTAGTCTGAAAACAGTTTTCAACTCTCTTCCTGCATAACCAGATAATCATAACATGGGGAAAAAAAAAGTGGCTGGTAAATATTTTTGTGATAAGAATATATGAAGCTTTTTTCCTTGATTTTTAGTACTAACATAAAATAAACATGTTCGAGCTTTTGTGAAATATCTTCTATTTTTTAAAAGAAAGTTTCTATTGTGTCAATTTTTTTCTTCCGTGTGAATTGTTTTTGGTGGACCTGTAATATATTTTATACTTTGTTTTTGTTTTTTTTTAGTCTTTGTCCATGTACCTTTACATTGCTTGTACATTTCATCAAGGCGGAAAAACACCTCACATTAAAAGATTTTCAGTCATGTAAATACCTGATATTTATAAAGTACTTTTTATGATTATTATTATTATTTTGTAGGGTTCTGAGTTTGGTGCCTTTTCTTTTTCTTTTTTTTTTTTTTTTTTTTTTTAATTTGCAGGTGTGTAATCCTGGCAGTTAATAAAATCCCTTACGTTTTATGTTTACTCCTGTAGCTGCAAATGGACTGTGATAGTCATCCCAGGAGGAGCTTCCCCAGTGGTACACGCATTGAAATCAACTGAGATCATACTTAAGGCCTTAATTCAGGAGGTTTTTAAGCATACGTGTAATTTTTAAGAAGTGACTAATCCTGTTGCCTTCTGTGGGACTGTTCTTTTGCTCAGTTACACACTTGCTTAAGTACCTTTCCGAATTGGGGCTGAAGGCTATGGGCTCTAACATTAGTTTTAATGGTAGCAATCAAGTTTTAATTTGTAGCCGGAGATGCTGCTAATTTTATTTTGAAGCAGTTGTGTGTTTCAAGAATGGGCACGTAGCACTCCGTAAAGGCTTTAGAGCATATAATACCATTTTGAGTATTACCTTGTAATGACAAATAAAGTATGCTATGAAATGTATGTTGTACCCCCAGTTTTAAACAAAGAAGGAAAACTCCCCAAATATGACAGAATGGTGACAGTATTAGATATTTTAGTGCAATGTGTCTAAGAGGTGAATCAAATATAATGTACAAATAATTCTGAAGTGTTATGCCTTATGTTTCAGGAATTACAGGATGAATTTCAACCTCATCTAATTTTAGGATGCTTCTCTTTTGGATTGTACATTGATAAGCATCTGGTGTTTTAGACTACAAACCTTTAACTTGTTGCACAGATATTAAGAATTATTTTTTTAAATGCCATCTAAATTGATATTAATGAGAATGAGTTAGTCATGTTTTAAAAACATCATGTCTAGTTAGGGAAATGAGGTTTTGCTGATATGACTGTTAAATTGCAAAGCAGTGGAGATACAGATGAAATTGGTTTATTAAAAGTGCACTGTTACCTTCTTTGTTCAATGCCACCTCATTCATATTCTATCCTTACTAATTACCAGTCAGCACATTAGTCAAGAAAGTTCTTGGTTTTAATTTTGAATTTTGGATTTCTGGATGTTTTTAAATCCTTTCTGGTTTTGCCTATGTAATAGACCCACACAGAATATCATCTTTGATCCTTTTTGATTTGGTTGCAAAATAAAGAACTGGCTTTTGGTAAGTTGTTTATCAGTTTCCCTCAATGTTCAGTAAATTAGAATTTCCCATGATTAAGCAATTAAATTATTCGAGGTACCAATGGAGGTACCTAAGTTCCCATTTCGGCTGCATTTCAGAAACGTTAGTATGCATTTGTCCATTGTTATGTCAGGATTGCTTTCCTAAACCCAGTTTATGATTTTAGAAATGATCTATGTGGTAATAAAACCAAAGAATCATTTTCAGGAGGCTTGTGTGGCTCATGGGATTAGTAATGGGAGATGGAGCCTTTCACCTTGAGGTCATGCATTTGAATCGAGCCTTGGTCAGTAGACATGAAGAGTTTGATTCTCCTTTCACTTGCACTGGATATAGCAGATATCAATGGTGTTAATACTGAGAAGAACTGAGGTCCAAAAAATACTTAACATCTGACTGCTACTGAGTGACCATAGTGAAATTGCCTGTGGTGGGGTTTGCAATACCACCCATCGTGGCATTTCCATGATCCTTCAGTGTGTATAGCATTGACAATAGCAAGGTCCCAGATGAACCCTATAGCATATATAGCTCTATATATAGCTCTTGTTCCTTTCCGGGTTGTGGACTTTGCTTGGGTAGGGTTAAAGGTTTGTTTTTATTTATATGTTTAATGATTTATATGTTTTGGGGGATTTTTTGGCTGTATATTGTTGCTTGATTTTTTTTGTTCGTCATATGTGAAGAGAGGGAATTATTAGGGGGTATTTTGGTGGAGCTGTGGGAGTGATATGAATGCCAGCCCTGTCCTGGGGGAAAGCTTTGTCAGAGAGGATGATTTTTGTGTTCCTGACCTCCAGAGGACAAGCTACAACTTGTCTCATTAGGTCAGAGCACAGCAACAATCCTAGCTAGAGGTTTTTGGGAAGCAAAGACCTGCAAGGAAAGAGAGATCGCTTTTAATGACTGGGAGGAAGACAACTGTCTACATGGAAGTGAAAAACCAAGACAGGGAAACCTGTTGTTTTGTTAATCAGCGAGACAGAGCAAGTAATGGGTTTAAGCCACCACAGGGAGTATTAAGAGAAAACATTGAGGAAAACCTTTTAAAAGTGAGGCAATGGGAAAAGCCCATTGAATCTCTCTCGCAATCGCGGGCCTGATTCGTATCTGGCATGAATTGACATAGGTCCCCTGACAGCAGTTCGAGTCAGGTCAGCTTACATAAGGTGAGGGTCTGCCCCTTTGTTCTTTAAAAGCCAGCTCTTGGATACCTAGCTTAATGAGATCACTCAGACATATTTCATGTGCATAGTGTATTCCTTAGAAAAGTAGGCTATATCTGAAAAACTAGTGGAGAATCCAAGACAATTGGCTTCCCAGTTGCAATCTGGGGTAGTAATTAACCAAAATCATGAACGGTTATAACATGCTGTGCACCCAGAAAACTCCCTGGCCTTAAAAGCAAGATCTTAAAGAGAAGCCCACGTGAAGAAAATGCCTTAACTAGCAATTCTTAATGGAGGGGATTTATGGAGATGAGCAATGGCTTGCTCCCAGGTGTAATGGAAAATGCTCTTTTCCTTAGATAATCTGCCTTCAGAACTGTATGTAGCACTCAGAGCATAATTTCTATGGTTGACAAGGTGTTTCTCTTCTGAAGATGTCTGCAGTTAAGTACAGTGAGGATCTTTATGCTCCTCAACTGATTTGTGATTCCAAATGTCCTGGAAGAAAAAAAAATCGGAGGGTATCAGAGTCTTCTGACTTTGTCTGGGCTTTCCAGAGATAAAATGTAGTGCATTACTTCACTGTATCACCTAAACCTTCTTTGTTCTCCTTTCAATAGGACGATTAAACAAAGACCTACTAACCAAATTAAAGTATAAAATGAACACTGAGATATGGAAACCTTGCCAGAAAGAATGTTAATGAATGAAGTTCACTAAAGGCATGCAGGCTAAGTTTTCAATACAAATAGTTTTATGGCCAATCTCTTTAGATCATAGCAGTTTTCTTTAGAAGTTTAAGTCTCCAAGTAGATGAGTTTCCTTGCCTGTAGAATGAATTAGATAATGTTCTGAATAAAGTCTCTCTTCACAATCGTGTCAGTCATTCTATTTAGGAAACGCTCTCTTTCTTTTTCGGGAATCTTGGATCAGCTGTAACCTAAAAAATATAAAGCTACTATTAATCCATGTGTGCAGTATGGCAGAGGGCACTGTAATGGGAGATTTAAGACAGCCCAACAGCTTGTACCTGACTGATGACAGCAAAGGCATTTACTTTAAATATGAAATACGACAGGTTATGTGGCCTTTTGCACTCGGGACAGCCCGAGGTGCGGCTGTGATTTGTAAACTTGTTTCAGGACTCCAGCTTTGGATCAGATCCCCATATGGCATAAATTGTTGTAGTTCGTCCACTTGAGACTGCAGAGCTCTGGCTGTTTGTCAGCTGAAGATTTGGCTTTCTGCACTGAAAAGTGATTTTACATCACTTTAAAATCCCTTGATGTTTGTTTTGCTTTTTTGGGAACTCTTTTATTTGGTAATGGTGTGGGGTTGATTTGTGGTTGCTTGTTTTACCTGATAATACTTGTGACCTATGATTTTTTTCCAGGGCTGTCTTTCTCCATTCAGAGATCATCTTGTGCCTTTGCCTTTAACACAGTTCTGATGGCTGATTTGTAAACACAGGCGTTCAGCGGATACTGGGAGACTGTGGGGTTTGTGTCAGTGTTTGTCCCTTGTACAAATGATGAGTGCATTCAGGGGTAATGGGAGTGAACTATTGCTTGAAATTTAATAGGACACCATCAGGTCAAGTTTTATCCAACATACAAGTTTGATGAAAACTAAGCACTGGTAAAATCTAAGACAGGCAGCAATCTTTCCATGATACTTCTAAGAATTCATGTGGTTTTAAAAGTGAGGCAATGGGAAAGCTGGTTCTAAGGAAGAAATCGTTCCCTGCTATGTTGTTAGCCTAGGCATTTGCAGAACAGCTGTGTTGTCTTGGGAGGGAATTGACATTGAAATTAGCCAGCCTACTGGTATTTTATTGCCAAAAGTGAAAACCTGCAAAAACACCCCAAACAATACAAATAGTGAAAAAAGTACATTTTGATATTTAAACTTTAGATTGAATAATCCCCTAGAAGTATGGGATGTTGCTTTATGAAATAAAACATAAACTACATTGCCCATCTATGGTAGCACAGTTTTGCCAACATTTTAGATCACCAAAGCTCTTAAGTGGGTCATTTATGGTGTTTGTAATGAAAAGTGCAATGGCAGGGCATTGGTGTTATAATTTGAGGACTCCAGCTATGCTGGTAGCCAATTCTGTGCAAGAGGCCTTTGCATAACTGTTAACTGCTGTGTTGCTCTGCTAATAAGAGAATTAAAGTTATTCCTGTGGCTGTGTGCACACCAGGATTATCCATCCATGAGTGCAGGACCAGTCACTGTTTGTTTTTATTAAACTTTTAGATGTTGCAGTTCTTTGCATGAGAGCAAAATAACGCAGCAAGACTGCCCTGAGAGAGCTTTCCCCAGATATAGGAGCAGGTAAGAAAACAGAAGCACAGTAAGGGATTACACAGCATTTTCAGACCAGCCCCAGCTAGGATGCAATATGTTAACTGCTGGAGGGTCTTCTGATAGCAGTGATTACCAGTAATCTTCAGGGGAGGGTTGATAGGCCCAGGCGCTTTGGGAATCTGGGCTCCGTTCTGGGCTCTAGCACAGACTTGCTGGTGACTTTGGGCAAATCCTTGCTCTGTGCCTCAGTTTCCCCATCTCTAGAATGGGGGATAATACTTTTTCCTCCTAATCTCTCACTTGTCTCCTATGATTATAACTCTTTCAGGGTGTGGGGAGCAGATTAGTTTAATCAGATTAGTCTCGCTTTTGTAAACAAATGCCAACCCCTACTGTGGGTTAAATAAAAGCAGGTACAGATATCCATCCCTCTTAGGGCCTGCAACCTCATTGTGTCAGGAACTCTCCTACCTTCAGAACCATCTCTGCATTGCCTTACCAATGGCTTCTGCACACATGCATTTAAAGCTGCTGAACCCTCTTGAGATCCAGATCCTTTGGCTTTTCAAATTCCTCCCGGACCTCTTCCAGCCACTTTCCAGCGGTATCCCCTCCAGATTTGTAGCCATCCCCCTTTCTGTTTCTAATCTGCTTTGTGTGGAATGAGTCAGTTTGGGCTAAGCTTGCCTCATAGGAGATTCTTCAGCTGCTTTTTTGAGGCCTGTCTAAGAAGCATCTTGTCCTCCATTCGTAGTGTGAGTTGATCAAAATACGTCCCTCAGAGAGGGGCAGCCTTCTGTGCTCAGTTAGCAACGGGATCTCTGAGACCACTTCCTGAGCTGCTCGGTACTATAGTAAGAGTGTTATGCTTCCCTGACTGCTCTGTGATGATCAATGCCAAGTCAGCCCAAAAGCAGCTGGCATCTACTATTACGATGGCCTGCTTCAGCTCCAGTCTACTTCAACTAATTAGGAAGCTGGGGCACGCTAAGGGTTGGATGCACTGAGTTTACTAGAACAGCTCCTCGTGGGTCCTGTTGTTGCACAGCCACCTAGAAGGCTTTGAGAGCAAGCATGCTGTGCCAAATGTCTTACCTGATGTCCACATTGTGCATATCCATCATACAATGAAACCAGATTTGGAGATCCTAACTAAATCCACATAAGCTCCTGAGCTGTATCTTATGACGCTGTTCATCCTTCCAATTTGAAGATGACCATGACATCACTGGCTGGTTTGGTTTCTGTGAGCATGTGAGTGGCTGATCAGGCCAGTCTGTGCTTTGAACAGTCTGTGGTGCACTGAGCAAGAGATGCTGCTTCGGGTTGCTTGGTCAACAGCAGACATGCTGCTGTTGCGAGATTTATGCTATCTGCGCTCTGCTCTGCCTCAGCAATTCTCCTCCGCTCATAGACGGTAGGTCCAGTATGGATGAGGCTTCGCCAAGTGGAATGATCATGAGCGCAGTCTGCCCAAGACTTCGGGTCAATGTTGAAACGTTTCAAGGACAACTTGAGGGAGTCATCGAAACGTTTCTTCTAGCCTCCCTTAGAGCACTTTAGCTCACTGTAGAAAATCTTTGGCAGTCGCTCATCTGACATCCTGGTGACATGGCCTGCCCATCTCATCTGTGATTTCATCAACAGCGTGAATGCTTGGAAAGCCTGCTCGCGTGAGACCCTCAGCATCTGAGACCTTGTTATCCTCATTGGTTTTCTCAGACAGCTGAAACAGCCCTTATGATAAATTCATTTGGCTGAGTGGACAATTTACTGTGTAGAAAGTTCTTCCAAATTCATCTAAGCTTAACTTGGAATCACATCTTGCCTAGTAAGGAGAAGCCCACAGAGAAAACATCTGGGCTCTCTTAAGTAACCACGCTATGACCTGGCCCTTTCATTCAAGTGGCTACTGCAGTCTGCTGTGTCCACTTGTCCTTCTCAGGCAACTGCTTCCCTGGGGCTTGGGTCTCAGGGAAACACTCCTCAAATTGCTTTGCAAATCTCTCCTGAAGGCCCATCTCTGGCCTAATGCCTACAGTGACATTACCGAGCAATACAAACCAATGAGGAGACCAAACCTCATTGTGCTCGTGCGCTGTCTCTGTGAGTTGTTTCCTTATTCTGAACAAAAAACCTCTTTGGAACAGGTGCAAATTCATATTTAAGTGCAAAACGGATCTCATCCTTTAACGGGGTCTTCCACCAGTTTAATGTTTGTAGAGCACCCAATGTAATGGGACCTTCTGTAGAAAGTTTTAGATACTACTGTGCTACAAAAAAAAATTCAATAGTCCCTTTTGTTCAAGTTCCAAGACTCCACTCATGTTGTGAAGATGACATCAGCCCTGGATATATACTATATACACTTGCAGAAACTTCCTGTCCTAATTGAGATGAACTACAGGTGTCTGGTATTCTCAGAACAGGCGCTTCTTTTGCTTCAAGTAACTGTACAACTGGACACAGCCAAGTAAAGATGCTCCTGATCACTATTTACTTGGCAGGAATGAGATGAGTGCAATCACTTGACAGGCTTTTAGCCGATTTCTAGCCATTCCTTTATGGGTTGCTTTGGATCAGAGATTACCAAGGCAAGTAATTCTTGAGTACAGCTTAGGTAGATGTGTTTTCCCTCTTCAGAACGTATAGTTACAGTCTGCACAAAACCACTCTGCCCAGGCTGCTGTAGTGACTTTTCCTTTGCATCCATGTCGTACCAAGAGGCCTGACCTCTACCCTGGCCCAGGGGAGAGCATGAGCCTAACAGCCCAATTTGGGAAGAGCCAAACCTTATTTCTTCTGTACATGGTGGTGCCCAATTCCATTGCCTGAGCATCCCTGATTATACCTAGTTGCATCTTTACCCCTAAGGCCCTGAGTCTGGGGTTTGGGGGGGGGCTTTATTTTTCCTCAGTGCAGCTCCTGACCCTGTAAAATAAGGCTCGTTGACTCATTGAGATTACCTGGCTATTGGAAGGTATTTATCAAAGGAAATGGACAGTGGTGTCATGGTCTTGGGGCATGATTCGTATTATTTTACTTGCCCATGTCAAGTCTGCTTAACTGGCTCCTTCAACTATCTCAATTTAGGTTACAGACTTAGGACTTGATTGTTTCCCAAAGGACTGAGCACTCATAATTCCTTGGCTTTAAAGCTTGGCTCTAAATCCCTGAGTTGAGAGGGGGGGCATTTTAACATTTTGGGAAGCATGTTCCAAGTGAACCCCGTTCTGCTAACAGTTGTCGGGCTCACAAGGAGTTGTTTTTGGATGTGTGTTAAGAAGCTCCTTGCATCATAGAATATCGTTGTGGTCTACTTGAGCTTCGTCAGCACTTTGTGAGTCATTCGATACCGGCCAGATCAGTTTTCTTACATGGAAAAGTTTTTAATTCTTCCGGTGGCATTGGCTTCAGCTTGTAGATCAAGTGAGCTTCAAGTTCTAGTGCCTGCTTCATCCTACACTCAATTTCACAAGGAGAAGGTGGTGTTACAGACTCATCTGAGGTTCCTTCCCAAGGTGATGAGAGCCCCGCCTTAATGAGTTAGTTAATCATCCTGCCAACATTTTTCCCACACTTAAGAGCCCATCTTGGCAAGATGATGGTTCATAATTTTGTTTGGTGGTTTGTTTTTTTAAAGGGTCCCCAGGCATTCATCTCCAGTGGGCTACAGTTTTTGGGAGGCATATCCAGCTTTTAATTTCATTTGGCAGTGATTTGACAAACCAATCTGCCTTTCCGTGAGTCATGCTTAAATGGCTGGGTGACTGCATTATTTCTTTGCTTCCACTGTTGCTTCAGGATCATGTATGTTGGTCACAGAGATACACACTTACAAAGTACTACAGGTTGGACTTCTGGCATAAATCCAGGTTTGGCTACATGTGTTGCACAAGCTGTTTCTGAGTTGAGTGTGCCCTTAATGTTTCCTCCCTCAAGCTATTTTAATTTTCTAGGATGACTAAATAACTTGGCTGTTTATCTCTGCTTTGAGGTGTCCTTATCTGTATCAAAACCTTGTTCTTGTGCTACTTGCAATCTCTCTCTCACTTTTATTAGTCTGATACATGCAAGTTTCCTTTTTGTGCAACACCACTTCCATCATACACCCTACGTGTTTCTGGTGTCCGGGAGTGTGGGGATCTGATGCACTTCTAGGGAGACCTGTACAGTTTATCTCAGGAGAAAAAGAACATTACTTTTGTGGGCTCATGCTACTTTCCACACCCACATACTCAAGGGAGTCAAGGGAATGCACTAAGTCTTTTATCTTTATAGTAGCGTAGGATGGAAAGGGATCTCCTGAATCATTAAATCCAGTCCTCTGTTATCACAGGCAGCCATGTCATATTATCCCATTCATAAACTTAGGCTTGCTATCTATTTGCTCAAAAAAGTTAACTGCTGGTTAGGGGCAATAACAGCTGCTGTACAGTCCTCAGCATGAGCATTAGTTTTAATGGCTTAAGGAACTAAAGCTGTAGTAGTTCCCATCAGTCGACCTTGTAAAGAGCATGGGAATCTGTTAGAATTGCTCGATTGCTCTGAACAAGGGTTGATTTGTTTTGTCCAGCTTGAAGCATGATCATAAAGTGACTTCACCCAGGTCCCTGTGCCTTGGTGGCAAAGCTGAGAGCACAGTACAAAGCTCCTGGCTCCCAGGGCCTTCTCTCCACTAACCAGATGGTTTTAGTTGTGGAAAAGCCATAGGTCAAAGCAGGGGGCCTTGATGTAGTAATTCAATCGCATCCAAAACCAGTCCCTAAATGCTACTGTTCAAAAACCTCTGTTCTGTTTTTGCGGGGTTTTTTTGTGTATCATATGCCTATTAACAACTAACCCGAGCTTTAATTATGATGCTTATTCTCATAAAAAAGTGTGTTCACCTGCTTAAACCTTGGTTACCTTCAGTTTTCTTTGTGTGAACTGAACTTCAAGGGATGCTCCTTGCTTGTGTAACAGTGCGTCGCCCAGACGTGAGGCCTCCACTTCAATACAAGCTTCAGGAATCCCTTCCTGGACTGAGGCAAGCCAGCACAACATAGCGGGATGCCATCACTTAGACTTCCCCGGTCTGTTAAAGCCTTGTCTCTGTATGGGGTTGGACCAGCGTGAGATGCCATTCAAACTGATTTAATGACATAGGTGCAAACCCCGTCTGTGTGAACACTGATTTGCTAAACTAAAGATTATTATAATTTATCTTAAACTGATTAAGAACAGGGTTTAAACTTAGCTGAGAAAAACTATTCCTAAGCCAAGCAAAGTGCCCTCATAGAGGCACTAACTAATCCAGTGCAGCTCTGTGTGTAGACAAGACTTCAGTCTAATGACTTCAGCTGGTGGTGAAAGTTCCCCAATTAGTTGCTACCAGACCACTGCTAGAAGCCCTGCCTTGCAATAGCCACATGATCAAGGCACTCCAGTTAAAAGTGTTAAACAAGAAACACTTGGCTATTAATTTTCTCCCCATGATAATATCACTAAAGGACAAAGTTAACTGTGGTTGGTTGCCTTCACTTTGTTTCCCTCCCTAACTTGTTTAGCTGTCTTTGAAGTCTCACCTTACCTCTGATTTCCTTGAATTTTGTAACTGTGTATAGGATAATTGCAGTGTACTTGTGCTATTTATTTACTCTTTAATTACTGGTATTCCCTCTCTGCTGTTATTCCAGTTTAACCTTTTTTTTGTCCTGGGAATATTTTGAATGGATGTAACTTAGGTTTCAGAGCTTGTGCTAGTACAAGGTACAGTTTGATTTTGAGGTCCGACTTTTGTTATTACATACCTACCACCGTCTTTTTCAGATATTTTCTGTTTAACCTTTGCCCAGATATTAACTGCCAACTTGTGTGTTATTTTTGTGTCCTGCATGTCTGGAAATAATTGCCCCACACACATGCAGTCAGTATTGTTGTGCTTCTGTAACCCATAACTGACAAGTGGCCTGTTTGGTAGATCTCAGGGGGAGCACAGAAATAATTCCCATTAGAAAAAGAGTAAATCACCCTTTTTTCCCCATGTATGTTTATAGTTTTCTCAGGCAGGTCCAGGAGTTGGAGTTATGTGCACTGTCACCCTTGGTCTGACGCTCACTTCATGACTGAGTGTTCAGTAATGGACTGGCTGGACGTCAGATCGTTGCAAGTCCACAAGTGGAGACCTGCACATCAGGCAGAATTGTATGAACAGGGATATGAGAAGTTTTTGCAGCTGTTTCTTCCCCGTGAAGGCCCTGTGCTCTTTCTTAAACTAGTGGTTCCCAAAATCTACCCACAGGTAGATTGCCCCACACACTGCAGGGCTGGGAGCAGAAGGCAGTGGGTCGGGAGTGAGGGGCACTGGCAGAGGCAGGGGGCTGTTTGCTACTTAAACTATTTACTGGGTCAGGACTGACCACTGAGGTTTAACAAATGGGTCTTGGTACAAAAAAGGTTGAGAATCACAGTCTTAGAGCATCGCATCAAAGCCTCACCACCCTTTAAGGTTGGCCAAGGTGCCAGCTATTGTGGTTTAAAGATGATAATTGTATCAAGTGCTTACACAATAATACATTACGTTGTTAAATAACATTTTCTTAAATATTAAAATTGCGTGCATGCATTTTTTCCTCCTTGTTTAAACAAGGCCAAGTGGAGGTAATGAGATAGATGTGAAGAGCAGCAAAGAGGAGGATTATCTTGAACTTCCCTGGACTTTCAGAAATGGGGTGAGGTCTTCTGCGGAGTTTTTACAACTTGGGCCAGAATGGATGTAGGGCGTCTTAAGTCAGATCTGGCCAAGAGCCTTCAACATCTAGATGAGTGGGGAGAGCAAGAGTAGCCTAAGTGGCAGAAAGGCCATTGGTTTAAAGGTCTGGGATTGCTCTCAATGAAGGACTCCGAGATCTAAGCCGGGTGCTTCCAGTTCGTGCAACCTGCAATTTCCAAGTCACTACAGCTTTCCCCCCTCCACTTGCAAAGATCATGTTACCATTATGTTCTCATAATGAACTGTTGATTAGAAAAGTAGCTGTAAAAAAAAAAATCTGACATTTTAAAAGGTGACTGATTTATTTATTTTTTTTCTCTCTGCTTCTTTTGACTAAGATTTCTCAACCAACTCCACTTGTGACAGTTGCAGCCCTAGTGTTCCTGTTTTGCTTTTGGATGGAAGTGTGCACACACATTCACTCAGTATGTAAAATACACTGGTATCCTCCTGGATGAAAGGTGCTGTATGACTGTTAAGATCTTTATCGTTATAACGTGTTGGATGAGCTTTGCCCAACTGGCTGGAGGCATTGGCAGGGTGCATTATGTTAAATTCTAAAGTTAAATATGAAGAGGAGTGAAAGAGGATTGTTGCAATCGTCAGATGAGAACCAGCGAGCTTCATCTTCCCTTCAGCATCTCAAGGGGGTACAAGGTGCAGTGCCAGTCCTTGTGTCTAACAAACAGCTCTGACCACTAGGGTCTGCTCATCTTTGCTGGCATTTTCTGATCTTTTACTCTCCCGCTCAGAGACCTGGCCTTTCACTCCTCTGTAAGAGTTAAAAATAGAAAGTGTCTTTAAAAACCCCAAGGAACTGTTTCATCTTGGTGAGGCCTTTCTTGCGTGGAATGTGGAAAACTGAACTTTAAAGCTGCTTTCTCCCAGTTACTCAATAGCTGGCACGTGAAGTCAACTCAGACATCCAGTTCTCGTGCAGATAGACCAACGAAATAGACTTGATGTAGCCGCTTATTTTTATCATCTTAAAAAAATGACCTCCTCGATCAAAGGGACATGTGCCAATGGCCATTTCGTCCTTTGTTAAATCTTGCTCCATTCATTATTTTGCATGAATTCAAACCTTGCGTTATTCTCAGCTTGGGAATTTGCTAACCTCTGGGTCAGCAGAGCTTTTAATATGGGTCCCGATTGCGGCTGGTCTTGAGGGTGAGTGTAAATGCGGTGGTGGAGTCAAACTTCCTCCTCTGTCCTTCTGATAGATGAAAAAGGATTTAAAAAACAGCCCAAATAACCAAATTCTTTACAAAGATTACATTAAAGATACGGTCATAAATAGAATCCCTTTCAACAGCTGAAAGAAGTGCTCTTGTTTCGTGGCCCAGCTTCCAGAGCTTGTTCTGTTTGCAACTTTAGGGCACTTCAAACAGTCTTTTCTGGGCTTGCTCCCCCTGCTGGTTGCTTGTGATGTGCTCTTTATTTCTCTGCTTGTAGTCCCCATCCATTCAGAAAGCAGCTGGGTTTTTTTTTTCCCTTATAGACTGATGGTGGTCAAATGTTTGAAGATAAAACAGGTAAGGGCAATAAAAGCAAAACCCTCTTCCCCCTCCGCATGTGATGCTGGAAATGAGTCAGGGAAGAATTTGCCCCATCCCCTTTAAATAATTGCTCTTTATTTTGTAACAGGACTGATACAACAGGCCTTGCCAATTAGTAAATTGTTGTTTGAGAAGGCAGCAACACCTCCTCTAAAGAAAATCGGAGAAGGGAGATTAGCTATTCATTGACTCAGCTTTTTCCCTTGGGGAAGGGGGAGAAGCTGTAAATGTTCAGACTTGCTTCCCTGCAGGGAAGTAAGAGATCTTTTCCCCTGCTTCTGTGTGTTGGAAGACACGCACGCTCTACTTTCAAACTTGCATTGCTTCCCCTGCTTTTTGTGGAGAGAGCAACTTCTAAAAGCCAGACGGCGCTTTATTTTCCGATCAACAGATCTCCATAGTGACAATTAGTTAAAAATCTTTATAGTTTTTGTCTGGGTCAGTATGCTACATTCACAGTCTTTTTAATTGCAATGCGTTTATTAAATCTTGATAAGAACAATAGAGATTCAGAAATGTGGGGTTATGATAAAAATAAAAATCCCTGTCCCTCAATACAAGGAATCAAAAGCTCTCAACCTGACATCCCCAGCATTGAAAGGTCAGCTTTCTGGTCCAACACCATTATTTATAATTTGTATTACAGTAGCACCCAATCAGGATCTGGGGTATTATTTATCGTGTTTAGTGCTTGCCATCAGTCATGAAAACTTAACAAAGACGCTATTGGGTTTATCTATAGGCAGCTAAACAAACGTATCTTGCTCTTCCGTTATCTTCTTGTTAACAAAACACTATCAGGATGTTCTAAACATCAGCATTTACTGCACAAGAGCTCTTTATCTAGGATGATATATAGAGAGCCCATCAATTAGTGCAAGGGGTTTGGAGATACCTGCCATATATTCTCTCAAAAGTCCCAGCAACATCTTTGGGTTATTTCACAAATGAATATCACAGTGCATTTTCTGGGCCTCTGGTCCTTGTGCGCATGGGAGCTGCAAGACCCTGATTTAATCATAATATAATTAAGGTTAAATTCACTTTAATGCAAGTTCCAGCTCAGGAATTTTGCTAGGTTTTGAAATAGCCCAAGTGAGTGTGAAGTGAAAGGGGGCAGCAGATTGAGGCCTGGGCCATAGGGTGGCATGGGCATATTATAATGCCAGTTTTAAGGTGATATGTTATGCCACTGCCTACTGAATAGGGTGACCCGTCACATCTC
Organism: Alligator mississippiensis; assembly: GCF_030867095.1. NCBI lineage: Eukaryota > Metazoa > Chordata > Crocodylia > Alligatoridae > Alligator > Alligator mississippiensis. Next base: position 10,792,529 of record NC_081827.1, read on the forward strand.
TATTTATCTGCTGCCTTGCCAAAAGAGTGAAGTAGGTACCCAAAATAAATGCTGGCCCTGCTAGGGTCAATGGGCATTTACTTGTATATGGCTAGTCTTTCCTTCAGTGGCATTCATACAACCAAAGACTTGCTGCCTCAATATTTTCATGAAGCACAGTCACCTCCCCTACATTTACAAGAGGCAATTTACATTTGTCCTTCCTTTCCCTTACTTCCCACCCCCTTCTCAGACTCCTTCCAGCTCTATTTGTGTCTCCAAGCTGCTTCGCTCTAAGCCAACGATTCTCAATCTTTTTAGGTTTGAGATGCTGCTTGCCAGACTCCAGATATCCCTCAGAAAATGCCAGCTCTTAGCTTCCATTTGTTTTTTTGACTATGGAAAAATAATAGAGCGATTCTTCTGTTGCAAAGAAGTCCGAAGGGACCACAACAGGTCAGAGTATTTTGACACACTCAAGAGATTTCAAATCAAATCCAGTTTATTTTGTGAATCACGTGGAATTGTTTGCACACCTAACGCAGCCCTAATATTGGGCTGCACCCTTAAAAAGATCTCCTGGTACCCCAGGGTGTGGTGGTACCCTGATTAATAACTGGTCTAGGTTATACAATCTACTTACAGCCAAAGTTTTCCCATGTAGTATCTCCCTGAGTCCACTGCAGACAGTTGAGCCCACTTCCCCCTCGGAGCCTAAACCTCTGAGAGGAACAGACTGGGCACAAAGGGGATAGGAAAGGGGGAACGGGGTTTTGTTCTGAAGAGCTGTTTTGGGGGGTACTGCGAGGGTCTCCAATAACCAGCCATTTCTTTACTGCCATTGTCTCTAGGAGTCTTCTTTTTTGTTGAACAGCCAAGTAAGGCAATGCAGATTAAACAGGACTGCCCCACAGTTTAAAAACCCCTTCCACAATGGGTTTACAGTAGTCAACAGCAGTTCGCTGTCTTTCCCCGATTACAGCGCAAAGCCAATGCATCAGCTTGCTGACCACGGTCATGCAACTCAAAGTCACTCTATCCCAAGCTGTAAACAGAGATGTAAGGTCCCATGTATAAAGTGGATCCACATTACCTCGCATCCTCCAGGCCAATTGGAGCCTGAATTGTCCCTACCAGAAAAGTGATTCTGTACCATTTTCAGATCAGCTGCAGATCAGAAAGCTTAACCCCGTGTTTCTTAGAGTGGATTTTTGCATACCTTGCAAAACAGACCCTACATTTTGAAAAACGTGCATTTTGCCTGCTCTTACAATGGCTTCAGAGTGGCTCTTGGCTCTTGTCAGATAGCCTTCCCCTGGAAGGCATATCCACCCTGCCTTCTGCCTGACTTCAATCTAACATAGCTAACTAACTACCTCTCTTGGCAAACAACAGTTCAGGGATGCACCTGGAAGAGAATAGGCTGTAAGCATGGTCTTAAAGTCAAGCCTTTAGCTTTAGTGGTTTTTGGAAGTCATAACCTACATTGGCTGAAGAAAGAGCCAGAGTGGCTCTTTTAAGACGGTAATTTACTGAAATAAAAATTCCAAAGGGGGGAGGAAGCAAGAAGAGGGAAAAATAGTGGGTTAAAGTTTCTAAAACAGAATGTAACTGGAATAACTTGGTAGTGTTATTGTTGCATTTCCTTGGCATACCAAGACGATCCCTGATGATTGCCATCGTTATGTCCTGGGACTTACTGCATTCAAGGAAGGCACAGAATAAGCTTAGCTCAGCCATTTTTGTCCCTACCCAATAGCTGCTCCCCACAGCATATGATGTTACAGACCAGATTCTGCTTTCAATGGACAGAATTATAGTAGGAACAGCATCTGCCTTGTAGAAGTATGTGGCCCCTGGATCAGCCACATCTACAAGTGTAGGCCTACTTTAAGCATGGAGGCCATCCCATGTGCTTAGTATCAGGACCTAAGATACTGAGTGATGTATAAAGAGAGGGATGTGTACTCATCAACTTTTGCTCTGAACAATATGTGTATTTGTAATCATTAGAAATAAATACAGTTAATTATTCTGCCTAGCTCTGCTCACAAATTGGCTCTTTTCTTTCCTGCAGGAACCCCACCTGTGGTCCTGAGGAGAGATTTCAGGAGCAGGTAATCACTTTTCAGATCAGCCCTGGAAAAGGTGTTTGATGCACTGGAGATGCCCAAGAAGATGGTGTTTGCATAAGGGGTTGATAACCAGGAGAATAAGATTCCTCTCATTGCTGGGGAGCATGCGGGCAGCATGGCAGCTGCTACAAGTGTAGAGAGCAGCCGTCAGAGTTTTAATAATGAACACGCAAAGCCTCAGCTAAATGTGGTTAAATAAGGAGAGCCCGTGATAGGAGTTGAGCAGAGGACTGGTCCTTGTGGCGAGTCATCTTGGTGGGCCAGGCAGATGACCTGAACGGCAGTATTTTGTACACGCCTAAGTGGCCACGGAGAATTGTAAGAGGGACCAAGGAGATGCAGTTAATTAAAAATGAGAGAGGAGATCCCAAAGCAGAGTTGTGGCTGTCTAGACAGAAATAAAAGAGTTGGCAACTTAGAAATTCACCGGGGATTTTATCCCCATGGGGCTCAAGTTGCTCCTATTTCACATCACTGGTGGGTCTGAATGTCTCGTGAGACATAAGGGCATTCTGTCTTTGAACTGGTGACCCATTTCAAGGCAGTTTTTTGGAATGGCTATGCTGTTTTCCTAAGCCACTAAAAGTTTTAGTGGATTATTTAAAAGATGGCACTATATAAAAAAAGCTATTGAAGCCAGTAAAGAGGTCTTTGTTCTGGGCAAAGAAGTCATGAGATTGATAAAATCTTTGAAGGTCTAAGTTTATAATGATCTTAAAACAGAGCCAGGGAGAGGTGATATATATCTAGAGTCTAAGGACTTATGGTCACTGATACCTAAAAGACCCAAAGCTGGTGGCCAGCCGTTACAGAATGCAACTTGACAATTGTAGAGGCTGGCTATCTTTCTTAGGTCTTAAAGACAGAAACAAAGAAGTAAAGACATTACATTAGGTACATAGGACCAGATGCAAAAGTGTAGCCAAACAGGCATTAGGAGTGGGGAGAAAACTTTCCTCAACTCAGCTGTGCAAAACAATCAATCTTGTGCTCTATAGAAAAGTCCATCTAAATGATACACTACGGGATACTGTTTACAACTTGTTCTCTCTCGTTGCTGAACTTGAGATTAGAGATGTAACTCTCTTTGAAAGAAGAAATAAAAATGGTGAAATTATACGTGTACATAAAAACATCTCATCTGTGCTTCTAACTTTGGGTTTTCTGTAGCATCTGTTAGCAGTGGAAGCATAGACAAGCGTCCTAGATCGTGTGACTCACAAAACCCAGGCTGTATTCTCCATTCGACCACCGGCTTTTGATAAATCTCCATGTCTCTGCTTCTCCTTCAGAAGCAGTGCTATCACCAGTGCTTACCTGTATGAGTGCTTGGAGATCGACCGATGAGAAGTGCTCTGTAAGAGCTTAGCAGTTTCTCTGCCTGTGTATATTTAACAAACAACCTGAAAAGATGCAATGACTGAAATCTCAGGGCCAAAACAGCAAGCTAGGAATAAAATGGACTAGTTTGACATCATTTTTTAAATGAGAAAAACCTTCTTTGACAAAAGTAAAATAAATCAGCTCCCTTATAAGCCTCTCTCAAGGATTGTATTAACATACTACTCTGGTATTGCCAGAGCTGACTTTTAACACTGTTATGCAATTAATAATATTGAGAAAAGAATCATCCCCAGCTATTTATATCCAGAGAGTGTAGGTAAGGATCCCAAGTCTACATTGAATTTAATTAAAAGAAAACCATGTTGTGGGGAAGATAGTTGTAGAAAGAGCTGTATTAATTTTTGGAAGGTATTTAAGAAAAGGGATCAGCTAAAGTTGGCACCTCTGTGTGGTTTTTACATTAAAATATTCACATCCTATTACTCCCAGGTGGTTGTTGTTGGTCTTTTTTTTTTCCCCCAATAGCTATTAAAGTTACTATTTGATAGGAGAACAAAAGACAAATAGAAATCATTGATGCAAAACCTACCCATCTAAACATGATCTTTCTGGACCAGGAACTCTAAGCTCTAGATTTGTATGATATATAGCTTAGGTACAATAATATCTGCCACAGTTATTATTACCTATATTACAATGATCTCTAAAAAATGTACACGTGCCAACTAGTTTCTCTGTTAGAAGAAGGGAGGGGGGAAAAGAATAAAAGTTTAATAAACGTGTGCTGTGTTGTGGATGACTTTGTGGCGACCTTTGTTGCAAATGGCCTATGCATGCGGAATAATGGTCTCCTTGCAGAGAGGGAAATGGCTTAGTGCTATCATCGTTGCCTCGGTAACCATCAGAGTCTCCATCTAGCAGAGAGAAATGAGTTATGAAAAGGCTTGAGTGAAGAAGGGATTAACACATGATCCCAGGGACAGCATGTCAATCAAAATCGGCGGAGAAATTACACTGCTCTATTTGAGAATTTCTCCGGAAACACAGCCTCACTGGGTGTATGTGTGCGTGTGAGTATATGTGAATAATACACATGCATCTATAAAATTCACCCACACAGGTAGACGGATGCGCATATACATTTTTGTATACCTATCTGTACATGCATCCATATCCACGTGCACATGCAGAACATACATACTTTATTCCCTACGCTCGTTCCACAAACACACATCTACAAACAGACGTCACATCCTACCCTCATACGCACCCACGTATACTTAGATGCACCTATATGTTCGCCCGTACGGGAATGCATACGACTATTAATAGGCACACGCCTACCTATATACTTATGGATTATGTTGTTGGAATAACAAATGAAAATGACTGGAAGAATCAAAAATACTATTTCTTAAAATCTCCTCTATCCCAACTTCTACCTTTTCTTCTTGATGCAATTTTTGCTGCACCCAATAGGCGAGCTGCTCTGATTGTGGTGCCGGTTTGCACCACAAACACGTGATGAGCACAGCAATATATATGAAGTGAGCAAATACCGCCATTTATGCACTGCACCACCTCCGGCAAGAAAAGTATAGGGATGTTATCAAGGTGCAAATGAGGGATGATTTTAATAGGGTAACACTATGTTGATACCCTTGATGGGCATGGTGGGGAAAATATCTTTGATCTGTTTTCTAGCCTGTTTTAGGCATGGGCACTAAAAAAACAGTTTTAAGGACATCATCTCTGGAGAGATTGCAAGTTCTCCAACAGTTTATAAGGCTATCTCAGTTCATTCATGTGCAGCCATTGTACAGATTTCCTGTAGCAATGGTTTTGCTGGATTCTTTATAAGCTTTGCATTACCTGGGATGTGAGTGGGTTTTTCTGCTAATGTCAGAAGGAAAAGGGTGAGTGTTGGGAAGCCAGTGCTGCTCTGAAACAAGAGGAGAGGAGCCTGGCCAGGGAAGTGCTTCTGGAGTCTGGTCTCTGTGTTGATCAACTCAATGACGAAAACTTTCTCAGAGTAAGCTCATTTGAAAAAGCCAGCGATGGTTATGATAAAAATAAAAATCAGCAGCAGCTCTCAGCAGATGGAGAGCGTGTCAGGCAAGCCTGCTTCGAGTTTGGGGAATTACACGGTTGCCATGTCAGGGGATCAGAAAGTTCACATCTCCAAAGTATGGAGCAATTCAAGCAATGCAAAACACACACAGAGCTCACAGCCTGCAGTCATCCCAGGGACATGACCCCCCCACAACCTACACCCCACACATATTCTCCATTCAACACAATTTGCACCTGACATTTGCGGCACAAATATACCCCGTGCACATACCCAGAGCTCAAATTCGGCATAGACATCCCCTAGCGCACACAAGTTACACCCTACCCTCAGCCTGTCCATACAGCTCCCACTCTACACTCACGCCATGACAAAGCTACATCCTGCTTTTACATCCTGCATATAAGAGATGTGTGAAGAAGTAGCAGTGTGCATACATCCAGGATACACACTTCTGTGCAGATCTCTTACTCTCTCCTCCTCTCTTCACACCTGTTCACACCCACCACACACCTTCCATCGCTCTTGGCTGTGTCTCTCTATACATGCCCACCTCTTGTACCTGCTATAACCACTCCCAGGCTCACTTTAGTCACATACGCTCCTTCCTGCCCAAGGCAGGGGGTTGGACTCGATGATCTACTGAGGTCCCTTGCAATGGATGAAATCTGTCTGCCCCTATACCTCCTCCTGCCTCAAACATACAAGCAGTCTTAGAAAAACAGCCTTTTTCCCAATCGCTCACCCATTCTGAAGACACTTGTGTCACAAGCACACTCCAACACACCAACATATACATCTATACCTGCTTCCCACACACATACCCTGCGTGCATCCATCACACGCACACACTCACATCATATTCTGTCACTCTAGGCCTATGCAAACACACCTCACACAAATATGCATGCTAAATCCGTGCACGCATGCATAAATATGAGATCTATCACACACTAAACAATGTCTGTGCTCCACACCCATTCATATAAAATCCTCATAATTAAAACACACCCTCTGCCCCTATTTATATAAAACACATTTCTTAAATGCACTCATTATTGACACACATACTCTCTCTACACTCAGGACGCGCACACACTGCACCCCTCATATAACATTATGCACACCCATACATGGAACATGCACTCGCACGCTATCTGCATCCCCATTGCACCTGTCCCCATCCACCGCACACACCTCACACCCATTCGTATTGCACACCCCTGCAGTATGCCCAGTCATAATGAAAACATGTACTTTATACCCACTCATATCACACATGCTCTACATCCCCTCATGTCTTTCTCTCACAGACATACACCCCTGCATGTCTTCCTCACAAATGCACTCTACCCCTTTATGTTGCACACACACATGTGCACACACACACATTTCCTGATACTTCACCCACCCACATACACCACCCCTTCATCTCTCGCATGTCCCCCACACCCATTCATGTCTCACCCCCCCACCCCCACTACATCTACTCATATCACAAGCACACACTACACCACATGTATTTCACACATCCACATGCACACTCCACACCCCCTCACGTGTCACACAAATACATACAAATGCTACCCCCGGTCATGTCACCCACACAGACTACAAACCCTCACGTCTAATACACAAGCACTGAGCACCCACAGTCATGCCCCATGCACACACATGCATGACCTCTCCATCTCTCTCACTCAGGCTGCTTATGCAGGGGGTCGGACTCGATGATCTATTGAGGTCCCTTCCGACCCTAACATCTATGAATCTATGTTGCATGCATGCACAAACACACACACACACGCATCAATTAGCCCCCTCATGTCACGTGCACACACTAAAGCCTCTCATGTCTCATGCACACAGGCACCAACTACCTCACTCATATCACATGTACACATTACACCCCCTCGCACGCTACATCCCCTCATGTCTCCCATACACACCAACTACCCCCACTCAGGTGACACCCCCACACTACACTGCTTCATGTCTCTCACACACCAGCTACCTCCACTCAAGTCCCACACTCACACTACACTGCGTCATGTCACACACACCAACTACCCCCACTCAGGTCCCCCCACATTGCCTCATGTCTCTCACACCCACCCCCACTCAGGTCCCACACACACTACACTGCTTCATGCCTTTCGCACGCTCCCCACTACCTCTATTCAGGTTGCACACACACACTACACCCCTTCATGTCTCTGTCGCACCCCCACTACCTCCATTCAGGTCAAGTGCATGCACGCGCACACACACACACACTCCTTCACGTCTCTCATCACACACACCTCCACTACCACACTCAGTTGCATACACACATGCCACACTCCATGTCTCTCATCACACACACCTCCAGTACCACACTCAGGCTGCATGCACACACACCACACTCCTTCATCTCTCTCTTTCTCTCTCTCTCTGTCTCACTTGCACACACTATACACACACTGCCCCCACTTAGGTGACACACGCACACTACACCCCTTCATGTCTCTCTCACACCCCCCACTACCCCACTCAGGTTGCACGCACCCCCCCCCCCATGCTCCTTCATGTTTCTCATCAAACACACCACTACTACACTCAGGTCATGCACACCCCCCCCACACACACACCCCTTCATGTGTCTCTCTCTCCCACACTACACGCACACTACCCCCACTTAGGTGCCACACGCACACTACACCCCTTCATCTCTCTCTCACACCCCCCCCGCCACCTCCACTCCCACCACACACAAACCCTGCACTACCTCTGGTCTCAACCGTCGCTGGCACACTCAGGTTGCACGCACACACCCTAGCACACTCAGGTTGCACGCACACACCCTGGCACACTCAGGTTGCACGCACACACCCTGGCACACTCAGGTCGCACGCACACACTGCACCCCTTCATGTCTCACACAGCCCACCTACCCTACTGCGCTCACACCCCACCCCTCCACCCCCTTTCATGCCTCTCTCACCCCCCCATACCCCTCACTCAAGACACACACTACCTCTTCATGTCCACTACCCCCAATGACCCCCACTCAGCACACACACACACACACACGCACGCACGCATCTTCATGCCCCCCCCCCCCCCCCGGGCCATCCCTGCGCTGCGCTGCGCTGCGCTGCGCGGAGCCGGGCTGCCCCCCATCCCCGCTGCCCGGCTCCATCCCCGTCGGCCGGCCCCCCCGGCCCGTGGCCCCCGGGGCTGGGCTCCTGGCGGCTCGGGTTGCCCTCCCTCCCCCGTCCATTGATGGCTGTGCGCCCCCGGGGCCGGGCGGGCGCAGGGGGGCTCCGCGCCCGGCGGAGCGAGCCGCCCTGACCCCGCCGCCATCCGATCTTGGCCTCGCTGACACTCATTTAGGCGCGCGCAGCAGTGGAGCAGACATGGGACAAGTCCAGCCTGAAACCGAAGCCCCCTGAAAGGCGGGGAGAGATCGGGAGAACCTGATAGCTGGAAACTTGTTCTCTCCAAAGGCTTTCTGGACATTTTAGCCCGGATCAGGAGTCCATGAAGCGCCAGCACGTCGCCAGGCGGGGTGTAAACGTTAAATGTTAGCTATTTGTTCCAGAGATTGGCATGAAAACCGAGTCTTTCTGCTGCTCCGGCCCCCCTCCCCTCTCCTCCCCTCCCCTCCCCTCCCTCCAGGCTCCCTCCCCTGCCCGGCTCTCACAGACACTCATTCATTCACAGACACCCTCGGCAGCCCCGACGGCCAAGGCCAAGGGCGGCCCCCGGGCCCTGCTGCCGGGGGTGCCCGGGCTGCGAGGACGGGCCCCCTCCGAAATGTCCCAAAGGTGATTTGGTGAGGGTCAAACGCTGCCCCTCGTCGCACGGCTCCGGCTCGCGACAGCATAGGTGTGAGCATCCGTGTCTCCGCAGCAGGATAGGTCTCCAGGTCATGAGAGATGTAGATACCTGCTGTGATGGTATCATCTGGATCTGTTTCTATATCTATCTATCTTGATAGCATCTATAGAGCTCTCTCTATATCCCTCTATAGCTATACAGTTATCTCTGTATCATCTATATCTAGATCTGTTTCTAGACCTCTGTATCATCTGACCCCAGCAGTCTTTCCTGCCCAAGTGCAGGGGGGCTGGACCCGATGATGTGTAAGGTCCCTTCCAGCCCCTAACAGCTATGAAACTATGAGCTGTATGCCCTATATCTAGATATCTGTACTTTGTTTGGTCCAGGAGGTGCCGATCCACCCTGCCTTTCGCGACATGAGGCCACGGCGGTGAGCTGCCCACGGGAGAGCTTTAGTCCCCTAGGCGTTTCCAGCAGGTTTCATATCGCCTCCCCGCAACTCTTCCCAAAACTTTCAGCTTTGCCAGACCCCGGGGATGCCCAGAGCTGCCCCCAGCCCTGCCAGCCACCCACCCACCCACCCCTGGGGTCACCGAGAAGGGGCTACAGAGACTTGAAAAGAGTTCACGTGTGATCCTTTTACACCCCGTTTTCCCCTCCAGTGCTGCGCTTGGACGGACCGAGTCCTCCCACTATCCAGGGCTGCGTTGTCTGGGACCTGAGGACGGACTGGTTTTCATCCATTTCTATCTCCCATGATCCCTCGATTCCTGTATCTGATGCAGAAACGTGTGTGAATGTATGTATGTGTGTACACACACACACACACACACACACATATACATAGTGTTTGGTCATCTATATCTCTATAGCTATAGAGATCTCTATAGCTATAGAGATAGATATAGATATATATCTATAGATCTATATATATATATATATATATATATAACCAAGCACTATATATGTGTGTATATCGATATATAGATATATATATGTAGATGTAAATACCTGTATATAGAGCTATATGTACATAGATCTATATATACATATAGATACACATATGTGTATCTATGTATATGTGTATATAACCATATTTACCTAATCAAGCACAATATGATTTTAAATGGATCTAATTCCACATTTATCTCCTTTGCCCCGTGACTATAGATTCATGCTTCTAAAGCAACCTTTTGAAACTATGATTAGTTAAGCCCCCCTTCCCCCCCCCGCTTTCTCCCCATTTCCTTGCTCTCGCTTTCTTTTTTTTCTTTTTCTTTTTCTTTCTTTTTTTTTTGTGAGACTTTCACGCAATGCAGATAAGATATAAAATACTCTATCGGGGTACTGTAATATTAAAGATCAAAAAATGGCATCAATGGAAGACCAAAATGCACGGAAAACAAAGGGGAAGGCTGGAAGATGTTCATCAGCTAATTACAACTGCAAATATTATGCAAATTTATCTTGGCACAGAAATGGAGAAAGCGAGTTTAAGTGCGGAGATAATGCTGGAAAATTGAATGTTCATCTAGGCATGGGACGTGGGCCAATAAACTCCGCCAGGCTGTTTCATCTAAGGGAGGATATACATTCCTATCAAATCATCTACACTTCACATCGGGGGCTGAGAAATTACGGTTATAATTGATACTTGAAATTCCTTGACAAATATTGCATGGAATATACTGTACTGAAATATTAGAGAACCGGATTACCATGTGAATGCGGGTAGGAAAACACCAGATATGTTTAGGAGACGGATATTAGCTGGGAACCTGGAGAGAAAGAGGGGGCTGTGTCCGCATTAGCCCATTAAAGAAATGCGCTCCTGCTCCTTCAGAGAGGAGGAAAGAGGGACTAAGTTACCATTTAACCCCTGTGTGGAAGCTTCTTCCTCACCTGGGGAAAAAAAAACCCATCATCCTATGTCGGGTTAATGTTTAGACGTTACTTCCCATGTCTTGGCACACACGCATGGATCGGAGTAATTCAGGTAAACTTCAAGCAAACAGAATCAAGCTGAGAACACCTGTCCCCAGATGCTAAATGCTAAAACAGATCCGTGTGGATGAGTGTGAATAAAGTACACACACAGTCTATGCATGCACATAATGTGTGCGTGCATGTGTGTGTGTGTTGGGGGGGGAGGAGGTATATAAGCTCTCACAGATATGAAATGATCATACACACAGAAACCACCACCTTCTCTTCAACTGACCAGGAACCTGCGTAGATTTCAGGCATCATCCCCCCCACCCCCTTTCTGATCCGGTCCAACCAATTAAGAACAAATTATGATCCAACGTCAGGTCTGGAAGAGCAATATCCTGTATCTGCCTTCCCGGAGTGATGGGGAAGAGCCGGAGCGTAGTTAGTTAGGGAGAACAAAGTAAAATCAAATGGAGACACACTTTTTTTATGACCGGTGCCTTTTTGCCCTACGATTTCCCACCCCCTCGCACAAAGCGCGTTAATTGTGGCAGGTCGCAGAAAATCATATTTGAAATGCATCCCCTTCAACATGGAGGTGAAAGAGGCTGCTGTGGGAATGGCCATTTCGCTGAAGGATGAAAACGAATACATTCAAATGCAGCTAAATATTAACAGATCCTACCCCCCTCCAACACACACACACCCACCCACGAGCGCGAGGGCAGAAATAATTTCAGGTGAACTCCCTCTTTGAACAGTGGCAGGGAGAAACAAACGTAATCCCTCGTTCATTTGCATACAAAGCAACCAGCGGTGCTGTTTCCTCCCTCCCCCCCCCCCCAATTTATGATAAATGCTTAAAAAAAAAGAAAAAAGCAAGGCGATTGATAACAGAAAAGTGTAATCGATTTGTGTGTGAATGCCTGTGTGTGTGTGTTTGCAAATGGGGCGGAGAGAAAATTCATTATTGGCAGTTCCTTCTTCAAGAAAAAAAAAAAAAGATGCAAATTATATTTTATCTTAACTCGGCTCCGTGCTTTATTCAATGTTTATGATTAATTATCTCCTTTTTATATAAAAAATAAATCATGTAAAATTAGGATCTCGCTGCTTCTGAGAAAATAAGCAAGCCCCAGCTCCAGGTCGATTTTGTTAATTTCAGCCTGAAATTGACACACTAATTAAAGAGCGTCATACACCCGGTTCCCCCTTTTTTTATTATTATCAGATCTACCTTATATTTTCCCAATTAAAAACTGTTTAAAAAAAAAAAAGCAGTTTCACTGCCCCCAGGATAAAAAAAATAAAAAAATAAGGAGCCCCTTTTTCACAACATCGCCCATCGCTTTCTGCCATCAGATTCATTGTGATGTATTAGATGCAATAAATTATCCCGTGTAACAAAACATTGGGAGCTGAAAGGCTGATAATCTGGAAAGCAGAGATAAGGATTCATTATTCCGAATCATTATGAATCCAACGTTGCCTCTGACTTCTTTCTTAATCAGCTCCTCTGATCCTGGATATGTGAGCAGCACAGATAAGGAAAGAGTCATTTATAATTCTGCACCTCGTCTAATATTTTAAAATAAAGTCAGAGGCAAGAAAACGCTATAAAACACAAGCAAGAGGCGAGCTCCAAATGAAATATCACTTCTGTGTTGTTGCAGCCGCAGTAAGATTTAATTAAAATTCGCTACTTCCACGTGCTTCATATGTGTGTATATATATATATATATATATATATATATATATATATATATATATATATTGCAACACGTCTATAATTGATATGAATTTGCAACCGGAGCTATTTGAGCAGCTCCAGGTTTGACTTTATTTCAAAGTCCTTGATCAGAGGTAGGTGGGGGAGGGAAAATAAACTTTTGTTTTACTGTGTCCCTCCCCCCCCCCCCCAACTCCCTGCTCCCTCTGCACAATGTCATTAGGTCGCTCCTAGGAGTGTATAAAGCTAAATTGAATGGAAATCGTTTTAAAGCGAATATCCCTACGCAGATACAAAGCGCAGGATCAATGCCAAACCGGCTGCTTCGGAAATATCAGATGAAGCTATTTAGCTTGGAAAGAAAGACTCTAATGATTATGTTTATAATATCGGTTGAGAATATTTTTTTCCTGCAGTGGGGTTTTTGCTGTTGATTTCTATAGTGGTGGGGGGAAGTGGGGAAGAGAAATTAAAAAAAAAAAAAGAAGAGAAGAGACCGACATTGAATTATAGGATATAAAACACCCCTCAGATTTGCTCAGCAGCCATTCCTTAGGGTGGAGTGGCTGTCAGCTACAATAACATATAGATTGTATTTATGGAGCCTCCGACCGCAAATCTTTGTGTAGCTGAAGCCGAAATAGATGGTCGTGGCTTCTGCATTTATTCCGAGGTAACACAAGGAGCCGTGGGGGTGTGCATCAGTGAGCGGTGTGCGTGTGGTGTGTGTTGGTGTGAGCCGCGCTCGCGCCTGGGAAGGGCGGATGGGGATTCACCGGGACCAAGCAATTAATATTGCAAAATAGGCACTCGGGGTGTGAAAATGGTCTTCGTGTATATTCGGGCTTCAGCCGCAGACATCAAGGGCTGAGATATTTATGATAAACCCCGCGTGCCATTTAAAACCTCATTAGTGATGTTTAACCTTTGAAGCGCCAACCATCATATCTGGAAATGAACTTCTTGGTGTGGGGTTAATACAAAGGGTGTGCGTGTGTGCGTGTGTGTGTGTACCCCTACTGCAAGAAAAGACTGAAGGCAGAGTGAATTTTTAAACAAAGGAAAAGGAACCAGGCTTATTGTAGGGGTTTTTCCCCCTCTTCCATTTAACGCATTTGGCAGGAATTACCGATGTGCATTTTTCTTTATGTATTTGAAGTCCACCACGGCTGGATTCAGCCAGATCTCAACATTTCCTCCCTCCCTTTTACACGACAAATCCTGGATCGATTCAGAGCCAGGCAGGGGCACGTCCACGATGCTCACATATTGCCAAGCCGACGACTGTATTCCCACGCGGAGCCCGGCGCCCGCGGGTGACCAGACAGCCGCGGTACAGACAGCAGGGAGCGGAGGGCAATTTTTCCCTGGGGTCGATCCTGCTACAAACCATCCCTTCAGGATCGCTTTGATTGTATTCCCAATTATTTTCTCCCCGATCACATAAAAAATATAGAGCTCGTCCTTCCCGGTGGAGTAAAAGCTGCTTCAACTGGAAATCGCCCTACAATCAATCCAGCAGCTAGCCCAGTGTTAGCTAAACCGACCAGTTTCTAAAAGGATCAGAATAAATAAATAATAATAATAATACATGACAGGCGCCTCGCTTGTCTGTTATTATTTGGTATTTAATTGATAGAAGCCACCCTCTGCAGCCTTAATGATCTTTAATTTATTACCTTAATTGAATTTGTTTTCTAAAGATAGCAATGGGGAAGCGATCACGTTACCTTTCACCTTACAAAGAGTCACTTTAGACTGGAGATAGCAAACTCCCACCGTCAGCAGAAAAAAAAAAAAAAAAGAAAAAGAAAAGATAAGAAAAAAGCGGGTGAGGGGAGGAGTGTGTTTAAAGAGAGAAGAAGACGAAGAAAATGATCAGTTTACACCGCTCTGTATTAAGTCTGGCTCCCATTGTACACGAGCCCACGGCTGCCCAGTGGTCCCAGCCCCGGGCTCAGGCTCCTTTGATGTCCCAGCACAGCACAGTCCGCGGGCACCGAGCCGGAGCCTGGAGCCGGGACAGACAGGACTGCCCCGGCCTCCAATGTCCCTGCCCCAGGACGGCTGGCTCGAGCCGAGCCCCATGTCCCTGGCAGGCACTGCACCGTTTAATGCGAGCTAGAAACAAGGGATGCAATCGAAACCTCCCCGCCTCCCCCCGCGCCCCTCCAGCGTCAGGAGCAAATAACACTGGCGACAATGTCTCGGGCTCAGCTGTGATTTCGCGAGGGGCAATAGTCAGGGGCGATCCGCTTTCCAGCGGGGTCATTGCTCCAGCCTGCGCTGTCTGTGTCCTGGGTGCCAGGCTGCTGGCAGGGCCCCGGAGGCTTTGCAGAAATCAGCTGGGATCCCTGGTTATTGCTGGTGCCATTGCTGTCACCGCTGCTCCTACCAGTGCTATGGCATCAGTATTATTATTACTGCTACTACTGCCGTCACCACCATTGTTAGCATTATTATTACTGCTACTGATACCATGAGTATTACTACCACCACCATTGTTATTCCTGCTTATTATTATTACCATCATTATTTCCACCACCATTATTCCTTGTACTTTTCAAGTTGAATTATTACCATCATTATTACTACCACCGCCACCATTGTTAGCATTATTATTACTGCTACTGATACCATGAGTATTACTACCACCACCATTGTTATTCCTGCTAATTATTATTACCATCATTATTTCCACCACCATTTTTCCTGTACTTTTCAAGTTGAATTATTATCATCATTATTACTACCACCACCACCAGTGTTATCATTATTATTACTATTGACACCATTATTATAATTACTGCCACCCCCATTATTAATATTACTGCTTTTTATCATCCAGTAATTATTACCATCCTTATTACTACCACCCTCCATTGTTGTTATTACTACTACTGACACCATTATTTCTACCACCAGTTATTATTGCTACTGACACTATCATTATTAGTATTATTACTACCACCACCACCATTATTATTATTATTACTACTAACACCACGATTGTTACTACCACTGCTAGTAACGCCACCATTACTACTACTGCTACTACCATTGCTATTATTATTATTACTACTATAACCATCACTATTACTACTATAACCATCACTATTACTACTACCACCACCACCACGATGGTTGTTATTACTACTACTAGCTCCACCATTATTACTACTGTCACCATTGTTGTTGTTACTACTACAACCATCACTATTACTAGTACCACCACCACCACGATGGTTGTTATTACTACTACTAGCTCCACCATTATTACTACTGTCACCATTGTTGTTGTTACTACTACAACCATCACTATTACTAGTACCACCACCACCGCGATTGTTTGTATTGCTACTACTACTAACGCCATCCTTCTTATTATTACCATGGTTATTACCACTACTATTCTTGTTACTCCTATTGCTCCGAGTGCTGCAGTTGTGACAGGGCAGGGGATGCTCGTGCGCGAGCCTGCGCAGGGGACAAGCCCAGTGTGGCGGGTCCTGGAGGGAGCAGAAAACCGCGCTGGTGACAGCCAGAGAAAGGACGGGAAGGGAAAAAGCCGAGCAAACGAACCTGCCCCCCAGCCCGTGTCACTTCTCAGTGGCGAGGTTTGGGTGGCAGCGAGAACAAATGTGCAGCAAGGCGCTGGCGGGAGTGCCTGCCATGTAAAATCCCATTTGGAAACTCATTTCAATCTTGATTTAACCACAAGCCATCCATGCTGTTCTGGTGGGTGGCAGCCAGTCCGGCGCAGTGATCGGAGGTAATACATCTGGCTCGCCCAGGCAGCCCCTATCTATTGTCTCCCGGCCCCGGCGCTGCCCGCGGAGTGTGTCAAGGGGGCCCGCGGTTCCCCTCCTGTTTCGCGAAGGAGACAAGATGCAAACACGGATCCGAGTGGGGGGAGCGGGGCTTGCTCGTGCCTGGCCGGACTCTCCTGATCAGCATGAATATGAGTAGCCAGAATAGGAAGGCACCGAAGTGTGCGTGTGCGTGTGTGTCGCGCCGCGGCAGTGGCTTATTCCTATTGTAACTTGGCAGCTCGTCGTTTCAGCGGCGAGCGCCGGCACAGCGCGGGTGCGGGAGGGAGGCGGCCCCAGGCCCGCTGTCCCGGCGAGGAAGGGGCTTTCCTCGCGCCCCAGTGCACAGACCCCCGCAGCTCCGGGGCAGCGCATTGCACATGCACCCCGCCAGCCGGGCCGGGCCGGGCCGGGCCGGGTCTCTCCGGGCGCTGAGCCTCTCTGCTGCCTCGGGCTGGGGCCCAAGTCCCTCCTGCCCTGCGGGGACAACTGCCCCCTTGCCCCGCCCGGGGGGAGCTGGGTGCGGGGCTCGCCCTGCAATCGAGCAGGGGGGAGAGGGGAGGACGGGCTCCCGCCCCAGCGCTTCTCCCGTGCCCCGCGAGTGTGTGTGATCGCTCGTGGGGCACATCGCTGTGCCCACACCTGCGTGTACGTGTGTGTGTGAAAGGGTATCTGTGTTGCCACTAAGAGTGCAACAGCCCCTGTGTGTGTGTGTGTGTGAAAATGCATCTGTTACTATTGCGAGTGCAAGAGCCCCTGTGTGTGTGTCTTTGTGTGAAAGTGCATCTGTGTTGCCACTAAATGCAAAAGCCCATGTGTGCGTGTGTGAAAGTGCATCTGTGTTGCCACTACGAGTGCAAAAGCCCCTCTGTTCATGTGTAAAAACGTATATGTGTTGCCACTAAGTGCAAGAGCCCGTGTGTGTGTTTGTGAAGGTGCATCTATGTTGCCACTAAGTGCAAGAGCCCGTGTATGTGTTTCCCTCCGGATCCCTGCTCCTGGCGCCTGTTTTCTCTCCAGATCTTTGCACAAAGGCTCTGAAAAGCCCCAAACACACTCACAAAAAAGAAAGAAAAGGGGGGAGGAAAAGGAGAAAGACCCGAATCCTCGCCCTTGCTGCCACTGCTTTTCCTCGAAAGCTTTTGATCAGGACTGCACGATCCCTGCTACTATTTATATGACCATAAAATAAGGGAGGGGGGGTGAAAAGAAAAAAAAAGGAAAGAAAGAAAGATCTTTAGAGGCGTTAGAGGCTTATGGCAGGGACCATTGTGCCCAGCACAGGTTACATCACGTCCTAATCGATTCCCTGCCCCAATACCTGCCTGTTCACCCCCCTTCCCCTCCCCCGGCGTCTCCCCACCCCATGTGATTCGCGGGCTGGGTGTGTAATGAAATGCCCATCATATTTCTCTCCCTCTTTCTCTGCCCTTTTCCAACCCGGAAGAGCTCTGATCTCCTATACAGCCGGGAGGAGGAGGAGGTCAGGCAGTCGGGTGGGCTTTCGGAGGATGCAGATCGCCCAGGTTTTACTTCTGGCGGGGAGCTCGAGCCATGCCCGCAGCCCGGCCCGCCTGCCCGCAGCGCCTGTAGAGCTCCCGCAGGTCCGGGCCACGTAAGAACAAGCCAAGCTGCTGCCCAGGTCAGTGCCTTCGCTCCTCGGGTCCCCCCTGCCCCACGTGCAGGGTGAGCAGGGGATCTCGCCTCCAAGGGGCTGCCGGCTCCAGCAGAAACTTAACCCGAGTCCGCTCGCATTGTTCCGCAGCCGCGGCCGGGGCTTCTTGGCTTTCCCCGGTGACCTTGGGGGAAAGCCGCGGCTGGTCCCCGAGCCAGAGATGCGGGGCGAGAGGCTGGAGGCCGGCGGTGGGCAGCCCGGGGACGGGGGCGCGGCAGGGCGCTGCCCCGGGGGACACGAGGGGCGCGCGGGGCAGAGCCCGCACCGGGCCGGGGAGCCCTCCTTCTGCAGCCGGGAACACACGCCTGGGGGTGGGGGGTGCGTGTGTGGCAGGGGCACACTCGGGAACGGGAGCTGTGCAGACACACGCACGCACACGTGTGAGTATAGAAGGAGCCCTTCTCACCCGGGACTGGATCCAGCCTTCCCGGCCCCGGCTCCTCCGGGCTGCGGGGAGAGACGCGGCTCCTAAAACCACCGCTCTGCTTCTTCCTCTGGCATTTGGGAAGGCCGCTGCGCAAACAGATACCTTCAGACGGATGTGCATCTATCTATCTATCTATCTATCTATCTATCTATCTATCTATCTATCTATCTATCTATCTATCTTGTAGTGTGTATCTATATATCTATAGATAGATATAGATATATACACATACGAGTCTATATATATAGACACACACTACAAATATATATGTATGTGTCTACACATACACACTCTACAAATCTCTCTCTCTATATATATAAACCTATATATCTATTTCACTATATCGATATAGATATAACTATATATCTATATCAATATATCTATATACAGATCTGTATCTCTCTATCTTCTTCGTCGTGTCTCCAATTCACCTTTTCTACATGGTCTGCTCCCAATGGTCTGCACAGGCCACTGCTTCTGGTGGCGGTGGTACATATATTGATATAGATAGGTAGACATATAAATGTTTGCAGAGCCACGTATCTAGGTGCCAGTGCGTGTATTCCCATAGACTATATTGCTCATATAGATCTTGCTTTTACGTGTATATATAATCGCCCAAGTTAGATCTGTATGTAGGTGTATATATATATATATATATATATATATATATATATATATATACACACATATGTGTATATGCATACATATTCCAATAGATAGATAGATAGATAGATAGATAGATAGATAGATAGATAGATAGATAGATATGTGTATTTTGCTCATGAATGTATACCATTTCTCTGTCGGTATATGTGTGCCTGTGTATTCCTGTAGACCGCACACAATATTTTGCGCGTGTGCGTGTACTAGATAGACTGCGCACACCGAATGCTGCTCGTGTGTGCGTGTACGTGCTTGTGCATCGATCGGTCCGTGTAGATACGAGGTCTCTCGGAGCACGGAGCCGGCGGCCGTGCGGGTCCTGCACCCGGGTGGCGCGGCCTGCGGAGCGGGGCCGGCGGGGAGGCCGGGCTGCTGCCTGCTCGGCGAGGGATGGATCCCCTCCATCTCCGGCAAGCAGGGAGGGCATTGCCTCGGCAACACACTGGCTGCTTAGGGAGGGAGGCCGAGCCGCCAGGCCGCCGATCCCAGCTCTCTCTCCCCTGCAGAGCCTGGACGTGCTCAGGGAGCCCTGTGCCCAGGGGCTGCTCTTGTGCGCGCTGCGGCGGGGCACGTGTGTGCGGACAATCCCGGGGTCGGCTTCTTGCTTGTGAACTGGTGTCCGGAGCCCGGCTGGGGTGGGGGAGAGCCCTTCAAGTTCAAAGCCAGCGATGCAAGGAGAGGAAGGCTAATCTTGCTGGCTCCTAAGTGACTCCATCCCAGGCCCGAGAGCCGGCCAGCAATTGCACCCGGGGGGAGACCTCGCGGCCACGATGGGGGAGGAAAACCTCTCCGGAGACCCGCGCGGAGGGCACAGCCCGTGCCCCGCGTCTGCCCAGCGCTTCTCCCGAGCCCGCTGTCCCCGCACCGAGCGGCGAGGGGCCCGGCGGGCAGAGCTCCTGCTCCCTCGGGGCACAGGGACTGCCCCCTGCGTGCCTCGGGGGGCCGGGGATACAGCTGCAGCACGGGATAGAGCGGGGGGGGGGGGGGTTCAGGGATCCAGCCATCACAGCCAATCCTTGCAAGAAAATCACCTCCAGGTTTTATTACTCAGGCACAGAGGGGGGGGGGGGGCTTTAATATGTCCCGCGGCCCCCCCCCAAGAGAAGGGGCAGACCCTACCCGTGTCCTGGGGGCGATTGGGGCTGAGCCAGCCCGTGTTTTTGGCGCTTTGCTCCCACCCCGGCCTCTCGCTCGCCGCCAGCCCAGCCGCAGGCTTCCGGCGTGTTTCCGACTCACCTGGGGACGCCCCCTCGGAAGTGTCCTCCCCGGGAGGGGGGAGAGGCGCTGGACCCCCCTCCACCCCGCGGGTGCGTGGGTACCACTGTCGGGGACCGCGGGGCAAGCGGGACGCGAGTCTCCACGACCCGCTCCGGCCCCCGGGCAGCGGAATGCTTTGTCCGGGCTCGGAGCGGAGGAGGCAGCGCGGTGGCTGTGTCCTCCGGGGCTGGTCCCCCGGGGCAGTGTGGCTGCCTCTTCGGGGCCCCCGTCCCCACTCCCTCCGGGGCTGGGCAGGGCTGGATGTCCGGGGGATTGGCGGGGCGAGCCCGTGGCTCCTGCATGCGGGAAAGCCGCGCACACGCGGCGGAGGCGCTGGAGGGGACCAGCCACCACCGGGCCTGAACCATGCGGGGGAACTGGAGCCGGGTCCTGGCCGGACACCTCCTGGCCCGGCCCCGGCTCTGCCCGCCCGCCCGGGGCAGCGCGCAGGGGGGACGGGGCGCCTCTGGGACTCGCCCAGCCGGTTTTGATCTCCCGCAGACGCGGAGTGTCCCGGGGCAGTCGCCCTTCTGCTCAGCTTCAAAGGAGGAGGGGGGGGGGAAGCTCCCCCCCTCCCCTGCTATTCATTTCCCGAATCGCTTTGCTGAGGCAGCACAGGGGGTTTCCCTTCTCCTTCCCACCACCCACCTCCACATCACCGCTGGGGGGGCAGATCCCTGGAAGTGCTGCCATCTCCGGGTTCCCCGAATCCGCTCCGGGCCTCCCCCTCTCCCCCCTAGCGCCCCTCTCCCCAGCTCTGCCCTGGGCCTTGTCCTCTGCCTAACCCTGGATCTGCAGCCCCAGGCTGTTTATACAGCTTTACCTGTGCTATTCCCGTCCCCTGCAAAAAACCCCAGCCCGGTAACTTAATCCGCTCGCAGCCCACTGCAGCAGGAGAGCGCGGGGGGCTGGGGAGGGGGCTTCTGGCCGTCCCCGCCCCAAGGAGACAGGCAAATGCGGACCAGGTGCCGGTGATCAGGGTGCGGGGAGAGGGGAAACTTGTCCCCCTTGTTTGTCCCCCCCCCCCCAGGATCCCGCCAGCCTCCAGGGCCGGGGGCTGGGGGAGCCCTCTCCAGCCTTTGGGGTTGGGGGCGATGGCCTTGAGCCCCCTGGGAGGACAATGGCAGGGACCCCTTCTTTCCTCCCTCCAGGCCGCCGGTGTGCAGGACCAGGCTGGGACTCCGAGGCTGGCTCCCCCCCGCCTGCCCTTGCAAGCACCAGCAGCCCCAGGAGCCCCTTCCCCTTCCCCTCTCGGCAGGACCTGCCAGGGGGAAGCTGAGCCGGGCAGGGGCTGCGGGCAGAGCCCAGCTCCGCACCCAAGCGGAGACCCCCTGGGCAAGGTGCTGGGGGCGGGGGTCCTGCCGCGGCCCATCCTGGAGGATGCAGCGGGCTCCGCTGGGAGGATGCGCGCGGGGCGGGGACGCCTGGGTCCCGGGGCTGGGGAGGGGGCACCTGCCCGCCTGCTCCCGGCCGGCTAATGGCCTGCCTGGCACTCGGCTCGGCTTCCCCGCGGCTCTGGCTCGGGCCCGACGTCAATGCCCAGTGGCGTCGGCGCGGCTGCCGGCGAAGGGCACTGCAGAGAGCGGCCCCCACCTCCCCATTACGCCCTGTCAATCCGGCCGCGGGCAGGCGAGCCGGGAGGCAGACACGGGCTTGCAGGCCGGCTCCAGGGCACGGGGCACCCCGCAGCGCCCCCGGGGTGCCCCCCAGCCTGCCGGCCAGGACACACCGTACTCCGCCAGACCCACACACACGTACACACGTATGTGTACATACACACAAACACGTGTGTGTGTATGTATCTATATTCACACACACAAACGTATCTACAGACATGTATTTGTGCATACACACAAACGTGCTTGTAAATCAAGACACAGACACACATGCGTGTATACATACATTTATACACGGGTCCATAGACATTTATGTATACACATAGACATATACACGTGTGTATGAATACGTGTTTATTTATACACACAGATACATATACGTATACGCGCGCGTGTGTGTGTGTTTAAACGAACCAGATGGAGAAGGAGCCTAGGAAGGGATCAGACCCCCCTGTTTTGCGCCGTCAGGTCCGACCCTCTCGTCCCGTTCAGACCCTCGAGTTCCCTTTAACTCATCCGGCGACCCCTCAAGTCTTTTTTAATTTTGGTCAGGATTTTCGACCTGGGGCAGAGAAACTCCTCCAGGGAGCTCAGCATCTTCCTCGGCTGCTCTAGAAACCATCAATCCCCCCTCCCCCCCCCCCCCCCCCGCCCCAAATCTCCGTAGTGCTGCGGCCGCCAGGGATGGAAACTCAAACTGGGATCAGAGTTTCTCGCTTTGTAAGGGCTAGTAATAATACTAGTAGCAATCGTCACCATCCGAGTAGCAATAGTGATCCTAATACTCCTAGTGGTACTAGTGACAACTCTAGTAACAATAGTAACGATTCTAGCAGCAGCAGTGATCATCCAAATATTCCCGGTGGTGCTAGT
This sequence comes from Alligator mississippiensis, assembly GCF_030867095.1. Taxonomy (NCBI): domain Eukaryota; kingdom Metazoa; phylum Chordata; order Crocodylia; family Alligatoridae; genus Alligator; species Alligator mississippiensis. The sequence continues at coordinate 10,815,867 of NC_081827.1, forward strand.
AACAGTATTAGTAATAATAGTAATGATCCCAGCAGCAATAGTGCTCAGCCTAATACTCCAAGTGGTACTAGTAACAACCCTCATAACAACAGTCACCATTTGAGTAGCAATAGTGAATAATCCTAATGTTCCTAGTGGCACTAGTAGCAATAGAATCAATATTCACGATCCTAGTAGCAATAGTGCTCATCCTAATACTGCTAGTGGCACTAATAACAATACTGTGAATAGTCACGATCCTAGTAGCAATAGCGATGATCCTAATACTGCTAGTAGTACTAGAAAGCAGCACTAGTGACAATACTAGTAACAACCAGCAGCAATAGTGCTCATCCTAATATTCCTAATGGTACTAGTCACAACCCTAGTAACAACAGTAAGGTCCTAGCAGCCATCGTGCTCTTCCTAGCGCTAGTCACGGTGCTAGTCACGGCAGTCAGGATCCCAGCAGCAGTGGTGACCCCCTCGGTGCTCCCCGCGGTCCTAGCCCCCTCCACTCCCGGCAGCACGGACAGGCGTGGGGACGGGCCGGGTCTTGGAAGCTCCCCCGGGCCCGCGCGGGAGGGGGGGGGGAGGGGGTGCCTCCCGCCGCGGGGCCGCTAGGGGATGCACTGGCTCAATGGACCGCGGGCCCGGGCCGCGCCAGCGCCGCCGGCAGCCAATCAGCGACGGCTTTGGCGGGCGCCCAGTTCCTGCTCCTTCCTGATTGGTGGAAAGCGCCGCTGCATCCCACGCGCGTCCCGGCCCGGCGGGTCTCCTGCACCCAAGTGTGTGTGTGTGTGGGGGGGGGGTGATTGTGGGGGGGAGTGTGTGTGAAGATATACCGCTATATAATGGTGTGCAGAAAGATGTGTGTGGGTGTGCATAGTGTGTACGCACGTATACGATGTGCATATATCCCTAGATGGATAGAGAGAGCGTGTGTTTATATGGTGTGTCTGTATATATATATGGTGTGCATGGAGAGACACATACATAGATATACGGAGCGTGTGTCTATATGGTGTGCGTGTATATAGGTAGTGTGCATAGACAGATACATACAGACATACACACATGCATACAGCGATACATATAGTGTGCGCCTATATGGGGGGTGTATATATATACATACATACATACATATCTATATACATACATACATATATATATATAGATATAGATATAATATTTATTTATTTATTTATATACAAACACATACATACATACAGGGGCTGAACTCGATGATCTTCCGAGGTCCCTTCCAGCCCTCATGTCTATGAAATCTATCTATCTATCTATCTATCTATCTATCTATCTATCTATCTATCTATCTATCTATCTATCTATCGTGTGCATAGAGTATATGCTATGTATGCGTATACTTGGTGTGCATAGATAGATAGATAGATATTGCATGCTCTGGAAGTGAACATGCTCAGGTCCTCGCCCAGGTCCCCGGGCTCCAGCCTCCCCCTCCCGGGTGCACGGGAGCTCCTGCCTTTCCCCCGGGACTGACCCGTGTTTCGGTTCTCCCGAGTCCTGTTTTGATTTCGATGCGAAACTAAACCCGGCTCCGTCCCCTGGCTCGGGCCGTTTTTGGCTCGGAGCTGCAGGGCTCGGGGCGGAGGGAAGGGAGCCGGGCGGGCACCTCCCGTCTGCCCGCGGAGCCGTCCTGCCCCGTCGCCTCGGGCTGCCGGGTCCTGCGCTCTTGCTGTGCCGAGACTTGGGCCCTGCAGCCGCTCCGCTTCACCTGCCCGGCGGACACCCCCTGCCCTCCCGGCTGCGGGTCCCCTTCAGGCTCCGCAGACCCTTCGCAGCTCGCGGGGAAGAGATGATCCCGCCTGGGAGGGAAAATAATACAATATTTTCATGTGTATTATTCTCCCTCCCAGGCGGGATCGTCTGTCCCCCGGGCTGGGAAGAAGAAGAAGAAAAGGAAAGACGATAACAATAATCAGAAGAAACAAGAGCGTGTGGCCGGGACTCTGCTTGCATAGGGATGAAAGGAGGGGGGATCATCAGAAAGAGAAACTGGTGCAGCTTGGCCCGTCCCATCCGCACCACTTCTATTTAAAGAGCAAGTCCACCAGCACCAGCTCCTCCTTAAAAAACAAACCCAACTGTTAACTCTTTCTCCGTTTTTTCCACTATTCTTTCAAATACTTTCCGGTCAGGAGGTGGAGAGCCTGATTTGGGCAGGGGGGAGTGGGGGGGTGGTAGAGGAGAGAGTTTAGATTGCAGTTTCCTCCTGTCCCCTCCTTTCCCCAGTCATCAGGCTCCTCCTCCGTGTGTGCTGATGACAGTGGAACCTCCTTAAGTTGTGTCTCGCCACAGCTGTCTGTGAGCACTGAGCCGGCTGGCGCCATCCTGCTCCTTTCAGAAAGAATGCCTTCCCTGTAAAAAAAATAGAGAGAGAGAGAGAGAGAGAGAGGGAGGCACAATCTGATCTGATCAAGCAGTTTCAACTTCACCTCTCCTGGGTCACACACTCTTTCTCCATCCAGGTTTGTGCTGCATTTCTTTTCACTTTTTGATTTTTTTATTTTTTTTTGCAAAGGATTCTTCCCCCCCCCCACACCTCCTCCTCCTTTTCCTCCCCCCACCCCTCCTGTTGGTGGGTTGAGGATTAAAAAAGCAAATCGTCCTCGTCCTCATCCTCAGCGCACTCCTCCTCGGTGCGGCCAAGAGTGGCCCCGCACCCCGGGAGCAGCCGGCACCTTTCTGGGGGCTTCTCAGGTGCAAGAGCAAACCCGCGCCAAGCAAACGCGCTTCAAAGGGCAGCGGCGCCCCGGGAAAGTGGCTCGGGTCTGTGTGTGTGTGTGTGTGTATGTGTGTACGTACCTGGGGAAAGATCGAAAGAGAAAGAGGCGGTGTGTGTGTGCGTGTGTGCGTGCGAGTGCATGTGTGTGTGCCCCACTCCGGACAGGGCAGGACGGCTCCCAGATCGCTGCCCACGGAGGGGGAGGCCGCTTTGCTCTGGCTTTTGCCAAGTCAGGTGCTGCTGAAGTTCACTAAAGAGCTCCTCTCTCTCTGCTCTGCCCCTTCTCCCCTCTCTCCCTACAGGTGATCAAAGACCGGCCCCGTCTGCACACGGAAGACACCGGGGGCACCGCGCTCCTCGGGCATTTTTTTTTTTGCCGTTGTTGTCGTCCCTTTTTCTTTCGTTGTTTTCTCGCTCCCTCCTTTTTTTTTATTTTTTTTTTTCTTCTTCTATTTTTTGGAACCGGTTCTTCTTTGGCAGCCTCGTTTTATTTTTAATTTATTTTTTAGTTTTTGTGTTGCTTTATTTCCAAGCCGCCACCTCTGTGTGTCCCTGTCACCCCCCTTGCCCTCCCCCCCCCCACGCACCCTCCCGCTGCCAGCCCGTGGGGAGGAGGAGGAGGAGGAGGAGGAGGAAGAAGACACCCGCACCCGCCCGAAGAGCGAGCGCGGAAGATGGAGGTGTCCGCGGATCAGCCGCGGTGGGTCAGCCACCACCACCCGGCCGTGCTCAACGGGCAGCACCCGGACTCCCACCACCCCGGGCTGGGCCACTCCTACATGGACCCCACGCAGTACCCTCTGGCCGAGGAGGTGGATGTACTTTTTAACATCGATGGACAAGGCAACCCCGTGCCCCCCTACTACGGCAACTCGGTGCGAGCCACCGTGCAGCGGTACCCGGCTGCCCATCACGGTGAGTGCGGGGCCCCGGGGGTGGGAGCCCCCCTCGGCGGGCCCGGCCGGCCCGGCCTGCTGAGCCGGGGCCTAGCGCGGACACACGGAGCCCGCCGAGGCCCGCAGCGCCGGGACAAAACCCGTGCTAGTGGGGAACAAGCGGGAGGACCCTTAGGATTAGGGTTGCTCATTTTTGGGGAGGGGGGCAGGAAAAAAAATGATCCTTTTAGGGTTGTTTTCCAAGAGGGGTTAGCAGGGGAGAAGAGCAGGGAGGCGAGATCCTGCTGCTCCCGGAGCAACAAGGAGGGCATCGTTGTAGCTCGGGGTCGGTGTGTGCACGGGGGTGCGTGTGTGATCCGCTTCGCTTCGGTCCGGAGTGGGGAAAATGCGGGCTCGTCCACACTCCAGTGTCAGCGCTCCGGCTCATCACACGTGCCAGGCGGGCAGCTGGAGCCTCCGTGCCATGGCTGGCCGGTAGTGCACACACACATATATATACACATACACGCACATATACATATACACACGTATACACACATATGTGTGTGTATACATATGTGTATACACACACACACATGTATATGTATATACACACGCACATAGAGAGAGATATATATATGCCTGCTCTTTGGCAGGCCCGGATCGGGGCCTTGGCAGGGGAAAGTGCATTTTGAGTGTGACGAGGGTCCCCGGGGGGCTCCGGGCTGGGCAGCCGGGAGGGGGACACACAGGGACTTGCGGGCAGGACCCCTCCTGCTTGCTGAGTGCGGGGCTGCGGCCGGCGCCGGCCTGCCCTGCCGGGAGCCTCAGTCAAACAATTATTTCCGAGGATCAGCAGCTTTTTCTCCTAGGGCTTTCCCCTCACCCCCCCCCCCCCCCGCCCCGGTCCCCCTCCCTTTTCAAATCTCTCTGCAGAGAGTGGAAGTGCGGTCGCTCTGATCTAGCCCCAATATTAGTGACTCTGCCGCTTCCTGGAGGTGATCACCCGGGCTGGACCCTGGCAGTGCCCGGAGCCCCCGGTGCCCCTTGCCGTCCCTGCTCCAGCTCCCCCAGATCCCAGCGACCCACCCCCGGGCTCTCCCCCTTTGCTTTCTCCCCCGGGGAATGGATCGGGGCAAGGCACCTCCACCTCGGGGCGCTGGGGACAGCCCCGCCTTGAAAAACTTGTTTAAAATCCCACCCCCAAATAAAATAATACATACACCCAGGGCCAGAGGAGCTAGGCTGGGGAGGGGGGTACGGATTTAATAGCCCCAGGGTTAGGGGAGCTGGGGTGTGTGTGTGTGCGCGCGTGTGTGATTCGCTTCTGTTGAGCACCTCTTTGCAGGGCGCTTGACCCCCCTGCGAGCCCCGGGAGGGCATGGAGACATGTGGGGAGGGGAGAGGGGGTGACAGTGAAAGGCACAAGGATCCTCTCCTTTAGGGCCCGGCCGCGGGTGATCGCTGGGGCACCCAGTCCTCCCCGAGCCAGGCCGCAGGAGGAGCTTCTGCCAGGCCGGGCCTCCTCCAGGGCCATGGGAGCTGCTGGGGGGAGGGAGGGGCAGAGGAGCAGGGGCAAGGGGAAGGAGGGTGCTGGTGCACAGGAGCTGTAGTAAAAGGCAGGGGGGGGGGGGTCTGTGCTGGTGCACAGGAGCTGTAGTAAAAGGCGGGGGGGGGGTCTGTGCTGGTGCAAAGGAGCTGGGGCAGGAGACAGGGAGACAGCGGGGTTGGGGGCAGGATGGAGGGGGTCTGTGCTGATGCGGAGGAGCAGCTGGGGCAGGAGGAAGGGGGCTGGCGGGGCTGGGGGCAGGAGGGAGGGGGGATCCTCGGGGCTGCAGCTTCCCCGCCCCGGTAACCCTGCCCCGCTTGTGCCGCCCGCCAGCAGGGAGCCAGGTGTGCCGCCCGCCGCTGCTGCACGGCTCGCTGCCCTGGCTGGACGGCAGCAAGGCCCTGGGCAGCCACCACGGCGCGTCGCCCTGGAACCTGAGCCCCTTCTCCAAGACGTCCATCCACCACGGCTCCCCGGGGCCGCTGTCCGTCTACCCGCCCGCCTCCTCGGCCGCGCTGTCGGCCGGCCACTCCAGCCCGCACCTCTTCACCTTCCCGCCCACGCCGCCCAAGGACGTGTCCCCGGACCCGGCCATCTCCACGCCCGGCTCCACGGGCTCGGCGCGGCAGGACGAGAAGGACTGCGTCAAGTACCAGGTGGCGCTGCCCGACGGCATGAAGCTGGAGTCGTCGCACTCGCGGGGCAGCATGGCCTCGCTGGGGGGCGCCCCGGCCGCGCACCACCCCATCTCGTCCTACCCGCCCTACGTGCCCGAGTACGGCTCCGGACTCTTCCCGCCCAGCAGCCTGCTCGGGGGGTCGCCCACCGGCTTCGGCTGCAAGGCCCGGCCCAAGGCTCGCTCCAGCACAGGTAGGGCTCGGCCCCGCACAGCGCCCGAGCACCGGGCACCCGGCCCGACGGGGCGGCGCGGCTCCAGGAGCGGCCCGGGCTGCCCCACGCACGGGCCAGGGCCACTGGGGGGGAGGGACGGGGTGTATGGAAGAGGAAGAGGTGTGTGTGTGTATGAGAGAGAAAGAGGGAGAGAGGGTGTGTAGAAGAGATCTCTCTGTGTATGTGAAAGTGCATCTATGTTGCTACAAAGAGTGCAAGAGCCCATGTGTGTATGTGTGAGAGAGAGGGAGGGGTGTACAGAAAAGATCTGTGTGTGTGCAAAGGTGTTATGGAAGAGATCTGTGTGTGTATGAGAGAGAGAGAGGGTGTGTAGAAGAGATTTGTGTGTGTGTGAGAAGGTGTGTGGAAGAGATCTGTGTGTGTATGAGAGAGAGAGGGTGTGTGGAAGAGATCTGTGTGTGTGTATGAGAGAGAGGGTGGGAGAAGGTGTCTGGCCTGCAAGAGATCTTTTTCTATGTGACAGTATGCTCTGGAAGAGGTGTGTGTGTGTGAGAGAGAGAGAGAGAGAGAGAGAGGGCTGTGTGTGTGAGGGGCCTGATGTGTAAGAGTGTGTATGTAAGAGACTGTGTGTGTGACCTGAGTGTGTGTGGGAGATGTGTGTAAGGGGTCTGATGTGTGTAAGAGATCTGTGTGTGTATGTGTGTGTGTGAAAGGGTGTATAAGGTGAGGGTGTGTGTCAGAGGTGTGTGTATAAGGGGTGTGATGTATAAGTGCATGTGTAAGAGACCTGTGTGTGGGGGGGAGGGGTGTGACATGTGTAAGAAACTGTATATAATTGTGTGTGTGTGAGGGAGGGAGAGAGAGGGTGTATGATCTGAGTGTGTGTGTGTGTGTGTATGTGTGTGTGTGTAAGGGCTGTGATGTGTGTAAGAGATGGCGTATGGGCAAGATCTGAATGTGTGTGAGAGAGGATGTATGATCTGAGTGTGCATGAGGGGTGTGTGTGTGTGTGTAAGGGCTGGAATGGATGCAAGAGGCAGTGTCTGGAAGCCTTCCGAGTGCCAGAGGGGGTATGATCCGAGTACGTGTGCGTGAGCCAGAGGGGGTGTGTGTAAGACAGGGCGTGAGGTGTGTGTCACGAGTGTGTGCCGAGGCGTGTGTGGAGGAGACCCGTGCGTGGTGACGGGCGGTGTGTGCCGGGCTGGGCCTGCGCCGAGGCAGGCGGGGAAGCTCCCAGCGGAGCTGCCCGCAGCTCCGTCCCGTCCCGTCCCGTCCCGTCCCGCCCCGTCCCTCCCGGCCCCGGGGCGCTGGTGCGGAGCAGGGAGCAGGGCCGGCGGGCCCGGAGCACGGCCCAGGCCGAGGGGCCCCGGGGCAGAGGGACGCAGCCTCCCCGCGCCGGGCCCGGCGTGTCCCGCCCCTGCCCCGCAACCCCGTCGAGGGTGCGTGTGTGTACAGGAGGGTGTGCTTATGCGCTGGCATGTGTATGCCTGAGTGTGTGCGTGACAGTGAGTGTGTGGCTGTGTGTTTGTGTACATGCCCGAGTGCGTGTCTGCGATGGTGTGTGTGCTGGTGACAGCCTGTGTGTGTGTGTGTGTGTGTGTGGGGATGTGGCGCGCTGCGAGCGCACGGTGGGGAGCGTGTGACTGTGCACGCGTGGGCCTGTGCTTGTGTGTATGTCCGATGGTGCGCGCGGGACCGGGTGTCTCAGGGTGTCTGTGATGGGATGTGGATGTGGATGTGTACGTGAGGGGGGCGGGCTGCGCGTACACGACGGCGCGTGTGTGACACTGTGGGGTGTGCGTCTGTGATGGTGCGTGTTTGTGCCCGTCCAGGGCGGGCTGTGTGGGCACGACGGGGCGTGTGTGACAGTGTCTGTGTGCGTGTTTGTGTGTGTGCACCACTCTGCGTGCTTGTGTGTGCACGGCGGGGCGCGTGTGTGGGTGCGGGGGCCGTCTGGGCCGCGCCGCCGCGCTCGGGCTGATCCCATTATCCCCGCGCGGCTGCACGCGACAGTCGCATTGTTCGCGCAGCGCCGGCAGCTTTCCCCGCGGCCGGATGCGGTGAGCCCGGCCCGGCCCGGCCCGCCCGCCCACCCCCGGCGGGATCGGGCCCCTCGGCCGGGCTGCTGCCGTCCCTCCCCAGCGCAGGAGGCTCCCGGGACGGCTTGGCTCTGCAACCGGGGTGGGGGGAGCAAAACACCCCCAATCCCCCACCGTGCATGCACGTGTGTCTGTGTGACAGGCTGTCTGCATGCCTGAGCGTGTGCCTATGAGTTTATGCATGTATGCTTGTGTGGCTATATATGTGTGCACATATGCACACCCATGTGCATGCACATGTGTCTATATAGATGTATGTATGTGCGTACATGTGTATGCGCATGCGTTTGTGTGTCTGTGACAGGCTGTGCATATATGACGGAGAGTGTGTGATGTGTTTATGTGTGCGCGCATGCGCACATATGTATGCGTGTGCACGTGCACCCCTATGTGTGCGCACATATGTGTGTATGTGCGTGCTCGTGTGTGTATATATATAGGTGTGCGTGTATATGTGTACATGTGCATGTGTGTATATATGTACGTACGTGTGCATGTGTGCACTTGTGTATGTGAGAGTGCATACAGGTGCATGTGTGTATATGTGTGCGTATTCACATGTGCATGTGTGTGCATGTATATGTATGTGCATGTTTGCGTGTGTGCACACATGTGCATATCTGTGCTTGCATGCATCTGTAAGTGTGTGCGTGTGTGGGTATAGCCGGATCTCTTTTATTTAGCTCCATTCCCAGCCCCCTGCCCCCTCTCCCTCCAGCACCCCTATGCTTTAAAATCAAGATCCCCTGTGCCTGGCCACCAGATCCCTGACAGATCCCTGACAGATCTCCCATTCTCCTCCCCTCTATGCCCTGGGCAGCCACTGCTTTGCCTTATGACCAGCTGATCATTCGTATGGAAATCCCAGCTTGGGGCTAGTGGGGATCAGGCCAGGCTGCTGCAGGGGGGATGGAGGGGAAGTACTCTCAGCTCTGGCCAGTGGCTGGGGGCGAGGGAGGGATGCCCAGCTGGCTCACCCGCTCTGGGGCTGGGGCCTGCTTGGCCAGGGCATATTGATCAGGCCCCTTGATCAGGGGGGTTTAAGGGATGGCGGCAGCCCCTGGGCTGGGCTGGTTGGTTTAATTGCCCATCAGTCCAGTGAGAGGTTGTGCTCCTGCCTGGGACCTGCAGTGGAGGGGGTGAATCTCCCTGTGCCTCCAAGCCTGTCCCCAGGCTGTCCCCTTGCTCCTGGGTTTGGGACTGCGGTTTGCAATCTGCCTTCCTGGCTATGGTGGGGGCTGGGCTGAGCTGAACTGGGAGTGCCCCAGTACCTCCAGTCTCACCAGGGCAGCTGCATTGCTTCCAGCCCCTGCAGTGTGGGGGAAAGCAGGATTGGGGTCTGGTGCCTATGATCCCTACCCTACCCTCTGCCCCGTTGGGATAGGCTGATTGCAAAGCCCAGAGCGGAGCTGCAGGAATCAGACCCTGTGCTTGGTGCGGGAACTGACTCCACGCCACAGCCCAATTCTGTCTGCCCTGATGAGAGATCCCTTGAAGGCTGCACTGGGTCCCTAGGAGGCAGGACAGGGGCCCTACAAGGCAGGATTGGGGCCCTTGGAGGCAGGATCAGGGCTCTAGGAGGAAGAATCAAGGTCCTAGAAGGCAGGATTGGGTCCCACCACACTGGCATTGGGTGAGGCTGGCCACTTTTCTGAAGTAATCCCGGTGCTCTCTTGTTTCCAGAAGGCAGGGAGTGCGTAAACTGCGGGGCTACCTCAACCCCCCTGTGGCGGAGAGACGGCACCGGGCACTATCTGTGCAATGCCTGCGGGCTCTACCATAAAATGAATGGGCAGAACCGGCCCCTGATCAAGCCCAAGAGAAGGCTGGTAAGTCTGCTCCGCCGGCGGGTCCAGCACCAGGCTCTGCTCCCCACCCTCAGCCCTCTCTGGGGAGATCCAGGCAAGGCAGGCGAAGGACGCCTCACTGTCCTGCAGAGGGGGTGTCACCTCCCAGCCCTTGCCTGGGCCTGTTAAGTTATCTAACACTGCTCTTCTCCCCCCTCCAATGCCTGTAAAAAATCCAGGCTTTATTTTAAGAGTTGCTTAAAGGAACCAGCCAAGAGTTCTCATTCAAATGGGGGTGGGGGTGGGAATGCGTCGATCTTAAAGCCTATTTATGGAAAAAAATTGGGATCCCTTCTTGGGAGGGTGGGGAATGTGTGATCTTCCTGCCCACCGAGGATGGGTGCAGGATTTTAGGAGAAGGCCAAGATTGATCTGGTCCTTCTTCCCCTTCAAAACTACTTCCCTGCTGATTTCACTCCCCTTTGATAACGGGTCACTGGGGACCAGGCAGAAATGATGCCTCGGTCCTACAAAGGGAGACACCGGAGCTGTATTTTGGTCCTTGCTCTCTGTTGCCTTGCGCCGTGTACAGTCATCTGGAGCTGAATGACGTGGGCACACGTTGCTGTCAGCCCTGTCATGATGGGAGCTTGTAGTCACCTAGCCTTGATGTAGATAAGGGTGGAAGGTGCAGGGCACCGGCATATTGGTCCCTGTGAGTAATCCCACTGAACGGCGAGAGTGCAAAGCTGAGCAAAGCTTTGAACGGCGAGTGTGCAAAGCATGTGTACGACTGCACAGGATTGGGGGATTCGATGAACGCAGCGCCATAATAACTAATGGTTTCAGGCCCTGTGGCTGTAGCAGCCGCAGGCAGCATGTACGGGGTCCCCGGTGATCTATTTGTGAATTTCCCTAGAAGCCGCAAAGCAATCTGGAAGCCGAGGACATGGCTCATAAATGCGCTGAAGTATCGCTGGCAAATAATCATGTAAACCACAAGGGGAAAAATCTATCAAGTGATGGTGGGGGGGGTGGTGGGGAGAGATATGTGCCCTGTCTAGGGAGTGATTGAACGTTTGGAGTCGCGGACTGGGTTGCTTCATTGTTAAAAATGCTGACAGGAATGCCGGGCGCTGTTGAAAGAGCGGGGAAGAGCAGATCGTAGTCCCCGAGGAGTTTGCGAACGGAGCCGGCAGACAAAATAATGCAGTTCCCTCCAAGGCTCTGATCCCGCAAAGTTTTGTCTACACGCTTAACTTTGATCCTGGAGCATTAGGCCATTGATTGCAGCGCGCTTGATGCACTGAATGGAACTATTCATATATATAAAGTTTAGCCCAGTCAGGAGGTTTCTTTTCGGGGGCAGGCCCATGGTAGGCAGAGAAGGGCCTCGTGGCAAGGAGCATTGTGGTTGCTGCAGTTGCTTTCGCTTGGACGGGGAGTTGTGGAGAAGGACGCGGGGTGTTTTCTTCGAGCTCCTCCGACCCTTTCCAAGCAACCACTAGGCAGGGCAGAACGGCCCTGCTCGTTTCGGTGACCTTTCCCTTGAAAAGAAAACGTTGATCCTAGTTAATTTAGTCTCATCTTTCATACCCTGGTTAGAAAGGAGAAAGCAGTGGCTTTCTAGGGAGGGAAGTGCTGGTTGGATTTTGAGTTTGGGCAGCTCTGTCCCTTTCCCCTCCCGTCCTCCTGCCTTACACACATGCACATGTGCACGCATAAATGCACATGCACCCCCCCACCCTTTTTCTCTTTTTATGTGCAAAGTTAACTTCCTAGGACCATGCTGCCAGACAGCTGAGCCCTGGAGATAACTCATAAACAGCAACTCTTCTCCAACCCAAATAGGACAGGGCTTGAATGTAGGCAAGCAAGAAGTGGCAGCTGTAAGGTGATTTGCTCCAAACGAGTGTGATGACACCGGGAAAGAATTCTCTGAATCAGCCCCAGCCTGGCACTTGTGTAAATGAATGAATTTGTTAAAAAAAAAACAACCCCAAAAGTGTTCTTAATAGAGAGAGAGAGAGGCTTTTCCTTTAAGAAAATGTCCTGTTTTATGCCTTCAAAGTGAAGCAACTCCCCAACAGAAAGTCCCTCCTGGTTGAAGACAGACTGTAACATTTAAATGCCAGATTTCTAGATTTTCACCCTTTTCTTTTCTATAGAAAGTGAAAAAAGGGAGTGCTCTGCTCTATTTGATACCACATTTGTTTTGCTAAACTGCCCCACAAAGTCAGGAGTCAACAGAGCCGTGAATTTTATTTGCATGTCATTAGATGCCTATAAAAAAAAGGAGTCTATGGCTTGACTTGATCTGTCTTGACTTTTGAACGGAGGGAGAAAGCAGACAGGCTGGGAGTGTGGTTAAGACACAGGATGGTGGGCTAGATGGGGGTTCGAGGGTGTTGTTACTTCTCTGCCACAAGCTTCGCATGTGACCTTGGGCTGGTTTCACAGGGTCTGATCCAAAGCTCGCTGAAGCCACGGAGAAGACTGTGACCGGCTTTGATCAAGTTGTGCAGACCCAGCCCAACGCTCGTTGAAGTGAATGCCTGTCTTTGCATTGGCTCCATTTAGACGAGTTGGATGGGGTCCTTCACATCAGTAGGCCAAAAGGCTCCAAAGAGATCTACCTCGGTCCACAGGGGGGGCGGTGGTGAACCTTGATTCCTTAATGAATGTAAAGCTCTTTGAGAGAATTACGCAGGGGATGCACTATAAATGCAGGGTATTACTTGTTCTGCCAGGGAGGATTTGGGTCTGCTGCCCTGGCATACAGTAAGCTCGTACTCCACTTGTAATATCTAGAACTAATTTGGGACCTGCTCCTGGTTGCTTGGAAGGCAATGGGAGTTATATCGTGACATCAGAAGGAGTGGATAATACCCCTGAGTTTTATTTGTCCCCGCATGCCCTGGTGCATGTTGGAAGCTTTGTGTTTCAGAGCCAGGCATGATATTTTTAGAAGGATTACTGTCAATTCCTCAGCAGGCCTTTATTCAATATTTGCATGTCCAATCTAATTTTAGAACATAGCTTTCTGAATACCCCTCCTGGACCCAGATCCAGAAACACTCTCCAATTTAGATAGGCTGCTCCCACAGAAATCCATGCACTTCAGCCCATGCTTGACATGCAGCTCCTGCTTCTGCACCTACCTACAGGCCCAGAGCCCCTGGATCCTAAAAGAGGGCACCATGCACCGGGGTGTGCAGTCCTGCTATATCCATCTGCGGAGGGCTGGGCCTGTGATTGGTTTCACTGACCACCAGGCCCCCTCAGGACAGTTTCATTTCAACCCCGCTTTGTACAGCAGTGTAATTATGCATTGTTTCCTGAGCAACGATGGTGTTGTCGGTACAGGAAGGCGCATCATGAAAGATACAGCCCTCGACCAAAGGATCGTATCCTCTTCTGTGGATATGTGCTCTGAGACGACCCAGCCTGAGAATCACATGCAAACTCCAATGAGGGGAGAAGGTTTTAGGTGGCATGGTGAATTTAGTGATTTATTCTTCTGAACGGGCAGTTTAGCTGTTTCGTTGTTTTTAAAAAAGTGCTAATTATGCAAGCCTTCTCTCTCTTCTTTTTCTGGCCTTTCAACTACATGCGTCGTGTATGGAGTTACTGTGAACGGCAGCCACAGATCGCACCAACCCTCCAAATGTCTCCAAAGGAGACATTTCCTTTTGTGTGGGCTGAGTCAAATATCACTGGTTTTTAGAAATCCCCACAGGCCTGATCCTTCCTGTCTGTTCAGAACAAAAACTCCCATTGAAAGTCTTGCTCCCGTTGCTGTTCCGTTCCTGGAGGGTCCATGGAAGTCCGTGAGAGCTGAATATGCAGAAGCTGCTCTCAGCCCAATTGCAGACCTAGATCCTGTAAATGCTTATGCACATGCTTAACTATAAGCACATGTCTGGTCCTGTTGATTTCAAGGACATTACTCACATACTTGGTGTTGCACATGGGCCGAAAGTGTTTCCAGGGCTAAGTTTCCAAGATTAGGATCAAGGTGTGAGTAGTACACATGCACATACACATGCACGCACGCACACACACACACACACACACACATATATATATTCCCTCTTCCTAGCAAGCATGCATTTACAGACCATAATCCTTTAAATCCATATGTAGTGTTGGCAGTGGATATTTTGCACTGGAAAATCATGCGTGATGGGCTAAGAAGGATGGCCAGGTTTCAAAAGTTAGCTGCGCGCAGCAGGGTGTTGCGTCCTTGCTATCCTAGAACACCCCCTGGGAGCAGTGAAACAATATATAACAATAAGATAATATCTCTCTTGATGATAATCACTGACTGACTGACTTTTGTCACCTGCCTTGACTTGCATTTTTTTTTTTTTGGGTGGCTTCAAGTAGGCGGAAAATATGACATTTGCAATTATTTTTCGCGTGGTCTGGGCTCAATTTACAGCCTGTTGTCTTTCCAGTGCTTGAGATCAGGTCCCTAAATTGGATCCTGATCATATTCAATGAACAGAATCAGGCCTTTCAAAATCCCTGGGAGCAGTATTTCACTCAGGGGTTTTTCCCTGTTTTCAGCTACAGACACACACGTAGGCCAGGTACAGACATTACACTTTTATTGGTGTAAGTGACTGGAAACTGGTCTGTACCTGTGACAGAACAGAAGTTCGGCACACACAGACTGATTTAAAAATGGCCCGGCCCAGCCTAAGATTCGCCTGCCCCCCACCAAAGGGCAAATGTGTGCTCTGTTCGCTACTGATCTAAACCGTTCTGCTTACAGAAAACCACGTAACTTAGATCGATCCCGCCTCAGGCTTTTTGAATGTCTGGGCCTAGCCTTTGTCTTTGCCATTAAAACACAAACAAGGCTAAAATGATTCTTGTATTGCTGCACAACTTGCCTATTGGGCCTACATAGCTAGGACCTAATCCCTGCAGCCTAGATACACTCCTACTGCACCAGATCTCTGCATCAGATCATAGAGAGATTTCCCAGCAGGTTAATGCAGGCATGGGGTAGATTTTCTCTGGGCTAAAGAATCAAACTGCAGATCTGTATGAACAAAACCAGCCCCATTCCCTTCCCTAAGAGTTAATTATTATTAATGTTGTGAGTGGGCCTAACAAAAGCCAGGCAGCATAATGCTAATGCTGACAGTGCCCCTTACATTTATGTTTGTAGTCTGGATTTGCTGTACTGTGTCTAAAGACTTGGTGGTTTTTTACATTGTGTGTGCCTCAGTATACAGCAGGTTGTCATGGGGCGGTTTGGAGCACAAAGGGAATTAGACTCTGTTCTTCAAGGTGCCAAGAATTACCCTTGGTAAATCAGCAAATTACTTAAGCACATGCTTAACTTTAAGCATACATGCGACCCAATGGAAGCCAGTGAAGAGGGGTGGAAACAGAGCTCAGGCCCTATTTAGTGTTCATGAAGGGCGGACAGAACTGTGCGGCATTAAAAGGTCTGGTTTGACAGCCCCATCCACAGTAAAGTTTAGGGACGTTATATTTTCTGCATGGGAGGGATGGAGTGGGGTTAAGCGGTGGCTGTTCATGACAAACCTTGCTAGGAATGCACAGTGTCAGGAAGTTGCCAGATGTCTGGGAAGATTTACATAGGGAACAAGGAAGGCTCTGCGAATGCCCTTTGCTACGTGGTTTGACGTAAAGTTCCACATTCTGAATTCAAGGCTGTAAATCATACTCAACTGTGTCTAAAAGTTTGGTTTAAATGATGTGATCACAATGGCAGATGCTGTCACTCTGGCTGGCAATAGTAAGTGCAGTCCTGACATTGGTGGATCCATGAGCTTCAAGGTACCTACAGATACAGGAGTGGGTCTGAATCTGCAGTCTTTCCATTTTCAACACCCCCAGTGGAGGCCACACTTGGCATATCCAGTAAAGTCTAATCCAACGTGTCCTGAAGTCAGTGCTCATCTTTCCATTGAGTCCTTTGCTTGTTGGCTTAGGATGCAAAGTCAGAATCAGGCCCTGAGCGTGTGGAAGAAGAGGGAATGGCATGACATTATTTAAGAGCGATCCTTGTCCCCTCTGAAAGGGGCTGCCAATTTGCTTGAGCCCTACATGAGTCTTAGCGCCTACCTTTGGATGCCCTTGGGCACCTGGTTCATCTCCTATAGAGTTTGGCATTAAGGCACCGTGGGGATTTTCAGGATTATTCTTTTGTTCTCACAAGCTAATTTCTGGAGTCATTTATTGCCATGTGTCAGTTTGGGGCGGTCAGTGTTCTCTGCCTCGGGATTTGGCTGATTGCGTCATTTTAATCCGGGTGCTTTTCTCTCCAACCCTGCTTTAGTCTGCAGCGAGAAGAGCAGGCACATCCTGTGCAAACTGTCAGACCACCACTACTACTCTGTGGAGGAGAAACGCCAACGGCGACCCCGTCTGCAATGCCTGTGGGCTCTACTACAAGCTGCACAATGTAAGTCGAACTGTATCACTTGGATGGCGCTTTGCATTGCGATTGCACGCGTTGCAACATCCTCCCTGATTAAACGGGCCCCAATCCTGAGAGATTCTGAACACCCTTTGGTCTCCTTGGGAGACCTCTTGGGGTCAGGCCGTTTGCTGGGTTAAGGAACCAGACCCCCTCCAAATAAAATTAAAGTACAATTGATGTAAGAGGCCTGGTTTGGAGTGCTCTAAAACAGGACCTTCCATTGGTAACATTAGAGCTGCACCGTGCGCAAGCCAAGAAAGGAGGAGTTTATCAGCGGAGAGAGATAATATCCACCTCTTATTGGACCCTGCGCATTGGAAAATACAACATGTTGGGTTGCAACCTGATATGCTTTGTATGCCTAGTCCAGTCTCTCAAGAAAACAAGAACTTTGGAAAAAACCCAAGACCTGCCAGGCATTATTTAGATCTTGCTTGTTCCTTCACCGCTTTCCTCACTGCTTCAGCCCCCAGATGGTTATTTATTTCTCTCGCTCTCTTGATTTTTTTGCCCTACATGACACAAGTGATTCCTAAACTGAAGAGAACATGATTTAGTTAGTGGACTAGGGAGCCTGTAATGTTAATTTTATAAAGCCTCGTTCATGGAAGGGAAAGAGAAATGAAATGAAATGTCTGGTAGATTTAATCTAATAGCTCCATGCAAAGACAGCTCCCATGAACCAAGGATAGGTGCCCTAAGGAAAGAGCTAAAGGGAGCTGAAAAGAGTTATAGTGAAGAATAATAATAATAAAGGAGTCTTAAGGCTCCCACTGTTACTTTCATTCCATACATAGCATTAGAATAATTATAATGTCAGAAGAAGGAAAAGACTTTCAATTTCTTTGCTTTGATGTCAGGTTTTTTTTTTTTTAGTGGTCGTTTGCTTGATGTTTCATTTAGAAATATTGGACTACATTTTGCCCTCATGTACACCCACACAAACCCATCAAAGCTTGCTAGGGTTACATGGGTTTAGCCAAGGCTATCAGTCTGATCTTCATTTTCATCCTTTCCATTTAATCTTTCAAGCTGGCTCCTTTTTTAAGGATGAACAAACAGGTTATATATATATATTTTGTATGTGTATTGAACCAGAGTCTTTGCCTACGCTGTGACAGGCATCTTGCTTGAAAAAAAAAAACGTTTGGTTAACTTCCCCACCGCTTTCAGTTTTCACACCTGTCTACGCTCTGTGGTTCCTACGTGATCAGTTAACAGCCCTGTTCTCGTCCCAGTGACATCAAGGAAAATGCTGCGTTGCCTCCAAGGAGAGTGGGATTATACCCTAACAGGGGAACCGCTGATATATCATAGGAAAGGTCCTTTTTTTGATATTTCCAGTCCAAGAGGCAGCCAGGAGGATGAGAGATTTCAGAAGACAACTTGCCCTTACAGAGCTTTCAGTTCAGTTGCGCAGACACGAGACATTTGGCAGTTTCTGAGCATCTGGGTCTGTATCCCAACCTGTCTTTTTGAGGCTCACTCACCTCTTACCTTTTCACCGGGAAGTTGTGTATAGAGATGGGTCTGAGTATAAACCCCAGGTCCCAGTTTTTGGGCAGCTCAGATCCAGCTGTGAAGTTTATGCCCTGTGCCAGGTGTCCCGTGCCAAGCAGATTGGAAGCCCCTTTCACGTTGCCCAAATGTGCCTTCAGCTGATAACACCACCCCTTGTAGAGACTACAGTAGAGTCCAGATTTTGATACTCTCACTTCAGTCAAGTAATATCTTAGTTACAAGTGAATCCATTGACTTAAATGGGATAACTAGTGAAGTATGAAATGATTCAGTGTAAGAAAGGGTATTAGAATCTGTCCTTAAATTAACAAGAACCTCTTTCTCCCACCGTAGATGACACTAAGTGGCTGCTGTGCTGGGAAAGTGGGGGATGCCGGTGAGCCAGTTCACCAAAGCATTGCTTTACCCTCACAAACATCACTTGCTGATTGATTTAAAGAGACTTGACTAAGAGAGAGAGTCAGGGTGCTGTTTATTTCTGTCGGTCTCTCACCCGCGTAGCATTACAGTCCTTGTCTACAAAGGCGGCGATGAACTCCAAAGATTGGAGAGATTAGAAAATTCAAGGGAGAGAAAGGTGTTGTGACAGCAGGTATAGACGTGCGGAGGAACAGAGAGTTAAAAGGTATCGTCAAGTGTGGTGAGAGATTTCCGCCATTCTCTGTCAAGCATCATACATTTTGTTGAGTTGCCTTCAAGCTGTGGCCCCCTCATTTGCTGTCTGTCTGGGAGGCACGGTCAATAAGGTTGTGCTAACTCACTTTGTGAACGGTGCCAGACGAATCCTTTGATCAATGCGCTGGTATAGAGGGGGCTTGGATACTGCAGGTAGACACGCTTCCCCTTGGAGGGGAATAGATTTACAGGAAAACCTCAGGGGTGTAAATCACTATTGCTCCACCGAAGTTGATGGAACTGCAGCAGTTTACATGGGATGAATATCTGCCACTTTGTATTTCCATAGTACCTAGTCTGCCTTGTTAAGGGAACGCTGGATCTCGTTCGATAAAGCCTAGCTTAAGGAAGTGATAGCTATGTCCAGAAAGGTGAATTTAAGGCCCCCAACCCCTGAAAAGAGACATTCAATATTGTTTAGGGCAAGGGTCCGTAACGAATAATCCCGGAATACAATAGATCAAATATATGAAGTCCATTTTGCGTCAGTCATTGCCTTTTCATTTCCCCTCCCCCTCATTTTTGTCTTTCTATTCAGTTCAGCACATTGGTTCAGGGCTTTTTCTTGCTAGAGACTTTTGGTTCCCACACCTGTAGGCACAGCTCCCATTGATATCATGTCCACCTTGGCAGGATAGGTCCCATTTAATGTTGCAGAGGGAATGATATCAAGGGTGTTCCCTTCTGGTCATGCTTATAGTTGTCAGTTTTCTTTAAGGCGTCAGTAGATCCCTACAGGTAAAGCAAACTCAATAGTAAGTGGAGTATTAGTAGTGATAATAGCTTTGGGTGAGGGGCCTTTTCCTTTTTCTGTTGAAGTCACCAGCAAAGCTGCCATTGACATCAACAGGACCAGGCTCCATTAGCAATACTATTAAGGATGACTAGTTTTTTACATTTATAGATTGACCCTTATTCAGTAGGATCCCAATGTGCTTTCTAGGGTACAGGAAATCCTGAAGATTACCAGTAATTAAGCATTATAATGGCCTGTCTAAGGGATAAACCTGCTAGCAATGACAGACCACCACTGGGACCAATGGCAAAAAATCCTTTGTCTTCAACTGGAGTAGGATCAGACTGTCTTATATAGGCTATGCGACTATGTAAGACTATCCCGTGTAGGCTATCTGTTGTGTCAGAGGCATTTGGGGGTGATCTTCACACACTGAACTTGCAAGCAATACTCCCTAGACATGAGGTTTGCTTGACTGCAGTGCTAGCTGTGGGTGTTCAGGATCTCGCAGGAGGCACTCAGCCTGGCAAAGGATTGGGCTCACACAATTCAGTCGCTATTCATTTCAAGAGGTAAAACTGTGGGCTCTTATTTTGAAAAAGTCAGAAGCTCTGCTGCATCGGAGCTGTGGGTCCCAAGAGTAGAAGCCTTAGTATTTTGCATACGATCAAATAAAGAACACATTTCCTTGCTGGACTGCCCGTAATTAATTGGATCCATCTGAAATTAATGCTTTTCATATATGTGTGTTTGGCTTGTTTAATTTATTACTTAGCATGTGTTTATCGTTCTTCTTGTAAGTGTTTTCATTGAAAAGGCCTTCCCTCCGGGCCTCATAGTTACGTGCAGTGGAAACAGGAAAGCCCATGGATTCGATTTTGATGGTGACCTTTCAATTACGCTGCATCTATACTTTTAAGTCAACAGAAAGCAAAAATTCTTTCTGTCATACTGCTGTGATCGTACAGATATCTCCTCCTGCTGTGTTGCTGAGAACACATGTTCATGGCACTTGCTATCCTACCGCATATGATCTTCTGCATGTGTGCACGCCAGCTGTAGTCCTGCTTTCCTGGGAGGAGCGGGGCCATGCGTTCCTGTGATTGTGATAGATGCAGAACTGAGATGATGGGCCGGATGGGCAGCGGTTCAAGCCGCCCAGGCCACAACGTGAATTCCCTTCATGCTTAATTGTCCTTAAGACTGAGCAGGCAGTTGACACCGTGCTCAATCTGTCCCAGCCTTTGCAGTTTAGCCTGTTAATGAGGCTGCCAGTAGTTATGTGAATTCTGCTTCACTAAGAACTGGAGGGACATCTTTGATTCATTCAAAATAGACCATCAGATGGTAAAAAAAATCAAGTACACCCACTTCGGGTTGCATTAGAGCCAGTGACCTGAAAGTGAAAGGCTCCAGTGCACCAAAATGAAGGTGAGAAGAGAGAGGATCTTGTGGTTAAAGATACTGGGCCGAGACAGCAAAACCTAAATTCTTTTTTCTAACTCTGCCACTGGCTTCCTCTTTGATCTGGGCCAAGTCACTTAATACTCTCTTGCTGCTTTGGTTTCCTATCACTGAGATGGAGAAAATATTTGCCCTACCTTATTCACTGGGGTATTGCGAAAAGAAATTCCTTAGTGACTCATACGCTACAGTGAAGCAATAACCTGAAAGTGAGAGAGGTGAGCTTTGCTGCAGGCTGAAACAATGGTGTGAATTTTTCCCACCGATTTAGAAACATATGAATGAAAGAATTTATTCAAGACACTGCAGGACCAATATAATCACACCACTGTGTATTGCCATTGAAAGCACAGCTCACAGTGGACGATTTATCAGGCCTCCATAGCCTCTTTCCCACATGCAGGGTGCGATTTCCTCAAATTTGTTATTAAAGGAAGGGATTGATTAGTATCAGGGGCCTTTTGATGAGCTGTGTGGATGGATTAAATTTGGTATGGCTGATATTTTCTACTGTGCAGAGAGGGCAGCACAGGTTCTGCATGTCACTTCATGTCCCATTTAAGATCTGAAGTCTAGATTTGTACAGGTATTTATGGGAATTAGACAGCTAAATGCTTTTAAAACCTGGGCTTTAAGACCTTTGTGGCACTTAACTGACACGTATGCATGATGCTTGAACTCTGACCGGGAATGAGTTTTAGTCATTATTCAATAAATATATAACATTGGTATTTGAAGTGAGTTAAGTCACCTGCCACTGTTTCTTTTCCCTGATCGGATACATGAATTCTGGTGCAAATCTTCGTGCCTGAAATGCAATACGAATGCAGCCATACAAAAGTGAATTTGCAATTTGCTTCCTGCCAGCAAAATTCACATCGTGCAAATGACCACAGAAAAATCAACCCGAAAAGGAAGCCCACATGCAGGCCAGTTCATAGTAAGAGCTTAAAAAAAAAAAGAGTAGAGCACAACACATTGGTTTGCTCTGTGTTTTGCCAAATTTGCCCTGCTCTTGTCTGAGTGGCAAGAATATTTTTTAGGTCCTTTGCAGACAAGATTGAAATTTAACCATGTCTTGGGCCATTAGCTTTAATGATTTAAGATTTTGCTTTATCAAGAGGCCTCTGGGGGCGAGACAGTTTCTTGAAGGAATCTTCCGTGGTGATAGGGACCAGCTTGTTTCACAACCGCACTCCGATTACCGAGTGTACTGGAACACGGTAACTGAAACCTTTTGGTTACTCTAAGCTACTAAATCGCTCTTTGCAAGCATGAAACCCTACCAGCTCCGTTTGTTTGTTTGCTTGTTTTGTCCCCTCCAAAAGCCTTGCTCGGGTTTGGAATTTCACGAGTCATTTCCAAGGGCTGGCGATGCGTCGGCGAGTCGCTGCCGTGGTAATTTGGGGAGACGGGATGGAAGCAAAAAAAAAATAATTGGTTTTTGTTTAGATTAACAGACCCCTGACTATGAAGAAGGAAGGAATTCAGACCCGAAACCGAAAAATGTCTAGCAAATCCAAAAAGTGCAAAAAGGTCCACGACAACCTTGAAGACTTCCCCAAGAGCAGCTCCTTCAATCCCGCCGCCCTCTCGAGACACATGTCTTCCATCAGCCACATTTCACCCTTCAGTCACTCTAGCCACATGCTGACAACACCGACACCGATGCATCCGCCATCCAGCCTCTCTTTCGGACCTCACCATCCTTCCAGTATGGTCACTGCCATGGGTTAGAGAGACACTTCCCTGCTAAATGCTTAAGGTCTCAAAATGAGATTTACTTTATATACTTGCATTTTTGCAGGCACGCGGTTTATCGATTCGGAAGCCCCCCCCCGCCCCCCTCCCCCGCAAAAAAACAAAACGGAAGAGAAAAAAAAGGGTGATTTGAAGGCGTAAAAGCAAAAAAAGAAAAACAAAAAACCCCACAAAAACAAACAAAAAAAGAAAATAAAAAAGGTGATGCTTGCCACTTTTTAAAGGAGCTCACTATGGTGTCTATGTATTCTTAACCACTGAATCTGGATCCCATTTGTGAATAAGCCATTCAGACTCACATTCCCTACTGAACAGGGTTTCTAGTGCTGTGAAAAAAATGCTGAACATTGCATATAACTTATATTGTAAGAAATACTGTACATTTGAGGAAGACTTTATTGCATCTGGGTAGCTGTAAAGAAGGGCATGAAGGACTCCAAGAGACAAAACATGTTAAAAAGAGGACGGGGAGGACATTTTAAGGTAACGGACTAAGAAGAATTGGGTCTAATGAGCAAATGGACAAAAACCGCTAGCCTCGTCTTCTGTCGATGGCTGGCTCCAAACGTTGGATGCATTAACTAACTAACTAACTAAATAAAACTGTAGGCAGATCATTCATTCAAAGCAGCTGGCCTTTTTACGTAGGAAGTACTAATGGTTTTCAGGGCAATCAGTGTTAACATACGGATATGTCAAAGAAGGTTTTCAGATAGCCATTTTCCAGGCCTATATGCATTGTGAACACGTTCCTGTAATTGTTGTTTGTATGTATAATTCAAAGCACCAAAATAAGAAAGATGTAGATTTATTTCATCCTATTATACAGACTGAATGGTTGTACAAATTTACTTACTGCTAGTGATAAGACCTGCTTTTTTTTTTTGTTTTGTTTTCATATTTTTTCCTCCTTTTTTTGAGAATAAACTAGATTAAATTCTGTTGACTTAAGGTGTTTTGTGCTTTGGATGGGGCGGGGAATTCTTTTCCTTTTTCATTTCAATGATTGTATTTCAATAGCTGCCATGGGCATGGCCAATATCGTGTCTCTTCCCACTCATGGCTCCAGCCAATGCGACGGTTGTGGCCATTAAATAAATGATGTGCACGCTAGAGTAACCCACCGTTCAGTTGTGTTTCACGTCCCTGGACAGACAGGACACATCGGCCGCAAACAGATCTTCACCAGGGGAAGATCTCCTTTACCTTAAACCTGTGGTCAACAATGATTTTTTTAGCAGAGGGCTAGTATGACCCAACGTGAGTCCTCGGTGGGCTGGTGCTAGGACCTGGCTGCTGCCAATGCCACCACTTCCACTGTAGAAGCTTATGTTTCTGTCTTTGGAGATCTTAGGTTTAATCTCCTAGGATAACCAAGGTAACCATGATAACATTAGCCATTTAGGGAGGTGCTTTTCAAGGCACAGACAACAATTGGATGCCGAAGTCCTTTGGCCTATAGGCCCCAACACCTTTTGGGGAATCTTGTGCGGTAACAGGCTTCCCTTATGTTTTGCGCTAGCAATTGCTGCTTTACCCCAGCTCCCTGTATAGCGATAACCTTCAAGACTCTGCACATCCAGAGGCCGGAGCAAGCATTGCCTGCACAGAGCCCTGTGCCTCCAAGAAATGGGTGGACCTCCCTGCAGAAGGAGGGCTCTAATGGCACGCACAGGATAGCATAGCAAGTGTGGGGAAGGTTGGCCCTGAGCATCCTGAAAACACGCTCTTTGTTTGAAAATGGCAACCTTTATGAGAAAAAAATAATAAATGTTGAGTTCTTTTTATTGGCTTTGTGGTGTTTTCGGTCTTTGTGGTTTGTATTTTGGGCTTTGCCTTACCAGCACCAAGGCTGGAGACTTACTTTTAACATTAGAGAGGGAATTCTCAGTTCCAAGACCTAGGTCTTTTCAAGGACCTCCCAACATCATGGGACTCATGAGAATCCAGGCTGGCAACACCAAGGCATGCATGTGGACTTCATAGAAGCATTACACCAAAATAATGTTCACAGAAACCCCCCCCCAAAAAATGTGCACATGAATGAGGTTTGCCGCAGGGGGCGGCAGTGGATGAATGCACTGCAACCACTGAATTCATCCAACTTGCAACTTCCCAGCTGGTATTCATACCCCCGGGTCATTCTTAATTGTGCTTCCAATGCATTTGCTGGGATGAATGCCGAGTAAGATTTACATCTCTGTGAAGCAAGTCAGAATTAGGCCCACTGGGCTCCATTCCACCCTGTTCTGAAATGCACATAATCATTTACTCCGGGGCAAAGCGAATATAAAATACAACCGTGCTGATCTAGTTGTGCAGTTATACATGCTGCCTTCTGGGTACACGATTAAACGGGGCAATAATGACTTGGCTCTATTTATCACAATGGGATCGTTCATGTGAATCATAATTTCTCATGTAAGGGGGCTTCGGGATCGGGGCCTTGGTTCCTGTTACCTTACAAGATGAATCCAAACTGGGCCAGACAAGATTTTGGCTTCCTATTTTATCTTTGTTTTATCTGCTCTGCCCCCTGTCTCCAAATGAATGTAGCCAAAATACGTCGATCACAGATGAGGATAGACTGTGTATGGTGTATACACATACACAGAGCCCATTTTGTAACTTTGCATATTTTTCCCTTTTTGCTTTGTTGACAAAATGTGTAGGGGGAAAAAATGCAAAAGAAAACCCAAAACAAATGGCACCCATTTTACAGTCTGCTGTGAATCACCTTTCTGCTTTCTTGCTGTCTCCTTTAAACAACCAGCCTAGATGTTGAAATAAAATGGAGTGGACAATTACTGAGATGCAAATGGAGATCTTGTTGGCTCCTAATTAATCATCTGCTAACTATAAAGCTGTTTTCAATTAGGCTGACAAATCAAAGGAAATAATCATCCTTTGCTGATATTAAGCTTGAGAGATTTTTTAATTCATAATACTTCAACCTTTCCTCCTCAGCCCCATCAATGGGTTGGAGCTAAATACAATATTGATTGCGATCTCTCTGACACTGGTGTAAATTAGATCAGACCGGGGATTTAAGACTCTTTCACTAATGCTTAACTCAGTTGGAGGCTTTCCAGTTGCTTTAATGGAAGATGGTTTCGGGCCTTCTGACCAAAAATCTTTCACGCAGGGAGAGGGAGACATGTTCTGCTTGTGGCTTATTCTTGTACTGCTTCACTGATGTCAGTGAAGTGAAGCCAAGATAGTATTTGTCTTAGGGATTCAAAATGCTTAACTTTTGGTACCTCAAATGCAAACATGCACACACACACATATATATATACACATACATACATACATACATACATATATATACACATACATATATACATATATACATACATATATATATATATACATACATATATATATTATATATATACACACATATACATATACACACACACACACACATATATGTATATTTATATGTATATATGTGTGTGCGCGCTCAGCGTGCGGTAAATAAGCTTTTTGGGGGGGGGAGGGCAACATGTTCAGCAATAAGAAGCAATGCTTAATACCTGCTCCCTGAATGATCATTGTCCACCCTATGCACTGAAAGAAATGTGGGCCTTATAGAAAAAAAATAGCCTGTGATCAGCGTTCCCTCTAAGCCGCGTGGCATGCGCGGCATGAACCACACTGCTTAGAGGGAACGCTGCCTGTGATCCTACATTTAAAGTCTGGATGCAAGTGTTTCTGTGCGTAAAAACTAGCCATGCATACAAACACATGCATAGATAGTAATCTTTTATTCTAGTGAAATTCCACTGCCATCAGTAGGGTTTCATAGATGTACTTTGGACCACTCTTTCTTGCATGCACATCCCCTTTGTTTTAAGTTTAAATTCATTCTGTGCATGGTGGCTAGAGCGTCCAGGATGGCAACTGGACTTGGATGTCTTGCTTCCCATAATATAACAATATCTCTTGGTCTTTGGCCTAAAGCTTGAATCTAATCTTTTTTTCTGAGGTGCAAAAGCATTGGTTCACCTGTTACTTTTCTGGTCATTCCGTGTTTCCACCTTGCTGGCTGTATTTCTGAGTTGTGGTTAACTCCAGAAGTGCTAAGCTGCTGCATGAGAAGGAGGAAACGATATAAAATCTCGAATGAAAGCTTGTTCTAGAGAGATCGGGAGGCCAGATTGGGTGTGGGGTCCCAGCAGAAAAAGACTGGGGACTGCTGCTATAGAACATACCAGAGACTGATAACCTTTCTATAAGGCTGACATCTTCTGTACTGTATACGTCCTCTCCTGGGAGGAAAGGGTTTTCTTTATGCTGATGGATGCTGAACACCTGGATGCTTATTTCAGCTAAATCCCAGAACCTTTTCAGGCTGTCCCATCCCCAGGTGTTAGTGTTAATAGTATAGGTCAATCACTTGTTTGATTATTTCTATATTAGAATCACAATCCTCTTCTTACACTCATTAGCTCCATAATCTATGCTTTCATTAAACCAGAAATCACCAGTTGGCGTAAACCTGGACAGTGCCTTATACCAGCTGAGGATCCGACCTACAATTTAAATTCAGCACTTCTCCACAGCCCTCTGCAACTCTGGTCCGTCCTGTGAAGACTCAGTTTGGAAGCTCACAAATTCATTACCAATAGTGTAGATGGTAGGAAGAAGAAATATGAACTGCTGTGATATCTCTACTATTTTTAGATCCACAATGAGAATATTTTTCCCTAGTGCGAGGGCTGGCTATGACCACAGAGCTAAAACCCAGCAAGAACTCGTTTTAAGGAGCTGCGATGTCAGTAGCTTTCAAAAGTGAAACACATCGGCATCCGGCATGCAGAGGTTATCACTAACGAGTCTGCTTCCTAAAGCTATTTAGCAATTCTGAGAAAATAATAATGATCAGACCTGGGTCTGAACAGGGACATTAGGGCTGACTGTCTGTAAACTAGAGAGAAACTGGGATAGGGATTTTACTCTGAGTTTCAAATTTGAGTCCCTCCCCACCTTAATACCACCAAAGACATCTCCCACGTGCAGTTACCCCAGGACGTTGGTGGCGCTTGGCTTTGTAATTTGGCCCAGTCTGACCTCAACAAGTTTAATTCATCTGCAATAAGAATTATGCTTTCCAATTTCATCTGAGGAGCTTGACGCATTTTACCAACACGAATTTATCTCACAACAACTTTTTGAGATTTATTTTACATTTTCACACACGCATACATACATATGCATGCCTAAATACATGTATGTACATGCACATACACATACACCTTAATTATTTCTAGAGAACTCAACTCCATCCTGAGCCTCAGAGTTGCTAAATGTATTTAACAATTTTCCAGATGTCTATAAATCTACACCAAAGTGATTTCTAAGGAGATAAACTCACCTGCCTGCCACCCGTACCCACACATTCATATATCCATTCTCTCTCTCACTCTGACGCACACAAATAAATATTTATTTACACCAGGGGTGGCCAAAATGCAGCCCGCGAGCTGGATGTGGCCCGCCACGCCATTCTATCCGGCCTGCGGGGCCCCTAAAAAATTTAGAAAATGAATAGTTATCTGCCCCTGGCTGCCTGTCATGCAGCCCTCGATGGCTTGTCAAAACTCAGTAAGCAGCCCTCCGCCCGAAATAATTGCCCGTCCCTGATTTACACACACATATGTATCTATAAGGATGCTCAAATATATGACTCTACTTCCTGAGAAGCACTCTGGGGTAGATTTATAGATTTTCTGATAATTATAAAATAACTAGCAAATTGCTCATCAAGGATGATGGTGGGGGTGCAGGGGGAGAGAGGCCCCCCGGTGCGTTGGGTCTGGCCCTGTTCCCCTCCTCGCCCCCGCGTTGAGTCCAGGGCTATTCCTCCCCTTCAGCCCCTCTCCCCCGCTTGGGGTCAGTGCCACTCCCACCTGCCTTTTGGGTCTGCCCGGCCCACATCCACCTGCCACCTCTCCCCACTTCCCTCCCTCCCTCCCAGCTGTTGGTAGGGCCTGGCGGCGGTGGCAGTGTGCCGCCACTGTGACCCCGTCCCCTTCCCATTGTTCCCCCTTCTTCTCCCTGCCAGCTCTTGTTGGAGCCCAGTGGAGGTGGCAGTGACAGGGCAGAGGTGGTGCACTGCCACCATGACCCTCCCTCTCTCCCCGCCGCCTCCCCAACCTTTCCTTCCTCCCTGCCACCTCCCTGCCACCTCCCTGTCCTTGTCTCGCGCTGCCGCCACCCTGCCTGTGGCCCCGTGCACCCCCCACCCTATGCGTCCGGCCAGGTCTGTGCTCCCCACGAGGCTGAGCTACACGGGGCTGCAGAGACTCTCAAAAGGCAGCCCTGGCTCTCCCCTGCCTCCCACCACCGGGCTGCTTTGAAACTCAAAACGTTTCAAAACTTTCGAACCGTTTCAAGTGCCCTCACTTCGTTTTCAAGCTGTTTCGATGCTCTTTGTTTCATTCGAGCTCGAAATGCATTGAAACAGCTTCGAAATGAAACACTCAGTGACATTTCACATAGCCCTAGTGTCTAGAGTAATATTAAAATAAACCCATTTCATTTTTGTTGAATTCTATCCCTATGGAGCTCAATTGGGTCATCAGAAAAGGGGTGAAAAAATCTATGAGATTTGATAAGCTGTATTGGGGAATTGGGTCCGCTGCGCACACGAAGGCCGTTCATTTGATGTCACCAAGTGAATGCCTGTTATCTTTGTGAGGCAGACCAGCCCTCTTGCATCAGGAGATGCAAAGGCCAGGTAGTGAGTCCATTATGGACACTTGTCTTTATTGTTGCTTTTTCAAATACAAAATTGACTGGAATTTTTATCGTTCTAACCCCAGGACTCGAGTTCAGTATCTCTACCCCGACTCACACTTTCCAGAATTTGTCCACCCACCTCTTTGAACCGAGAATACACAGCGCTCACTCGTCTTACTGCTGACCTCGGCAGTGTGTTTCATTGCCCGCTCCCCCATTGCGTAGAGAAATACTGCTCGCTTAGCTTACAGACTCTTCCAGTGGAAGTAATCAGAGCCTGGGTGTTTTTGGAGACTAAGAGGATGGCAAGGAAGCAGAGGGGGTGATAGCTCTTCAGAGCTGTCGCTAGGGATTTCTCTGTGACTGTGCAAGTTAAGAGAGACCTTGATCTGGCAAATCAAACATGAACAGTGGCTTTACCGTAAACCCAGGAATAGATGCCTGGGCTAGAAGAGGACAGTGCCTTTCAGGTCTACTGTTCTTTGGGAAAGACAAATTAAAACTGCTGGAGCTTTGACGGTGCTTGCTGCACTCTCTCTTAGACATGAGCCACCTCTTCTTTTTAAGGTTTGCTTAATACTACAATGCTACACATGCTACAATGCATCTTGTGTCAGGCACATGGCACCCCGCTCCACTCCCATGGGTACCAGTCTTCAGTATCATTGCTCCTCCTCATCTCTGCAGCACAAATGCTGAAGTGAATTTACTAGCCCGACTTCATGATAATCCTATGCTGCCAGTGCGCTGGGACATATTCCACCCACCAATAGCTCAGCTCCCTCAAGAGGCCCAATACGGTCCACCCTTTCAAAATCCTTTAGCTTTTCCTTACTTATGTGATGGCACAAAGAAAGGTCAGCACAAGTACCAATCAATCACCCCATCATCTCTGACCCTTCAGTCAGTCAACCAGGATTTAACTGGCTACGTTGTTATTGGGCATTTCTCAACCATTTTTGAATTGGAAGGGTCACTGTGCCTCAAACCTATACTAATGGGGTCTTTGCAATGACAATGAATACCTTTGTGGATAAGCCAAACTATGTCCCATCTTGTTGACTCATGTCTATTTTCAGTGCTAGCTGGTGGCCTTCAGGCTCTCCATAGTGGTGATGACATCACCTTCAGATGTCTGAAATAATATGCTGAAACCGCATACACTAAATAAATATTTAAGGTTTCTTATATATGCTGGGTCTGAACTTTAGAGCTCAGGCTCGTGATTCATTCTTGAAACTCATTGCTACTTCGCACTTCAGGATCTGATATGTCGTTTCTATTCTCATTCATGTCTGCTAGGCCCCTGCTCCACATTTCAGATATTATGCAATTACCTGGTTAAGCGTGCAAGAAGTTAAACCAGATACATGTGCAAGGTAATTATTGTGTCATAAAAATGACTGTCCAGCTATAAAAAGAGCCAACTAGCTACAAAGTTAGTGCATAGAAATGTGTAACAACTTTATAGCTGGTTTTCTACCCAGCTTTAATTTGAATGTGTAGCAGAGCCCTTCGATACACACAGCTCCATCCTTCCCTGCTGCACTGCAGGGGGACCTGGTATATTCGGAACACAAATCAACGTCCCATTACAGAGAGCGAGAAGACGCCATTGGATCCTGCCCAATTGCATAGCGTTGAGGCCATATACAACACATCAACATGTGATGGCTGAGCTGGACCAACTCTGTATCTGAGCACGGATTGGGAATATGGGTGCATTTGATGAGCTAAATAAAGGTCATTGTCCTCTCTTCCAGTTGGAGCGCACATGTACCATCATGCCAGTAGGAGTTACACTAATGGACCAAGAGAAATACACAACCCGAGGACAGTGACGTACCACGGATCTCCGGTGCCTGGGGGCCAAAGCTTGCATTTGCGCCCCGCTACCTCCCGTCCGTCTCATAGCAATACTTAAAGTCACGTTGCATGATGAGAACTCAGAAGGGCCTGGCTGGCACCCCCCACCCCCCCGCCCCCACAGGCCAGTGCCTGGGGCCATGACTCCTTCCCACCCTCTCACTGCTCCACCACTGCCAAGGATGAGACATGTTATAAAATCAAAAGAATTAATTTTGCTGTCAGCACACTTTAGCTACAGCAGCAAAGGAGGCATCCCTAGCATCCAAATGCCTGTCTTTTTCTACTACATTTGCAACATCTGCCGCTTGTTGGGGAGGTGCAGGGGTGCAGCCCATGGTGGGTCCATGGTAGCAAAAGGTTGCATTACCCCTGCATTATGTCACTTGATTTCCACTTCCCCTGTGACAGACAGACCAATGCGAGGCTCGTCCCCTATGAAATAGGGGTCCTAACCATGTACTGATGGAGACTCTTCCCTGGTCAGAAATGTCTCACTGTTAAGACGTTTTCCTTGATAATCCAGCCGTTGCTCCAATGCTGAGTTGCTGACGTGTACTCTCTGGATTCAGCAAAACAGAGTCAGCTTCTCTTGGTACGTGCAACAACAGAAATGGGCTCTTTTGGCAAATCTGAATCAACTCCACAAAGTCTGCTTATGCTCATCTTCCTGGAGACGCTGCTTCTGAAAACTCCCTGCTTCCCCATCTTCAGCTGCTTAGGCCCAGAGCCAAGCCAGAGCCAGAGCCAGAGCCGGAGGCCATTCATATCAATGACAAGGTGCTTGTTTAATTTGATGGGCTATGAATCAGGCCCTAAACGGACACCTGGCTTGTAATGCCTAAGCTGTCAGCCCCGCTCAGCCCTCAGAGTGGATGGCTTGTCGTCGGTGATCAATAAATGTCACCATTTCCCCCATAGCATTAGGCTTTTCAAAAAGGATCTCACAGAAGGAGGCTTCAGCGAGGAGCATTATCTCGTTCTCACTCCATCACCACTCAGGGACGTGGCAGCAGTCCTGGTGGATCATCCCCTGGAAGTGTTCATAGCACACGTTCTCCTGCCATAAAAAGAGGTGAAAAGAGAAGGGGCTGAGCATTGTTTCACCCTATTTTTATACTTGAGTAACCTCATTGACTACAGTGCAGTTACTCCTAATTTACCCCGCTATTAGATCAGAATCCAGATCCTGGCCTTTCTGTCTTAGATGGGTCCAAGTAGACAAAATAGGCCTGCTTCTTTCCTCAGTCATGTGCCTGTCTCTGATTTCAGCTGAGGATGGAAATGACTCCAAGGAGCTAAGTTCTTTCCTGATTTGCACCCACCAGCATCAACGAGGTTGCATGGAGTATGAAGGCAGATTTGAGTTCAGAGGCTGTTTGTGTGGGATACCGAGGACAAGACACTTATGTTTCTGAAAAGCTGTGTTCATTAAGGGTTACTTCCCTTTTAGGCACCAAACTGGGCATTAGTGCCTCAAACTGCAGGTAAGTGCCTACTTAAGAGCCATTTGCATGTGTGAAGGGGGTGGGGGGTGTCGGGTCCTTGGTGTCATAGGATCACCTCAAACTATAGGCAGACCCCCTTAATGTCAACGGGAGGACGATGTGACACTCGGATGCTCCCTACACCCTGCTCACCTTGCTGCCTGGCTTCTCATTGGGTATCCCTGTGCAGTGAGAGGCAGCCAGTGGGATGAATGACGATTTCATCGTGTCCCTGCAGCAGGGGTGAACAAAGAAGTCTTGGCACAGTGGGCTGAAAGAGCAAGGGACTAGTGATGATTGCCCTAACCAGCAGTGCCTGCTTACCCCCCGCTCTCCACCCCCTCCATCACCCATAGCACTGGCAGTGGTGGGAGCTGCTCTGTGTCCACTGCAACCTCGGCACAGGCAGCTTTGGGCAGCTGCTCCTTCTTCCCCTTCCCTTCTGGCTCTGGCATGTCTTGCAGCTGCAGGTTGTCCTCAGCCTCAGAGTCCCTTCCTGAAGGCGCTGTTGGGGACAGGAGGTTGCTCAGGTATTGCATTAGGGTTGGGCTGGCCTGCCACCCCTCTCCATGGCAATGGTGGCAGAAGCCCTCCAGCAGCCAACAGGGTAGTGCCAGGGCTGCTTGCTCTGCTGAGCTTTTGGGAGCTTCTGAATTGGTGGGGTCTGTGGGGAGATTCATTCATCTGCCCCTGCTCTTCCCCCAGTTATCAGCCTGAATGACATGAGCATCACCTCTGCGTGAGACAAGCCTGGTCCCAATGCATCCCTCCAGCCTTCCTTCAAAATTGCACAGGCTGGGTTTCTCTAATGCAATGTAAGAGAAGACTAAGGCGGGATTTAGTAACACTTCAAATACTTGAAGGGTGATTATAGAGAGGACGGAGAAGGGCTTTTTTCTCTGTAGGGGACAGGACTAGGATCAATGGCCTCTGGGTTCAGCAGAGGAAATTTAGGGTGAAGGTTAGGAGGGACTTTCCGAATGAGCGTGGTCACACACTGGCCCAGGTTACCGAGAAAAACTGTGGAATCGCCACCCTTGGAAGTTTTCAAAAGCAGGTTAGACAGACTCTTGACTGGGATGGTTTCAACGGGGATGATCCTGCCTTGAGAAGGGGGCTGGACTAGATGACCTTGTGAGGTCCCTTCCAGCCCGACTTTCCTGTGATTCTACCCCTAAAAC
This sequence comes from Alligator mississippiensis, assembly GCF_030867095.1. NCBI lineage: Eukaryota > Metazoa > Chordata > Crocodylia > Alligatoridae > Alligator > Alligator mississippiensis. Next base: position 10,849,676 of record NC_081827.1, read on the forward strand.
TGGTATTATTATTATTACATTGAGGTCAAAGGTGAAGGACTCCTTTGAGTCAAGGTCAAGTTTTTTTATACATGGGATGGAGTGATATCCCCATTATTGTCTCCCAGGTTTAGGAGTAGCCTGGAGGTAAGAAAGGGGCACATTTTCAAAGGGGCCTGACCCCATCTTTCAGTCAGAACACCAAATGGGTTTGGCAATCCCCTGGGCACACCAGCGAGAGTGTGAAAACATGTGCATGGCAAGTGTGCACACCCAATCATAACTCTTACTGGCTGCAGTGGGAGTTGTATCCGGCCCATAGACTTCACGTGGTCTCTTCAGCATCCCCGGTCTTTGGAAAGAGCAGCAGTCATATTGGCAAATCATTTTAATACAGCCTTTAACTCATGTAGCATCTGAGCATCTAAGCACTCTCTTATGGTGAGAATGAGGCTTTTAAAAGTGCCAATAAGCAAGCAAACAAAATCACTTCTACACAATATGTCTAATAATGCTCCATCCTTCACCCTGAGGGAGAATTATTTTGCAAGTATAGGAGGTCACTGGAAGTCAAGACTCCTGGTTTCTATTTCCGCCTGTATCTCTGACTGGGGGTGCTTAGGGGCAAATTTCCAGAGTAGCCACTACTTCCTGGTGTCACCATTTTTGTTCAGTTTGATTTGTCTTGGAGCACTTATTTGTGGATGGCTGAGGATAGACGTAGGATCTTAAGTTTAGGCACCTAATTTTAAAGATTTTTGTCATCTTAACTTTTCATTTCATCTTAACCTCATCACAGTGGGGTTAATCAGGCTTCCTTTTTCTTCAGTAACAAGATAACGTGTCAAGATGTGATGTTATAATGCATTGGAAGACTCTGAAATATCAGCCTGAATGGGACTATAAGTATTACAATATTATACGGGTTGACAGTCCATTACTTTGGTGCTCATGGAATATAGCTACTTCAGAGGAAGGCTAACATACCTCATAGACACCAAGCCAATAGTATAACTGTATACAAAGGTATACAAAAAAGTCTGCTTCTTGAACCCAACTAATGTTCTGTTTATGAGACAAAGGTTTCTGGGGATAAAGGACCACTAGCTTTCCTAGGCTGCTTCTACACGTGAGCTTTACTGTGGAGTAGACTTATTAACTGTGGAGTAAAGCATCACCGTCTACACATGCAATGGTATTAGGCCACAGTAAACTGATTAACACTGTCACAAGATAGTACTGTTGGGGACACTATTATCTTAGGGCGGGATAATTAACTGCAATTAAATGCATGTGTAGATGTTGACCATGGGCATAAATTGTGCCCAGTCAGCCCAGCCAGCAGGGGCCAGACTCCTGCCTGGTGTCTAGCTACAGGGCTTGGCACTTTCGGCACCCTTATGCCCCAGCCAGCCTCTCCGCTGCCCGAGGCCACCACCTCGAGCCTGGGCCAGGACAGGGCAGGGGTGGTCCTGGCATAAACTGTGCCATCTCAGCTAAGATTGCTGCTGTCCCAGATACATGTGTAGATGCTGTGCCCCAGAGTAGTTTAGTCTGGCTCAAACTGCTCCAGAGTTTATTGCTTCAAATTAATTGCACCTATAAACTCTGAATGCATGGGTTTTCACATATTCATGCAATAACAGGAGAAATAATGAGTCATTTCACTTGGTGATATCGCAAAGATGGATATGAATAATCTGAAACAGCAAACAGGGGATGCTGATGGTGTTGAGATTAAGGCCCGGGATTTACTGTCAGATGCTAAGGGGTGCTTTTACATGTGTTCCAGGGGTGGGGTAGGGCACTTTAATTACAGAGGCTCCAAGAGCGGCTCTAATTAGAGTGCCTCCACCTTGCCACCATTTTTAAGTGCAGGGATGCTGATACAGTAGCTGCAGGAGGCTGCTGGAGAGTGGCAATTGCCGATTAATCGAGTCTGCTCTGATGTGCTCAGATTCCAGCGTGTCGGAGCATCCTTTGCGCTCAGGTATAGGTGCCAAAAGATACCACTCCTGGTTTGGGAAGAGGCTTCTTTTTACTTAGGATTAGCACTGAGCAAAATCCTTTTTTTTGTTTAAAAGTAAATTGACTGAAAAATGGTACTTTAGATGGACTCACATGGTATATCAGATGGAGCAAAACTATTTGTGAAGCTGGGCTGAACTTGGTGAACAGTTTTGTTGGAAGAAAAATGAAGGAAAAAACACTGAAGATATGAACGCGTTTCATTTTTATCATCCCACAACAAAAATGCTTCATTTTGTCGGAAACCCATTTTTAAAACTTTTTTTTATAAATATTGGTCAGAATACCATTTTTCTTTTACGAATTGTCCGAAATTGAAAGTAAAAGAAAGAAGAAAGCTCTTACAAATGGTAATATGACCTGAAAATGAAAGAAATCATTCCTTTGTAGGTCAAAAAATATTTGGGGGTGACCTGAAACATATTTGAGGGAAGTTTCCATTGAATTAAAAATGGTTATATTTAAACCAATTTTTTAGTTGTAGAGATTCTTTTTAGTTTAGGGTTTTTTTCTCCTTTTAGTTTGAACCATTTTTTCGCCAAGTTTTTTGTTCAGCCACTGAACTGAAAAAAAGCATTATGCCCTTAGCTTTATGAAAACTCTTCCAAAGCACTGAACTTTGGTCTAACTCCGTTCTCCTTGAAATAAAGCTCTCCTTCAGAAGAAACGGTGGAAGTCCCACCATTACCTCCCTGTGCCTGTTAAATGGGGCTGGGAAGTTTTGAGATTAAATTCATATATATCTGTAAAGGGAAAAACCGTACGGACGTGGCCAATCCAAAGAAAGCTTTATTTTATCTTGTGAATGGAAACATGACATGTTGACCGCCACCCAGGAAGGAGCTGATTAGTCTGAGTGATGAACAACAGTAATAATGCCATGTAAAACAGCGCACACACGCAGAGCAAAGAGTTGGTCTTCTTGGCTGGTCACATAAATCTAAAGGGCTCCAGCTACACAGTTATCAATTAAGCTGTCAAGTAATAATTGAGCCACTTCCCACTGGATTACTGTCATGCAGAACTACTAGGCTATCTTGCCAAAGTAGCATTAGCAGAAAGTTAAACTGGCTGTCGGCTTGTTAGGGCTATGAGAAGATCCCTTCAGTGGGGGTTCTGGTCTGTTCTACTTTCTTATGTCTCACCATACTATATGACATACACACGCATCCTCTTAAGCTATACAGAATATTTATCTAGTTAATTGGAAGAGCTTTAGGATCTGAGGCAACCTTTGCAGCTATACACATAGAAACAATGCTAAGCATCCCAGGCTTCAGGGAATGGGTTACTTGTTGGTCTGAGGAAGCAGCCCCCGCTTTCCTCCATAATATGTGCATGAGCAAGATTAAGGGCCAAATTCTATTCCACCTATGAGAATTGGTGCATAAATAAACTTAGGTGCCGAAGTGTGATTCTGCTCCACCCTTCCTGAATCCCTGAAACAGAGTTAATACAAAAGGTGGCGGTGGGGAGGGGAGTTCTTTCTTCTCCTTGCTGTTTCTTTTGTGACTCCGTCTTATGGGTTAGATGGATGTGTGTTACAAATGCTGACGTGTTAATGGATTGTCAGGACCTAAAAAGGTGTACTAGCATGGCACTTAGGTGCCTAAGTGCACCTAGATGTCTAATATGTAGAGTCTGGCCTTAAATGTCCTTCCAAGAAGGATGGTTTAGTTCCAGTGATGAAGAAGGTGATCAGAATGGGGATCCTGTGACTTGAAAGTCTAAAACTGTGGCACATTTTCACAGACTCTCTGTTCATTTGTTGTTTGTTTGTTGGTGCTGCTTTTTGGGAGCTGATTGCAGAGATAAGACGTTGGCTTATGTTGAGATATCAGATATTGTTAGCTCAGGATGCTGGACAAGATCAACCCAAGTTTCCAACCAGTTCTAAGCAACATAAGGATACAGGACTAGAAGGGACCATTTCATGATAGATGTGAAGTCCAAAAGGATTCATGGCCCTCCCATCCACCACAACTACAACACCCCCTCCCTTGAAACACACTCACACAAACAAACACCCTAGAACAAGCCAAGGCTTTCTGGAACCAGTACCCTAAGGCCTCAAAATGACAGCAGGCTACAGGAAGAAGCAGGAGAGATCCAAGCCACCACTAGACTAGGGATAGATGTTCAAAAAGCCTGAGCCTGAATTGATTCAATCTTTGCAGGTTAGTCTCACCTGGTTAGGCTACACCCATTTGTAACCATACAGACATCCCCTCTGGACTGAAAAAATGCAGGCAAATGCCTGCAGTGGCTCAGGCTAGAAGCTGGGAGGTGCTACAGCAGCCCTCCCTTCCCTTCCATAGTGCTGAGCTGAGGGGGGGAATGGCCAGACCCTGGCAGTACCCTCTGATTAGGGAGGGGTTCCCCCACCCTTGACCAGTCCAGCAGGGAATTGATAACACAGTGTTTATCACCCCTAGCTCAGTGTTTATCAGACCATTAAGAAAACAACAGAGGGACATTACCAAATACCTGTAGTTTCTGCCTTTGTCCCATCTCCCACAGCACGGACCACAGCCAGCATGTGGCCTGCTAGCTAATGCTGAGAGGTGTCTGTGTTGGGAAGAGGAGATGGGGGACCCCTGTTTAGCTGGGAGTGGTGAGGGGAGGTGGGGAGCACGGGGAAACCAGGCAGATGCCTGCAGTCTCTGCTGGAGCTCCAGCCAGGGAGCAGAGGGGAGAGGCCAGCCCTGCTGTGGAGTAGAATGCCCTGCCCAGCCCAGAGAGCATCCCAGGATGCAGGGGGAGTCAGGTTTAACTTAAACCAGCAAGGTGTCTGGGACAGACATTGCATAAACCGGTTTGACCGAAATCAGTTAAGTCTGATGCTATGTTCAACCAGGTTTATGTCAAACTGGTTTATGTGCATTGAACATCTGTTCGGTTACAGGTTAAACCAGTTTCTGATCACTTAAACTGGTTATGTATAATATCTGTCCCTAGCCCTAATGTCTTGAGCTCCTGTAATACAGTTCCTATGTAATTTTGGCACAAGGGAACATTTTCATGTAAAAACATTATTTCAGTACTATATTTGCATCTAGTCTACTTCTAATAATCATTCCACCAAGTTGCTGTCAGGCTGCTATCATTAATGTTCATCCAGTGATTTGAGGTACTTGAATTTAAGGTATTATTTGAATGCAAATAAATTATTAATAATAACAGCCAATGCAAAACTACGATGAGTACTTAGACTAGGGGCAGCATGGGCCAGTGGCTAGAAATGTCAAGAGACTTGGGTTCTACCCCAGGTCATTTCAGCAATTCATTTCACTTCTGTCATCTTCACTTCTCTTTGTCTCCCTTGTCAATGCCTTTTGTGTAGGCCCTGTCTCAGTGTGTTTGTGCTGGGCCTCCCACAATGGGGGCTTGGTTGTTTCAGGAGCCTCTAGGTGTTTGGTGTTATTATGATAGGTGTAATTATAGGCCCCTAGTTGTTATTATTATACAAACAGTAATAACACTTGCCTTTAATTTTCTCCTTTAATTTCCTTATGAAGAACATGGAAATGACTCTTCTTTTGCCTCCCCTCGTAAATCAATCATTTCACCCCTGGAAGAGGCCTGGAGCACTGCACCCAACATCTGCACAGGGTTGACTCTGTGGCAAAGCTTCCTCCTTCTTGCAGCTGTGGCTGGTTCAGCCAAGCCACTCCATTACCTTTGCATGACCTCTCTTTCAAATGTGGACGGGAGGCTTTCAGCAGTGAAGCCGATATTGGATGACTCTACTAATGCTGATGAAAGACAAGGGTGATAATAGTGTTAGAGCTGTGTTTCTCCTCTCCTGCAGGCAGAGTTTGAGAGCCTCAGGTACGTGGCCCCGAGTGTGATTCACCGGGCCTCCTACAGCACACTCATGTGCACACACACTTTGTAGGTAGAAGGCTGGCATTTTCAGCAAACTGACCTCAAGCGTGCATGCATTTTTGGTACTGCCAGGAAAACCACCGTTAGAAGCTACCTTCCTGTCTACAACACCTGGGGGACCAGCCTAGCAGGTGTTTGGAAAATAAATGGTGGTTAAAAAAATTAAATATCAGGATTGGAAAATAAAAAAATTCAAAAAATCACTGGCATTACCTAGTCAAATGCTGGTTGTTTGGAAGTGGATGTAATGTCCCTTTTTGCCCCATTCTTTCAGTGCTGTGTCTGAGCAATACTACAGTTCAGAAGGACGGGTGCTACGCTGATGTAGCTGTCTGAAGTCAGCCCAGTACCATCTCTTCCTGTTGCATATAAGGGAAGTTAAGTTTAGGCAGGAGCTGAGATGCCATGGCAACATAAATAAATAGATAGACGTGTTGATAAACTATACAGGCAGATGGGTGGCTAGACAGACTGAGAAAGTGGTCAGGGTGGCTGTACAGATACACACATGGGCCACGTTCTTAATCTCTGTGCCTGTTATGTCCCACCCCATATGAAATAGCTCCCCATAAGATAATAGCGGTCTGTAACCCTATGGGGCTCACAGCACTCTGCAAAAGGAGATGAGTATTCCTGACTTCATCTCGTAGGTGGGGAAAGTCACTCGCAGGGCAGCTTAGCGACCGGCGCAAAGCCGCTCGCCAAACGGGTGGCATCAAACGGAAGTTGCCTGAACCCCGTTCCAGGACTCCGCTCACCGAGCGATAAACCACAGGAGTTTGAAACGCTGCAGTGAATTCCCATAGTGCTTTGCTTGGCAAGCTTCCTGCAAAAGGAACTAAGGATGGATCTCCGGCGTGCGCCCTTCGTGCTATGAGAGAAGACTCAGAAAGCAAGGTACCGCCATCAAAACCTGCACCTCTGCAGCTGCCCCTGCCGTGCCTGGCATGTATTCACTGGCAACAACAGGAAAAGTCTGACCCGGAGATTTTGAGAGAAGTTTAAAATACATGTCTCACACCTCATTTTTTGTCTTGTCAGAACATGAGTTTCAGTGCTGTCCACGTGGGAAAAACATCCGAATGAAGACTCGATGGCTTAAAAAAACTGGTTAGACGTCATGCAGTCTTACCTGTAAATCCCTGGATGAAATTCAGCCTTTGGGAGCAAACAACCAACATTTTCTTTTTTAGTCTCTGGCTATTGTGCGGCACTGGGTGATTTTTTTGACAGTAGATACACTGAAAAATGCAGGTTTAGGACATCAGGATTAATGACTCATTCATGTTGAATTGAGTAAATAGTTTTGGCTCCAAAATATGATGGAACATTTAAAAAAAAGGTCAAACCATTGCATTTAGATCTTTTCAAAGTGAAAAGTTTTGTTTCAGAAATGCCAAACATTTTGGTTTGACAATCCAAAATATCTCTCTTTTTGATTTTTAGTTTTAAAACATTATTTTTTGTTTAAAGTAGAACTTAATTATAAGAGAAAAGGCTAAGCAAAGGGGAGGGGGGGTGGTAAATACAAACTTCAGCGTGAAACAAAGCATTTTCTTTTCAGTTGAATAAAATGTTTCAGGCTGACCTGAAAAGAAATTCTTTAGTTTTCTTTTTCATTTCACAACGATTTAGTTGAACCTGAATAGAAATTTTATTTCAGTTGTTTGGGTTAGCCATCAAACTGAAAACAAAATCCCTGATTTGGCTAGTTTGTGTGTGGTGGTTTCTTTGAAATTACTTTTGGTAGTTTCATAAAAAAAAATCCTCTATCACAGATAAAGTTGTACATTGTAATCTATAGCAAGTCTCAGAGCATATTAATTCATTCATATTGGTGGGAATCATAACATCCCTCTGACATAGACTGGTATTTTCCACTGATGGATGAACTTCTTAGATCGAGTGCAAGCAACTTGGACAAAATTAGAGAATCGGTGGCAGAGCGGCATCAAATTTAGGATGCTTGAGTGGCTGTTCTCTACTCCTGGCTCTCAGCAATGATGGTCTTCTGATACCATCATCCATAAACACTAAAGATCAGCCTATACAAAGGGGAATAATTGTGCACATGCAAGAAGAACCAAACTACAGTCTCACTTCCCTTTCGAAAAACTACTTGGAGGTTTACAAAAGTATATTAATATTTTCATTTTCACTCCTCCCACGTATGAATTTTCTGCATCCAGTCAGGACAGGAAGCAGAACATGAGGTATTGCAAGGACAGCCTGGCTTGGCAGGGTTTTCGACACGCCTCTGCAGAGCCCACAATGCTTGATACTCGAGGTGAGCTTTGGAGAATCATTTGAAGTATAGACAGGGTTTGAACCATGATCCTAGATCCGTGAATGGGAAGTGGGGCTTGAAACCCGTATCTAGTTCTGGATCCACATTTTACACATGATCTTTGTCATTACGAGAAGCTAAAATAAAATGTTTGCTCCTAACCCCCCACCCACCCCGCCCGCTGGAATCTGGTCCGCTTTCTACAGCTGAATTTTCCAGTCTGAACCCATTTCCAACATGAACATTATGAAATTAAAGAGAGTTTTAGCCTTGACTTTCATGAGGACAGAATCAGGCCCATAGCTAGAGAGAGAATAAAGCAATATTATTTAATAGAAGCATTACAGCCACTTATTTGCATTGTTTCTCTTCCCAAGCTCCCAGTTTTGCATAAAGCTGCCTTTGTTAAAAAGGATGTTGGAGGGGAGTGCTGGATTTACAAAAAGGCACTTATACTGGGATTGAATGCAGCCCTGCAGCAAGATATAGTTGCTTTCACTGAAAATCTAGGGTAGACAGTCTCCTGAGAGCCTCAAAGTTTAAACAAATTACAAGAAGTAGTTCTCAGGTTAAATTGGAAAGGGTGTTCTTTGATCCAGAAGAGTGACCACGCGCTAGCTATGTTCACACTGTCTTGGGTATTGTAAGGAGCTTTCTTGTGAAACTGTTTGCCAAACTAGAAGCCTTAAATTGAAATGTGTTGACAGAAAGCATCTTACCACTGATTTATAATTTCAATACATCTTGAGTCGTGTTGTGATGCGACTATGGTAAGTCACAAGTCATTTGCCTTCCACTGCGGGCGCTCACTTCATTACCAGCCAGACCTTTCGCCGACAATTTTAGAGCTCCCTGGCAACTCCCAGCAGCTGTAGGTGGATCTCAGGGTGCTTAGCACCTTGCAGGACCTAACCCTTAGACCTCATAAATTCCTGTCACCACATTTGTTTGACAAGTTGAACAAATTATGGTGTTTAAAGAGACGCAGAAAACCACTTTAGCCATAGGATGGGTGCACACACTGTACCGAATGGACCTGGCTGGAAAACCCTTCTTTTCTAGGCCTGTTTACCTACCTACTGAGTCTTCCTCAAGTAGTCTCTGATATCATGTACAGCTACCCCTTGTAAAGTGATCATTAAAAATCCCTAGACAAATAGGCACCTGAATATAAGTGATGCTGTAATTTAGCATGGTTGAAATGAAGTGAACATCTGTGAGTGAGCTGTCAGGTGGCCCCTTGTGTCATCTCCTCCATACCCCGAGTCGGAGAGTAGTGGTGTCTCATGGTCAAAGCACCGGCCTATGGGTGAAGAGTCCTGGCTCTGACCCTGGCCTGCTTAATACCCGTAGGCAAATCCCATATTTTTAAATGTTTTCATACTTTGAGGTTGCGTGCCTCTGAAGTAGAGACCACGATCTTGGCTCCCATCTTGCAGAACACGTGAAGACTGGCCAACAATAAGGGCCGTACAGAAGCTGGGTATTAATGACTGTTACTGCTATTATTGCCAGATCTCTGGAAGAGCAAACACATGAGAAACGGCCTCAGAGCTTCCACCCCAGGTTTCAGTTTGAATGTAGCACCTGCTCGGAGCTTAGTCAGGGCTGCCTGAACACGGATGCAGTGAAGAGTGGAACAAAATACAGCTCCTAATTCTGTCCCTTACTACTGAGTTTCAGGAGCGCTCAGTAGCCGTCCACACTACACTTCTCCGCCCACTCGCCTTTCACTTCAGGGCTGCCTTGAACACCGAACAATAGCTTCTCATAAGGTTATTTCCCCTCTCCCACTGCAGACCTCTGTCCTTTCCAGCTCTCTGGTTGCTATATGAGTTGCTTTAATTGGCGTTGTAGACTGCCCGATGAAAACACTGCTCTTTTTAGTATATATGGGAGTCAGTGAAAGGAAATATTGCTTTGTTTTCTGCCTAAATCTAGAGGGCTCACCTTGCCTCTCTTTAGAGGCATCTCTGAAGCAGCTGCCATTTTGTGTTCCAGTTCAGCTGAAGATTGCTACGGAGGTTGTCGCAACGTGTGCTCTTTGGTCCTATAGACTTCTTTTGTTCTTTGTTTTCTACCTTGTTTTTCCTCATCTGAAATACAGGTCACCTAAAAGCAGCCTGCACATAAGAAGGCAGCAGCACAGTTTGTGCACACAGTCTGTACATGCATGTATTAACTTCAAAAGCCTGCAGTAAACAATGAAAATCCAGCCCAGTAGGAAAAGAATATTACTGCATGTTAGCTGGTGAAGACAGAGGAAGAGTTTCAATGTACACAAGGAAATTGAATCTCTAATTTGCATAAGACTAGACTGTGCTAATTTGCTAAGTGAATAGAAATAGGAGAAACAGAAAGCAGGCCTAAAGTGTGCAGCTGAACACTGCGTTTTGTCCTGGACTGGTGCTGGAGAAACCAGCAAATGGTATGGGGCCGATCCAGAAGTGCACTTCATCAAGACCTTGCCTATGGACTTCAAACTCAATCAAGCACTGAATGAAAAGGGAAGGGCTCAGCTCAGCCATGAAGGCACCATCTTGGTTGGAGGGATTATACGGAGCTGTCCTGCCTTCTTGCATGCTCTAGAAAGGACTGTGTATCAAGGGGGCACTCTAGAGACCCCAGGGCTCTGGGAAGCACTGGGGTGGGTGCACTTTGCACCAGGAACCTTCATAGTCTCTGTTTCCTCCACTTTTTTGCTTGGATCACCCTCATCATGTCTTCCTTTTGTGTTTATGATACCCCAGGTAACTTCTAGGGGTCAGGTTTAAAATAAAAAAGGGAGGGACTGGAGAACATAACTGTCTCTGGCTCCCCCGTTGCCCATCCTCTGGGTTGCCCATTCCCCTGTTGCCCATCCTCTGGGTGCCATCCAGTTTCAAAACTTCACTTGTCCTTGTGTTATACACATAGACTTTTTTCTATTGCTTTTACTCTTATGTATTTTCTTGAGTTTGGCATTGCCTTAAGAAACTCCATTTTGTATTGCTCTGTAGCTTGACATAAGTGTTTGACCTTTGTACGCTGTATGTGCGAGAGAAAGGGTGAGATCATGTCTGTGGAAAAGGAAAACATCAGCTGGTGACTGGTTGAAGAATGCAGACAGATGAAAGACCAAAACAAGAAGAATCTGCCCCAGAACAGTGAGAGAACAACGGCAATTGACCTTCAAGGAAGAACACAGTGATAACACAGCCAAAGCCCAGCGGATGAACTTCTTAGACTGAGTGCAAGCACAGCAAAAGCCCAGAGGACTGGGTGAATTGACAAGGCTATAAAAGATGGGGTGAGACATATCGATTTTGGGTCTTGTTCTGCATATCATCCTGAAGCATCAGTTCATCTGACGGGATGGACGGGCAGGAGCCCGGCTCCTACTCGTGATCAACTTGGCTGGCCACTAAGTTGATCTGAGTACTGATAAGACTGGTAATGTATACTAACGCAGAACAGAAATAGGGGTATGAATGTGGGGTGTGTGTGTGTGTGTGTATGTGTGTGTATTAAGCACTTAATCAATAAGTGTGGCATCTTGCCTTACCCTCCCTCGTAAGGTCTCTCTCGTGATTTGAGCAATTGGCAAACTTGGAGGCAGGTTTATAGGGTGTCTGAAGGGGAGGTCTTTCCCTCTCTGTCACTTGTGCAGGAGACAGTCACGTGCGATTACTACCCACACTATCAGAGAAAGACTTGATCACACACGCGCACACGTGGGTGAGCACACACACATAGGGAATCCAGCTGAGTGGGTTTACTGGGTAGAATAAATAACTGGAATCCCCCGGATCAGACACCAGCTAAATTATGCTTTTGCTATGCATTGGCTGGTTTTTTTCCACCAATGTGATTTATTTAACTAACAGTGTAGAGCGATTGCAGAGCAAGAACAAAAATAATCAGTGCTTGATGTCAGAAAAAATCTCTGCAATAAGATAGGCCAAGAGCACGCTGAGATGAAAGGCTTGAGGTGCTTGCTCTGAAGGAAGGGAAGCTGCTTTATGGGAGTTGAATAATATTTGCCTTGCTTTAAAACTGTGAAGGCTTTTCTGTTAAAACATTTCCCCTTGAGCTTTTTACCAGGAGAAGCTCATGTTATTGCACCTTTGATAGCACGCAGCCAGGAGACAGCCACACTGGAAGGCGGGTGATGGGTCTCAATAGAGGACTCGTTTTCTCTCATGCATTCAACCATGTTTTTACAACAGAGGTAGGTGGCATGATGCTGGTAACCATAACATACTAGTCACTCTTGATGAGAGCAAACTAATAGGACAGGAGTGGTGTGTTTCTGGACCAAGAGCTTGAAAAGAGTCCATGGTACACTATGCTACGTCAGTAGAAAGTACACCACCGTTGCTGCTCCCTCATGGCTCACTTGCTTCTGGTCTGGCTGTGTGATGTCACCATATATGACAGATATTAGCCATGTAGCCACTGAAGGATGCCCAAATCTTTAATGAAGGGTATGATAGTGGGTCCTGTATAGAGCAGATGCATTGTAACACATGGGTGATCCTGGTAACTTCTGAAGCACCAAACCCAATCACCAACATCCAGCCCAAGTAATGTCCCACCAGGGGCGCAACCAGCAGTCAGGAAGCAAGTAAAGAAAGACTTTCCTACAGGACAGAGCGTATCTGCTCTGCCAAAAATTCACATGGGATCATAGGAAAGTAGGGCTGGAAGGGAGGTTATTTAATCTGTTCTCTGTTCTCAGTGCAGCAGATGAGAGAATGAGGAGCAATGGTCTCACATTGCAGTAAGGGGAGTTTAGGCTGGATATTAGGAAAAACTCTCTCACTAGGAGGGTGGTGAAGCACTGGGATGGGTTACCCAGAGCAGTGGTGGAAGCTCCATCCTTGGAGGTTTTTAAGGCCCAGCTTGACAAAGCTTTGACTGGGATGATCTAGTTGGGGCTGGTCCTGCTTTGAGCAGGGGGTTGGACTGGATGTGACCTCCTGAGGTCCCTCCCACCCTCATTTTCTGTGATTCTATGATTCTAATTCAGACCCCTGCTGAAGACAGGATCATCCCTGTCTAAACCATCCCAGCCAAGTGTTCAACTTGCTTTTAAAAATGTCCAGGGATGGAGATCCCACAACTTCTCTAAGCGGCCTGTTCCAGTGCTTGACCACTCTCATAGCCAGAATATTCTTTTTTTTCACAACTTAAATTTCCTCTGTTGCATCTTGGAGTCACTGCTCCTAGTCCTGTCCCCTAAGGTCACAGAGAATAGTTTATCTCCATCTTCTTTATAATTGCCCTTCAGGTGTTTGCATTATTACACGGTAAAAATATATAGCTATTGAGCCTTTTGGATAGGGCAGGATATAAATCTAAAGAATGAATGAATAAATACATGAATAAAATAAAGTATTATTCTGTTATACATTCTGCTTCACTATTGGTCATTGCTTGGCTGCCTGTTGTCTAATCACTGTTTGAGATTCGCAACGAGGACTAATGAATATTTCAGCCCCCATCACAGGTGTGGGCTGTGCTGGTGACCAAAGACTTTGTAGGACAGCGAAAATACAAATGAGTCTTATGTATTGTACTCTTTGGGCTTATCCCCGTATCCACTCGTAAACATATGTAAATTACTATTAATTTATGTAAATCAACGCACAAGCATTTCATGGCCTCTTACAAACACATCATGTTCATAGCGCATAATGCACAATTCCATTTGTGGCAACAACATTGTGCTTCTCAGGGTTATAAACGTCCTATTTGCTAGGCTGATCCCTGAATTCTTAAGTATGTGACAGCAGACTGACTCATTGCCAGTGTCTTATACTAGTGGTGTCCCATATGGCTCTTTGAAATGACCTAGTGGCAGCAAAATAGTCCCATGTGTTGGACACCCTGAGAGGGACCTTTTGTGCTGTTTCTTCCTGACCTCCTATCTGGTCACCAGAGACATTTTCGATGACTTCTGGTGTGAGCTCTTACCTCTGTACTTCACTAAGATCACAGAAGGTCCTGGTCAGTTTAGAAACCTTGTTTGGAGTAGTTTAGATGATTCCTTAATACTAATCCAGGGTTGATTTTGTTCTCTTCAGCCTCTTATTTACCTCCACATATATCACTCCTGTATGACTGGGGTGTCCTCTGCTCCATAACTGAATATATTCTGTTCAGATCACCCTCTTCTGTGCTCCGTCTCCCCCTGCATTATTTGATCAAACTCTCCATCTCGCTGCTTTTCCTCTCAAATTCCATACTTACTGCTGGGCCTTTCCAGCCCTCACTGTCTGGCTATGTACACTATGCAGCCTTGCACACATGGGTGTTAAGAGTGGGTTTCCTGGGTGTGTGGCTGGTTCAACCATTTCCTCAGTCACTTCCTGGCTCAGTTAGGCCTCCACCATGGCTTAGGCACCTGCATGAGCATGCAGGGGACAGTGGGAGCTCATGAAAATGCCTCCTGAATATACAGCTCCTTAACCACACCCTTTCCTGGTTGGACCCACCTTGAGATCCCAGCATGCAGAATGCCCAGGGGATGTAGACATGACTACTCCCTGCTCTTGACAACTCCCTCAAAACACATATGTTCCCCGTGTTGTTGCTGAGGTTGTCGGAAACAGTCCTAGAAGTTGGCAGAGACCTGTGAACTATTTTATAGATTGAATTGCACAGATCTAATTTTGAAGGCTCAGTTCATCCAAAATGTTGGCTTTGGGTATGCCAGTAACAGAGGGTGTGGTCCCGACTCCTGGGGCTTGGCAACTGTGAGCTTGAATCAGGAGGGAAAGCCCTAGATTTCCTAGACTTGCTTCCATGGAATTTGCAAGGTTGACTCCACTTACAGCAGTGCCCTAGGCCTCCCACAGCTGCCTGAAGGCTGGTGCACAGCTAGAGGGAGTTTGGAGAAGAGCACCCATGATGGTTACCATCTTGGTTGACCTAGAGGGAAGTGAATCAAGGACCAGTAGCCTTTAAAGTACAAATTACTCAAGCTGGCGCTCCCTATTGAGGGTTGTTGTAAACTATGAAGATTAGGCTTGGGGAAGGAAGAGTAATTTCTGGACTATAAGAAGGGGCTGGAGGGAATAGCTTACTAAGAACAATTAAAAAAAAAAGCTAAATATATATAGCTTTTGGCCAAGGGATAGATGAAGGCTGAGAGTGAGACAACAACAATCTACAGACATTTGACTTGGTAAATAGCAAGGATCAGGGATTCATTCAGGAGGTATAAGTTGTAAAACAAGAAGCAATGGATAACCATGATACTGCACTCACCTACTGTGGTGATGAGGGCAGCCTAAGCCAGAGCAGGCAAAATTGAAGGTAAGTTTAAACTCGGAATCAGGAAAAATAAAAAAGCTTTCTAACAATAAAACATATTGGGTTGTGAACCCATCTTCGTAGGAAGTTTTGGAAACTCAACCACTTGGTGTATTTTAACTGAACTGGGTGAAGCAGTAGGAAATGTACTGTATTAATCAGTCCTATGTTAGCAGTGAGGGACTGGTTGATCCAATGTATCTTTCTCTATGGCCATATTCTGGACAGTGGATCCATCTAATTCTGCCTTCCTCTGGCATAAGAGTCTATCATTATGTCCAGGCTGCACCACTGCCAGCAAAAGCAAATAACAAGGCTGCTATTTCCTGATTGTTTTCTCTGCCTTTTCAAACTGAGTGGAGCAGTATATACAAGCAGGGAGTTGAACACACAGGGCCAAGTTCTGGCTTGGGGTGTCCTGGTACGAGTTGAAATTCCACTGCAGGCCGAAGCAGAAGATTTACTTTTGCTTAATCAAGACCTGTAATGTGTGAGGTCTAATTCCAGGCATCTCGAGCCCGATTTGTAGGCAAAGCATTGTTTCACTGGCTTGCCTGCTGGTTTTCATACCTTTTTTTTTTTTAACATGAAAGTGGGAGAGCAGATTTTGCACATAAATTATAATGAAAAATGATAGGCGCTTGTGTAGGCTTGCAGAAGGTTTGTGTGTGGAAAGCAAGTAGGAGCTGGAGGGAAGAGTTGGATGCCCAGAGAAGGTGTAATTAATGCTTGGTAAAAATCTAGATGCTCTATCCAGTTCCAATTCAATGAAATGCAAGGAGTCATCCCCTCTAATGTATGCCCCAGAAGCTAAAAAGCCCCCGCCATGTCACGCCCGTTATAACTCTTGCTTTCAGGCCACCCACCTCCAAAACATTGTTATGTGCTGAGAAAGGAACAGAGCTTTGCACTTTTTTGTTCTACGGTACTTTTTAATTATAGAGGTGTAAGTGCTCAGATACCACAGTGGTGGCTGTGGTATAAATATCTGGATAGTGAGATGCATGTGAGCATTTCAAAATGCTTGGCAAGCATCTATTAATTTAGCCTCCCAAGAGCCCCATGAGGAAAATATGTTGAAACCCCTTTTCGGGTGAGAAAAATATGTTGAAACCCAATTTTCTGGACTGATAAAAAAACTGGAGGTAGAGACAAGTCACTTGCCTGAAGTCAAACTGCAGCTTGGTGTAGTACAGCTTCAACAAAAGACCCAGAAGCCTTGCTTAAAGCACATGTGCCAACCTTTGCTAGTGAAGGAGAGCCCATAAACCCGTGCTGCTCTGTGTTTGTACAGTCCTTAACACTGCATGGTCTTGGTCCACGATTAAGGCTCCTCGGCACTACCACAGTACAAATGATGACTAGGTAAAAGCGGAAGAGGAAGGTGTTAGGTTTTTGGCTAAATGTGTTGCAACTTTTTCTCTACTGCATCACCCGTTGATTGGTCACTCATCCCTGCACTACACTGGTGCAAATCAGGATGGTAACATTTTACAGACTGGTATAAATAAGCAGTTTTACTAGTGGTCATACTAAGCATGTATGGGAAATGGTGATCTACATACATCTCCCTACAATGTTCTCCAAGACGGGCCAGCCTGGCAATGCCTTATTTTGATTCTTTCATCCTTTTTCAATGCAGACTGGTCCTTCCACAAGGAGCTTCAGTGAAATCAGAGAAACTGCTGTGAGGCAGATTAGTAACAGAAGCACTTGCTGGTGGTATTGGACTCCCACTTTGTGCCCACTACATCTTTTTATGCAGCTGCTCCTTCTTAATAGGTTGCAGGTTTTGTTCATGCCAACAGGAAGTTTACCTAAGACCTGAAAAGGTCACTGTGTTAGTAGATCACAAATATTATACTACTAGTATGTTAGCAGTATGCTATTGGTACCTATTGCAGTAGTGTGCAGAGGTTCTAATTAGGAAGCAAAGTCCCTGTGCAAGGAAACAGTCCTTGCCCTTTATACCCAAAGCCCTGCAATCTGACCCTCCTTGGTTTGTGCCTAGTGCACAGATCCCTTGATCTGGGGATATCGGAGGGGGAATCTGAGTCCAGGTGCATGCATCAGATTGCAGGATCAAGGCTTGAATTCATGACAAGGAGCAAGAAGTGGGTGAAACAGGAAAGGGGTGGGCGAAGGTGGTGACAACATGACCTGGTGCTTTTGTGGCTCGTGCACTTGTCTCCATAGACTACATGAGGAAATAAAAGAGGCCGGCATGAGAAACCTGCCCAGCTAGAGAGCACATGAGACCTGACATGGCCTCATGACTACAGCATGAGTTGCACACGTGCCGAGAAAACCTTGTTCAAATCGGCTCCTCCGTGCACGCAAATATTGAATGCTCTGAAACTCAGATTCACCTCCCTTTGCTTTTATATTTTTTATTTTTTTTTGCTGATTCTGTCCTTTTTTGGTTGCTTGGTAACCAGTAGTTCTCATTCTGCCTTATCAGATGGTGCCGAGTTATGAGCTTTTTTAGTGCGCTGAGGGCAGCCCACCATAGGAACGTATGGAATATTTTATCATTAGTTGCCTTTTTTCCCTTTTAAATAGACTTCAATTCTGTTCCCAGCAGATCATTCTTATTTTTCTTATGATTATCTTTTGTCTCCTTATAGCTCTCCTTTTGCCACGGCTGGGATGTTGAGCGGTTGGGATGTTCTCAGGAGAATCACTGAGAGGAGGGTTTTTAGTTGGGCTTTTTTCTGGGCATTTTCCAACTCAGGCGGGAGGTGGGGACAGCAGAGAGACATTTTTATAGGACTCGCATTATGGAAAAAGCATCAGCATTTAGTTCCACACCCTGACCTATTTATCAGGTAGGGTGAGGAGTGCTGTTCTGCTTCCTACTTCACTGCACTTGCTTCCTTGGGAGAGAGAAGGGAAGTAGACCATTCATTCTGATCTGAGAAGACCTCAAATAATCTTGGTTTAGTAGCATAGTCATTATAGTTTTTGGCAGAGAAAGCCAGACAGGTTAAATGTATGGTGTGTTGCTCCTTGGCCCATCATTTGTACCTCTGGTAAAGTGCGTGCAAATCCGAATGGCAGTAGCTCCCACACGCCTTGCAAGGTGTAAGGGAATCAAATATGTCTTCTGTTCTCCAACTCTTTTTTTTTATCTTTCCAGTTTCTTAGGAAAGCAGCTCCAGAGACCAGAAAGAGGGGCACTGGGACCTTATTAGCTTATTATTAGAAGTTAATTCAACCTACAGGTGAATTAGCAATAAAATTTCCCACCCAAGACCAAAGTAGCTCATAGCTATAAGATAGAAAAGCCCTGGGACAGTCTCCCACCCAAGGCAAACACAATAGAAATCCTTTGGTTTCAAGCATGAATGCTCCCGGTGTTCACATGCATACCCTCTCTATCTTATAGTGGGTAGCATCTGGTTGTAGGTTGGTTCATCTTGTTTCTCATCATTAACACAGGCCTGTAGGTATGGCAGGCCCTTTTCATACTAATTAAATGACAGGTTCCTACCCTGAAGAAGTTGGAAACTAAGTGAACTAACCCAGCAATAAAAAACCCATGACAACAAAGAACCAGAAGAAGAGGTTTACACAAGTGAAGGATCATGTGTTTAGTGCTAGGTAGGCATGTTAAGCCAAATCCCAGAATCCTTACATAAAAACAATCACTGCCAACTTGGTCCTGTTGAGTAGCTCTGTCCTCTGTGAATAATCCCATTGATTCCATTTACTTGGTAAAGGGCTCAACACTGATAATCATAAAGATCAATTTATAAGCAGATATAATCCAAGTCAATGGTAGTACTCATGGGGAGAGTTCAGTACAACTAAGACAGGGCTCTCAGTCTTTAGGCCAGCGGTTTTCAAACTGCATCCATGATTCCTCATCAGGGGTTCCTCAAAGAGATTGGGGATAATTGCAGAGTGGGCTCGGAGGTGGTGTGCTGCCATTGCTGGACCAGGTTGCCTGGCTCTGTGTCAGCTCCCAGGATAGAGGTAGGGGTTGCATGACGGAAGAAATTATATGAAAGGGTCCTGTGACTTTAGGAGGTTTGACTGATGTGGGCAAAATTCCTCCCAAAGTCAACAAGTGCTTTGCTTCATTAAGGACTAAGTGATGGTTGAGTAGAGAACTCTGGTCTTGGTCCCTTGCAGATACCTTCTTGGAGCATCAGGTGTTCAATCAACATGGCTAAGACCTTCCAAGGTAATGAATGACCTTCAGTCAATAATGGTCACGGGCTATGGGGATCTTTTCCCTTGAGCCTGAAATGAGTAGGTTGCATAATAATTCAAGGACCTGTTGGCCCTCAAGATGTCCTTCTTTGAGAGAGGTGACTCCATAGTGGAGCTTCATACATGCTGCAGATGCTGAAGTGGCCAAACAAGAAAGTGGCCAATATCTACCTTCCTAAACAGGCAGTGTCATGGAGATCCCAGAATGACAGGTCACCGTAAACGTTGCTTTGGGTTCTGGGTAGAAGCTGACTGGTGTAATACAATCCTGATCCTGGCCTGAACTCCCTCATCATCACTCAACTTATTTAAATACTAGGTTTTGGTTAAATCTCACTTCTAGTTCTGGGGAAACTCTGTCATTTGAGACACGAGACTCAAAATATGTGGCGGTGATATAGGGAGGTGATACCTTCCCTCTGTGCGGCATTAGTCAGGCCACAGTTGGAGTACTGCATCCAGTTTTGGGTGCCACACTTCAAGAGGGATGTGGACAACCACAGAGGAGGGCCATTCGTATGGTTAGGGGCCTACAGGCCAAGCCCCATGAGGAGAGATTGAGGGCCCTGGATCTCTTCAGCCTCCTCAAGAGAAGGAGGAGAGGGGATCTTGTGGCCGCCTACAAATTCATCTAAGTGGGGGAGGGGGCAGCAAGGGATAGGAGATGCTCTGTTTATCAGGGCACCCCTTGGAGTAACTAGGAGCAATGGCCACGAACTGGCGGAGAGCAGATTTGGGTTAGACATCAGGAAGAACTTCTTCATGGTAAAGGTTGCCAAAATCTGGAATGGGCTCCCAAGGGAGGTGGTGCTCTCCCCTACCCTGGGGGTCTTCAAGAGGAGGCTGGCTGGGCTCAACTAACTCCAGAGCTCTTTCTTGCCCAGGGCAGGGGGTCGGACTCGATGACCCGCTAAGGTCCCTTCCGACCTAAACATCTACGAATATATGAGTCTATGTAGGACACAGGAGACATACAAAAAACTAGAACTCTGGGTTCCAAAACGATACCTTTTATTAAATCAACTGGGCAATCGCAAGAAAATTGTCCTTTTCTGCAAGCTTTCGAGATCAAAGTAGGACGCAACCATTGATACAGCATGAGAAAGCAATCTGGAGTCCACAGTGACACTGGAGACAAGATCAATCATGTTGCTAGCTCATGTGGCATCGGTCCACCCAGTGAGCTAGCAAATGCAGAGAAATAACTATTAGAAGAAGCATTAATAGTATGTAATGTTCTTCCATGTGGATCAAAGCAAAGGAAGCTTTGTATACGTTGTCTCCTCACAAGAAAAAAATATCCCTGACTGGATGTGATGAAGAGTGGCATGTAAGAATGGAGAAGATAGTTCATCCACTTTTTTACTGTTTGGCAAGGTAGATGCATCTTCTTTCTAAGGCTCAAGGATGGGTATGAACTGAAATAGCTGGCAATCATTGTGTCCTTGAACCAGGGCATGGTTATTTGTATAGTGCTGCGATGTGCATAATAAGTGTGAACCCCCACGAACATACGAGCAGAGACAAACTATTTTTCAGGGGGCTTTCCTATCTGTGGTTTCATAGCCACCTCACGCTCTGATCAAACCCCGTGCTATCCATAGGGTACTACCATGGTGGAGCAACTAATGTACAGGGGCCTGAGAAAGGGCTGGGGAGTACAGTGTGACTTTGTACCTCATTCTTGGGTGGTTTTGACCAACATTAGTTGCTTATTACAAAGGCACAATGTATCTCAGCTCCAAAAATGGACCCAGAAAGAGTGGGTCCAGCATGAAACACCATACCATAGGGGCCTGAGATAAAAACTCCTGGCTGCAATCTTCAGCTTCATGCCTGATCCACAATGTGACCGCTCTGTGCCATATTCTTTCTGTTTACAAATCCTGGAGAAGAGAACAAACTCACTGGGATACATCAGTTATTCTCAACTTTTCCCCTAGCACGACTCCATAAGAAGAAATAAAAATTCAGGACTCTCTTCCTGTAGCTTTAAGAACCCACCTTCATCTAATCATATGAAAGGGAAAGCAGTTGGGATGCACCTGGACCTCCCACAATCTCCATCCTTAGCTGTTCTGCAGCAGTGGAACTTCTCTGCAGACTCAGTGGACTCATGCTGATTTATGCCAGTTGAGGATCAAGCCTCTAATAGATAAGACTTCATTTTTAGAAGCAGTTTTAGCCAAAAAGTTTAGCAACTCCTGTAATGAAACAGATCCAGAGTGTGCCACGTGGTTCAAAACGACACTAGTACATTAAAACTGAGTCTACGGGACACATTTGGAGCCCCACAAGCTATGAAAAGCACACATTTCTTTCCCCCTCTTTGAAAAAGCTCTCGTTTCAGGTGAAGGTTTTATTTGTCTTCTAAATCCTCTTTCACGTGCCCGCATCCTCCACCTGATTGTCTAGCAGTGCTGAGCACGCTGGTTATAACTGTGCTTGTTTGCTCTTCAAACCAGTTTGGAAGTCTTTTTTTTTTTTAAATGCTTGGTTGTTGTTCAAGGCGTAGACATATACAAATACAACAAAGGAGTCCGAAGCTGGGGAGCTGCGGTATGCAAATCTGTCAACGTGCTATTCAATTAACTTATTGTTACAAGTGAAACACCAGCACAGTGCATCTAGTGTGAAGCAGGAAGTACCAGGTGCTAAAATGACAGCCATTAAGCTTTTGGCAAGGCCCGGCAGACAGGTTGTTCCATCCTGGAAGTGTTTACTTTCTCTCTCTCTTTCTCTGTCCCTTCCCCAAAGGACTGGAAGAGACTTTCTGGGTCAGAGACCAGTCCCCTGTTATCCTAGACAAGCACAAGATATAATCCTTTTCATCAACTGGTTAAGCTCCAATTTAAAACTAGTTAGGTTTCATGCTGCTTCTATTTGGACTGGCACGTTGTCTGTAGACCTCACGCACCTGATGGCTGGAAGCTTTGTTCTGATTTCCAGCCTAAATTTATTCATGTACAGTTTATATACCTTCGTCCTTGTGCCAGCATTGTCCCAGAGCCTCCACCCTCCCTGATACTTACTTTCCTGATGTATTTATAGAAACCAATCATACCAGTCTATTCCCTCAATAGCATAATGAAGGAGCGGTGACCAGGGCACCGGTCAAGCTCTTACAAGGCTGGCCCGATCCTCTTACAAGCCCTTCTCTGCACCTAATTTGATCTTCCTTGGAGGATCAGACCTGTACGATGGTATCAATCAAGCGGAGAGGTCACTTTCTACCTCCTCTGCCTCCTCAGACTGCCTATGCATTTTCCTGCCTGAATCACGCTGATGGCTCAAAGTCATCCCATGATGGGCTGCTATCCCCAGCTCCTTCTCTTCCGAGGGATGAAGTCCCACAGAATTTCTTCTTGCTAGTTCCTAAGGGTATCAACAGGCATTGCTAGATGAAGCAGATCAGTTGTGGCAGGATGTGTCCTAGCAGAGATGATGTGCTTCATTAGGTGAAACACATGTTGCTCATTAATTAACACAGTTTTGTTGATTTTACATCACTTTATGCCAGCTGAGGACCGGCCCCTACTGTGCTGTGAACAGCGTTCCCTGAGAACATGCTCAAGCCTCTTCTCCTAGGCATGCCAGACCTTAATACGTTCATTGCTACCATGCAGAACCTCTCTCTTTTTCAGTCCTTCAACCTCCAAACACACAGGAGAAAGCTATGCCTTCTGCTCATCTTTCCTTTTTGGAGAGAGGCAATCGTGTCTTAATTTTACCCAGGAGAGGCGTGAACAAAAACCGAGAGAATACAAATAAAGCAAGAAGCAAAGAAAAAAAATAGAGTGGAGTTGTTTGCAGGAGAAATGCATCCTGTTCAAACTAGAAGTGGAAATATATTCCAAAGTAGAAATCATTAACATTTTCATTAAATGCTAAAGTGTGACTTAGACCTACCCGAGGCAATCTTGGCTTGTAGGCTGGTACGTTATTGAAAACTTTTCAACAGTACTTAATTGATTTAGATTCATTAAGGGTTTTTTTGGAATCCCAATCAGTGTTCTCCATCCCATGTGAGTAACCCCAAACCGAGCAACATTACAATAAACAAACAGCGCTTTCAACCTACGCCCTGGAAAGCAAACGCAGCATGCTCCAAAACACATCCTGATCATCTTGTTATAAAACATGGTGGTGACTTACGGATTTATCCAAAAGGTATCAGAAAGAAATCAAAGGAGAATAATTAACTGTGCAGCAGAAAGATTGCCAGGTAGGCCATCAGATGACACAAAGTCCCATTTCCAGCCACCTGCCATGCTGATGAAATCTGATGTAAAGGCAGCTTGGTGCTTGAGTGCTGGAGAAAGAAGTTTGAATATTCTTGTACGAGAAATGAGGACGTTTTTCAAAGGGGAGTTTGACATCTGGTGGTCATGCATGCTTTTTTTTGCAAACACCCTAAAAAATCTACGACAGTAAAAAAAAAGAAGCTTTTAGAGGTAAATGTTGTGAGGTAGCTGAGAAGTCACCGGCCAGTCCAATTTTCTGTTCATACGGGGGTAGTTGGAAGCTATCACAACCCAGGAGCTACACTGGTTTTCTGAGGCATGGGGACTGATGATGGAGAGATGCCACCCCCGAGGCTCTGTGTGGGACCCTGTGCCCCGAGACAGAAACTCCAACCTCAGTCCATGCAGAAAGAGAGCAGCCTGGGCTCGTTCTGTGGGAGCGAAGGGGCTCTGCTCCAGAAGTCATGTTCACACCATTGGCCAAAGCAGTAAGAATGCAGGGGACGGCTGTCACCTACACAGTGACGTGGCATCGCTTGAACATGGCATGTTTGATTTCAGCTTGCAGATTGCATTAACTACAGCAATTTACAGATACTAGATGACAGGTAAACCAATACTAGCAAAATCAAGCACAGAGGTGCGGTTTGCTGAGGAAGATAGATACAGCACATGAGATCGATTCAAACCCAACTGTCTTCATAGAGCCCTTGGTGGACTCAGGAGGATGAGTTCTGGCAGGGTTGTCCATAACGAAGTTGGACACGATCGGTTCATTTTCAAAAATGAAGTTGAAAGCGCTGCTCAAGGATTCTTTTCTTTTGGGATGTAGCATGGGTGGCAGCAGCGCATCACCCATGTCACATCAGGCAGTACAGGTCTAGACACTGTCCTGACTGGTTGCACCGCAGATAGACAGATAGCAATTTCCAGGACCAAGCCAGGCTAACTATAGCATGAATGTCAGCAGATCATCAACTGCTCCTTCCTGGAGCGAAAGGGCCAGAGGACCTGAAAGAATCACTCTAATACCAGTTCCCCCTGTTTAATCTGTGTCATCTCCCATGGCCTAGGCAGTAAATCCTGAATTCCCCAAATCAAAGTCTTGAACATGGCAAAGTTTCATGTGGCAACATGCCACTCTGCTGCCATGAATAAGTTGCTGCTAATGAGAAGTTTCTTATATACTTGTTTTAACCTCATCTGCATTCAGGTCGAGCAGTTAAAACTTCAGCGTGGACTAATTATCCAAAAGGATCCCCAAATCTTGAAATGCCTGTCAGGTCACTTAAATGGATGGGAGATAGGTCTCCTGCAATGCAGGTACGTCTGGAATGGAAAGGAGAGGTCATTTCACGTCACAACCAGGCAGAGCGGTCTCCAGAAAGAGCAGACTGCAATGGGTTTCCAGCCGAAACTCTTACAAGAGCTCAGGTAGGTCAGAGTATAAAATACCTAGGCTTGAATTTGGCCAGGATTTGGGAGCCTGTGTGTATCAGTATGGAGGGTTCTCACTGGTATCAGTTTTTGCATAGAAAATTAAAGTCCTGTATTTGAAGGCTCCATCACTGGATTCAGATACTCCAGGGTATTTTTTGTGCTCCCTAATCTTGCTATCTGTATCTAGTAGCTGTCTCTAGTTGTGTGCTTAACCGTCCCTAGGGCAAGGACCGTCTTCTCGGTCTGTGTTTGTACAGTGCCCAGCACAGTGGGGTTCAAGTCCACTAAGTGCTGTGTCATGATGATGATGAGGATGAGGTTGATGATGGGGTATGGCAAACATGTTTGAGACCTCTGATCTCATTTCCTGTAGGTGTCCATTTTAGTGGTATCACCTGATAGTTAGGCCTATCAATATTTTGGGATCCTTTCGGATAATTAGTCCACGCTGAAGTTCGAATGGCTTGACACGTATGCAGAAGTTCCTGAGCCGCAAGAACTCATTTTCTTTGCAGAACATGTAGTGGCTTGCATTTCCGAGGCGCTCAAACATTGCCATTTTCCTTGCTGTATTAGTCTAGTTTTTCTCTCAATTAAAAAAAATAAAAGAAAAGAACAAATAAAAATCAAATCACAAAGCATTAAAAAGCTGCAGCAGGAGGCCCCTGTATCAAATGCTGCTGCTAGTTTAATACAGGAATTGACTAACATTCTCATTACTGACACCTGTTGCTAATGCCTGGTAAGATAACTGAATTCAAACATCATGGTTTAGGGTGCAATCAGATTCCCGGCAGGGGATGGGATGGAATTGCCCCAGAGATGCAGCATTGCACGGTTAACTAGGTGTGGCACAGATCCAGGGCACTTTTGCTTCCCAAGCCTGCACCTAGAAAGAGATGAACAGGGCTGGCAGGGTGGTCAGAGGGGGGAGAAACCAAATGAAATGAGCCAGGAAAGAGAGAGGGGAAGGGCAAAAATGAGACAGATATGGAGATTTAGGAGTTGACAAGTGGTGGGGGGTTAGAAGAAACACTGACAGAGTGCTGGGGCAGCCAGCCGGGGTGCATGAAACAAGTGGTGCGGTTTTGGAAGAGGGGGAGGGATCTAGATGGTAGCCAAGAAGGCTACGAGATCAGTCGGGACAAGGCAGACCTGCAAAGGAGCTATTGTTGGCTCAGCATGACAAGGTGCAGCAGCTGCCAGTCCGCCTGGAAAAGGAGCTGCCACCTGGCTGTGCCACTGGCACCTAGCAGCAGCGTGGCAGGTGGAGGTGGGTGTGCATAGAAGTGCACGTTTGTCTGAACGGCGAAGGCTCTGCAAGATTCCAGTGCAATGAAGTCAGAGCAGACCTGACGTGCCGCCAAAGAGGTAAACTGGAGACACAACACTTCCAGAGGTAGAGACCCCAGATAGCAGAGACCCGTTTGCCTATCTTATCCATTGCCGAGCTTGAATACAGCACTGTTTCCACCACTTCGTTCACTCCAGTTCCAAAGTCTTAACCCACGGATGGCTTCTCGTGGCCTCCTCTGATTTTCAAGTTCCTCTGCATGGAGCTCTTAATCTTCAACATCCAGTGGAAGAAATCTCATCTTGTATGTGATGGATTTACTGTTCTTTTGCCAGACTAAAGCCTCTTCTCTCCTTACTGACTCAAACATCTGGTTTCCGAGGAGGCTAGAAGCCCCAATTTTTGTTTTAACTGCAAAAATTACAAAACCATTCTGAGTCTAATCAGTGAGAACAGACGTGGGTATACCACTCTGACTGACAAGAGTTTTCCAGAGGAATTTGTTCTCCATACAAGTTAACTTTAAATGCTTTTTTTGGTTGCCAGATGACTTAATACCGGATGAGCCAATGAAAGACAAAGCACTTCAGAGGTGCTGAAATGACTTTCAAAGTTCTTTGTAGACTGTTTTTGCTGAGACAACACCAGTTTAGAGGCTGCAGTGGGATTAGTTTTATTTTTAATATATATAGATTTAGATGGTTGGCCAAGCTTTTTTGCCTCATTTTCCTCTCCCCCTCCCAGTTTTTGGAGCCCTTAATAATAATAATAATAATAAAAAAATGCAGCTTCCATTATGAAAAGCTTTCAATTCACCCTCTTTTTTCCTTTAGGAATGTCAACTTTTCAGTCCTGCTTTCTCGCATGCCATTTCCCGGGAGGTGGAAAGTGGGGGTTCAGTCCTGTTGGGAAGAGGAGGGAATAAAACACAGGTCTTACACATTTGGGATGATTGCCTTTGTCCCCCTGCTTTACTTGTGGCAGGTTAGGGTGCTGGGGTGACTTTGGGTAATAGGCCTTATAGTTGTGCAGCAGCACGGATTGCATAGTTTTCGGAAAAGGTTAGATAAGGACTTGCAGGGGAGGGTTTGGATAGGGATCTTGCTTCGAGCAGGGGGTTGTTGGACAAGATGACCTTCAGAGGTCCTTCCAGCCCTGCTTCAATCAACTTCCAGCATTGCTTTCCCCTTCTAGAAAGCACTGAATCCTATTAGGTTTGGGAATGAAAGCTCTTAGTAGCTAACTCTGCAAAGGAGCCCAGGGCTATTCTGAAGTGAAGGGAGGTGTCTCCCCACAGACCAAAGTGCAGCCCTAAAGCCCAGAGACGTGTAAAATTAAAGGGTGTCTATACATGTGCTCTGGGGTGGGAGGTGAGGGGTGGCGCTTTAATTAGAGCCGCTCTAACTAAAGCACCCTCAGCGTCACATGTATTCAGTGTCCTGTGCTTCAAAATGGTGGCGGGGGCTTTAACTAAAGCACTTTAACTACAGCACATTCAATGAGCTGTAGTTAAAGTGCCCCTGCCACCATTTTGGAAGGTGAGGACGCTGAATACACGTGATGCGGAGGCAGATGGAGCGCTCCAATTAGCACACTCCAGCAGACTCACAGCAAACTTGATTAATCGAGTCTGCTCTGACGCGTGCTAAATTGAGGCACCCCTGGGTACCATGGCACCCTGGTTAGGAATCACTGGTCTAGAGAAACCAGTGGCAGTTCAGATGCTTAAACAGTAGGAGTTACATGCCTACATCCCTGAAATTTTGCTCCTAAGGGCCTATATTTAAAGCTTAGTTTAGACTCCTATTTTTGAAAGGCAGTAGCATTTAAACTCATGTTTAATTTATTTTTGCTTTGGCTTGTTTTTGTTCTTTGCTAAGCCACAGCAACTTTGCTTGGTTTAGCTTGATTTTTGGACCATGCGGCAGGCTTGAGCTTTCTGTGTTGCCCATCCCCTCCTTCCCCAGTCTTCTGAGCTTTTCATAGTACATTTGTGGTTACTTACTTGGATCCTTAAATGGTGAAAAGGTCTCAGGAGGGGGAAACTATTAAGCTGCTATCAGTGAAGGTTATTAAATGTTAGAGTGGAGTAAACATTTTTAATGGAAACAATGCATTTTGATGGTCTGTCTTAACATGGCCTTAAGATGTGCTTGAGGGCTCTCTCCTGACTTTGCAAAAAAATAGTTTCCATTCCTCTCTAATGCTGTCCTCTGAAGTGCTGGGTGCTAGCTGGTCATGTTTCTGTCGGTGTGAATAAACTTGCACTCAGGCATATAAGAGTCAACACATGATCCTGGTGTATTCTCTTGACACAAAATGGTATAATCAGCCCCTGACAAATTTCTCTCCCTCATCACCTTGGAGCCCCTCTCATTTATGGATCAAATCATGGATGACCTTTTTTACAGCCCTTAACATAGGGCCCCAAGGTGCTAAGTCTCCCCAAAGCCATGTGAACCCATGAGCTTCCTCCAGGTCAAGCTAAGGCTCCCATTTACCCCAGAGATATCCATGCTGCCCCCAAGTCCATTTAAAGAGATCAAAGAGGATAATGGGTTAGACGGCAAGAGGTATAAGGAAAGGATGAGAAAGTCTGTTTGGCTTGTATAAAAGGAGGTAAAGGGGGCTTCACTAATAGTTTTCAAATATTTGAAAAGCCGTTCTCCCTTACGGCAGAGGATAGGCATGAAACAATGGGTTTAACGTTTCAGCAAAGCAGGCTGGGATGAGATCCGAGGACAAGCTTCCTAAATGCCAGAACAGCAGGACAATGAAAGGATCTGCCCAGAGAAGTTTGGAGTCTCCTTTGCTAGAGGTTTTCAAGAAGCTGGATGAACATATGTCTAGTATGGTTTAGAAATACCATGTCTTACCTCCATAGAGGCGGATGGACTAGATGTCCTTGAGATCTCGGATTCTATCAGTCTGACTCCGTGACGGTGGAGTCCTGTTCTCTGACGACATGTCCTAGGGGCTATGTTCATCACATGAATAATAAAGACAGAGATTAAAAAAAAAAAACTGGAATTTTTTTGGAGTATATTATTCACAACACAAATGCGCTTCAAATTTAGAGCCATGGATATTTAAAAAAACGTTGCTTGAATTTTTTGACAGTAACGTTTTGGGCTGTTTCCTATCACTCAGATGTAGACGAACTGGCAACATTGCTATTGCATATGAGTGATATTCAAATTTAAGTTATTGCTATGGATCAACCCAGGTGTGTTACTAGACTCCTGGAGACATATTGCAGGATTCCCTCTGCTGCAGTAATGCAAGATGCTCGATCGTTCTTTCTAATGGCGTTTGGGAGAATTTATCTTGCTGGGAATACGGGATGGTAGGAAAGAATTGGAAGACTGTTTGAATAGAGCTGTTCAAAGCTCAGAAGTTCTCAGACATTCAACAGCGTGACATTCCTTTTTGTGTCAAAATGGAACAAAACCAAGTACCTTTGAACTTTTCCATGGCAAAGAATAACAAGCCATTTCTGTATTGGAAATTTTTTTTATTTCATAATTTTGAAGCAAGTCTTGAATGATTGAACATTGCTTTAAATGCCAGAAGTTCCCTTCAGATTTTATTCTATGGGTTTTTCATGTTGGTAGGATTTATTGCTTTATGTCATGGCATCTATGGGGAGTAATTGCATAGTATGTGGTAATG
The DNA here is from genome assembly GCF_030867095.1 of Alligator mississippiensis. Lineage (NCBI taxonomy): Eukaryota > Metazoa > Chordata > Crocodylia > Alligatoridae > Alligator > Alligator mississippiensis. The sequence goes on from NC_081827.1 coordinate 10,880,025, forward strand.
CTATATAGTAATGTAGTCACAGTGCATAGCTGCTATTTGTGTGTAACAGTATAGCGTGACAGGAATAGCTAGGCAGTTTTGCACCCTGGATAGCAGCAGTGCGTGAGCCAGTGGGGCTGGCTTCAAGTTTTGTACCCTTTCCCCCAAAAATCTTTGCCCGGGGTTGGTGCTCCATTAGGCCTCATCTAGTTAAAGCTATTGTGACATGAAATAGTATTTGTACGGTTCTTCCCTTTCCTTTTTGTTGTTTTGCTTTGCTTTGCTGTTCAAAATCTCCAAGGACAATCATTTCTTAGTACTGATTGAAATATCTTACCTATTTTTCTAGGTCCAAAGTCTTTTGTATGTGCTGTAATGAAACAATTGGGCATACAGAAAATAGTAAATGCACGAGAAATGCATAAAAGGACCAAAAAAACCCCACAAAAAATCTGGGAACAAAAAATTTCTGAAATATTTTTCTCCACAGAATTTTCATCCAAATTAATGATTTCAGAAAAATGTTTGGTTTTGTCAAAACACTTTTCTTCAGTGAATATTTTCTGACTAGATTGTCCAGGTTGTAGTCGTATTGGTCTACAGCTAAAAAGCAATCTGGGCTCATGGTAGAGGTGAAAACTTTTATTAGACCAACTAGATTTTTGCAAAACATTATTTTTTAATTGCAAGCTTTTGGGCACAAACACCCTTCATCAGGCATCGGAGGGTGTTTGTGCCCCAAAGCTTTCAATTAAAGATTTTTTTTTTGCAAAAATCTAGTTGGTCTAATAAAAAATATCACTTCTACCATGAATCCTGATTGCTTCTGATTACATTTACACTCGAGCCCGTGTCCTCATTGCAGACAGGTTGGGTTGGTAGACTACTTTAAAACAGAACTAGACTCTAACCCAACTCAGCCAGCTATTCTGCAGTGAAAATACAACTTCACATGGGTAAGGGTTTTTCACGTGTAGATGGGAGCAATATAGGTAAAGGTGTCCCATTTACAGGTCATTGAGACCCACTGCAGACAGGCCTCCACTCTTTCTTTAACCTCTGCACAAGGAGGTGGCAACACGCACCACCCTCTGGCCACCTTTACTCCCAGGTAGCTCCCAATACCCAGTGGATGGAAGAATAGGTGGCCTTGGGGCCAGATAATGAGTGGAAACCCACCACCCTCACCTGAGATCAAATCCAGGTCCTTTTAGTCTCTAGCCGGTCAGCCTACCAGCTGAGCAACACCATTCCTATGGTAGGATTAATACTCAGACAGGTTTTCCCAGTTAACTCTGAACTGAAGACTGCCTCAGGAGTTATCTTTACTGAAGAATTAATTTATGTGTTAATGTGAGAGTTTCCTTTAAATTCAAGTCCTGTCCATATGTAGAAAATGCTAATTTGAGCATTGCGGTGCTTTTCATACAAGTCGGCTGGTCTGACATGGTGTATAGCCCCAGCTGCTACCACTCTTACCTTGACCTGGGCTAGCTACTCTAAAGCTATCTTGGGTGTGTCTACAAGTCATATCTTTGACTACAGCATGGACATACCCTCCCATGGGGAGAAGGAACCACGATGACCCCCATGTTATAGAGAGCTTAAGTGACTTTACTGAGGTTATAACAGAAGCAAAGGCAAAGCTGAACTTGGCTCTCCCAAGTAGCCATCCCAAATGTAATGCAAAGACATCTTCTTGCTCTCGTTCTTTTTCATGCACACACAATTGCAGCTTGAATTCATAATATACATTCTGTTGTAATATGCACCAATTCAACTTAATTACTGTACAAATGAACAACAACTTAAATCACAAGCAGAGTCCCATTAAAAGTAATCAAATCTTGGGCGGGGAAGTGGTAGGTGGCGGTGGTTGAAAACCAAAGGAAAATACACTCTTTTCTGGACATCATTGTTTTCTTGACACACACAGCCCAACAAGCTTTCCCCTACCCACCAGTCTTTCTTTCTCTCTCTTTTTAATTTCTCACCTTTTCCCTGACAAGGGAAACTAGTCTAAACATATCTTTTGAAAGCAAATGTTCTCTAAGCTACGTTCATTCCTTATATGTTTGTACATTAATCATTAACTATAATTAATTAGAACATCTTGTAATTAACTCAGAAAGAAAAATTATACAAGGGAATGAGTTTGTAACCACGCTACATTTGAAATAAAGAAACTTTGACTCAAGGAAAAGCTGCTGTATGGAATTAGGTGAGTAACGATGTTAGTCTTCAGCTCACGCATGTGCACACACGCACACGCACACACACGTACTCACGCTGGTTCATATTGGTGCACACAAATACATGCAGAGCTGTGCCACATCCCTCCATGGCTTACCTTGGGCAGAAATGTGTCCAAGCTACCCTTCCCTCCCAACCTGGGGGGATGCCAAGGGCAAATACAACCCACCTAGCACAAACTAGACTAACCCCAGGGCTGCTCTAACTTGCACTAATTGTAATAGCTGCTCAGGGACTATTAGACTGGCTGGAAATAGCTGGAGTACAGCACATTCTGGCAATTTCCCTGCATCCCCCTATGCCAATGGGGGAGGGATCTGGCAGTGGACGGCAGTCAGCTGGTTCAACTGGCTTTCCACCAGCAAGGGATTCCTCACTTCCCTTGGGATGCTCTGATGCACAGCTAAGGCTGAGCCACTGTTGAGCCACTAGCTGTGTAATGAGTCCAAATTTTAGAGCTGGGGTCTGGTCTGTTGAGTGATCTGCTGGACAGCACGTTCAGTCAAAACCACTCTGTACAGCTCCACTACATCAAGTGTTTCTTCTACCTTTGGATCCAGACCATCCCTGGCTAACTCTTGAATAGGAGATTTGAAGAGGAAACCCAGGAGCTGCTGGACAGGCAGGATGGGATGTTGGCCTTTCTAAAAGCAACATCCCTCTCTACAAGCTACTAGTCAGATGCCCTGGACTGGGACCTCGTTTTATTTAACCAAAGAGGAGAATAAGGAAAATAGATCTCATCTCACCAGGCATTCAAAAGTTAACAGGTACCATCATTCCCTTATATTTGCAAGGCACTGTCACCTCTAAACCTCAATAAAACCTTTCTCTCATGGTTGTGTTGACGCAGGAGAGGAAGCAAGGAAGTCAGTCCTAAGCAGATGTAATGCTAGGGACTCCCGGCATGGACAAGTCTGTTCAGGGTGTAAGGTACTACTCAAAGTGATGAGGGATAAGAGAAGTGGGTGCATAAGGTTTGAGTCAAAGTCTGCTGAGGTCAATGGGAATCTTTCCTGAATTTCAGTGTGTCTTGGATTTATTCTCTGGGTCAATGGTTGGCAACCTACAATTCAAGCCTGCCAAGAAATTTCACCTGGCCCATGGCACAGTCACGTAAGTAGGGCCAGGCAACGGGGGCACTAGGCGCTGGGAAGCTGGAGATGTAGTGTAGACATACCCTTTGGCATGATTGCAGTAAAAATTGGTCACACGTTGAGTAATCAGCTGCTGGTTTTTTCCTAGTTCATTTCCTGCTGATGACTCCACTTTAAATATTAGTGGGAGACTACAAGCCCCCTAAGGTGCATTCAATTTTCACTTTCGTTTCCCTCCTTTTCCCCAAATCTCCCCCTCCCCTGCCATTCAGTTTCCATCCTTTGCAGCCAGACAATGGCTTTGCCTTGCTGTTCTCCGCTGCATGGGCATGAAGGCTTTCAAACGTTTCCTCCTTGCATTTTTGTAGTCAGTTTTCAGGTTGCTGTGGGGGAAGGGGATGCGACAGAAGCTGGTGCAATGAAAGATGGGATTGTCTGACAGCCCAAGCACCTGGCTACTGTGATTCCAGTGAGTGGAGATATATAATAGGTCACCTCAATGAGACATGCCCCCTGTTTTCTGGGGGTCATGGGCTGGGGGACTAAAGGACTCTGAAATGTGACCTTGGTTATATTCCTCTATTCATTAACATTTCCCTGCATACCCTGCACTCTTTTCTTCTTCCAAGGGGCTGATTAAGCACTAATACTCCTTGCAAGCTTTATGCCCAGGTAAGTCACTGAGAGTTTGCCTAACTAAGACTTGGTTCTTGTTATTGCCTTGGGTGTGGAACTGGGAGCGGGAGAAACATCAAACACTTTTGTCCAAAAAATGCTACTCTCCAGGCAAACAGATGAACAAATACAGCTTTGCAGGGCTTCTCTTTCTGAAGACAATGGCAAAACTCCCATTAACACTAGCAGCAGCAGGATTAGACTCTGTAGTCATCCTGCAATGTCATGTCTGGGGATGAATTTCTGCATCTATGCAGAATCACATTACATGGCATTTATAATGCCCTATGCCTTCCCACACATCAGTTCTGCATGTTATTTAACCCTGGCATTGCTGAAATAGAGACCAGGTCTGGTCTCTACTGTTCTAGGTGTCATGCAAACACATAAGAAACAACTTTGTTAAGGCAAACAAACCGCTTCCTAATCCTTTGCTATTCACTATTAAGCTACCGAAATAACACTGGAGAATTATGTATGCACAGAGGGAAAAGCATGTATGAAATACTAATGAGAAGCTAGTTTCAAAATTAACTATGGAGCAAGTATTGCCACTCCCTCAGAAGATGCTGGGCTTGATTTCCACTGGAGAGCAAGACAGACAAGCCCTAAAATGAAAGGAGCTACGCCAGCATCTGTGAGATCAAAAGTGAACCTCTTAGTTTACTATAACAAGGTATCATATTTTCTCACATACAGCATGTTCCCCCTCCAAAATTCAGCTGCTGGCTATTGAGGTGGACGCTATAGGAAGGAAATGTGGTACCCACAGTTTCTGCAGCTTAAGCCTGTGTTAGGAGAAAGTGAAAGTAAAGCGGTGTGTGCCACACGCTTTAGAGTTCCCTATTTGTTGGCTGTGGATACTTTCTTTCCTCACCCCTGGCAGAGTTTCTACCTTGCAAAAACAATGGGCAGATTTTAGTTTGGGGGTGTGCTATATGTGAGAAAATATGGTATAAGCAGACACAGGCATCTTGCACACACACATCTCCATTGGCTTGTTTCTTACATGAAAAATATAAATTTGCTAATATAGTTTAATGGCAGCGGCAGCTAGGGAAGTCCCATTTTGCTTTCATTTAGCACCTGAGAGGCCCCAAAAGATGTATGACACACGGTGTGACAGCACAAGCTTAACTTCATATATATACATGGTGCAGAGGAGATGATGCAAAAATATAAGGGAGACTCGGCTACTCACTTCTTCCCCCCTTTGTGTTTGATTGCCTGGGACTATTTTCAGGAACTACTCTCTTATTGGCTATAGAGTTTAACAGTGACGTTTCAGGGTCTGCTTCTTTATTTGTATGGGCCTCCATTACACCATCCACCTGTGATGTAAAGATGCCTCAAAATGGGCACACATACAATGCTAGTGGTGTGCTATAAAACAGCTTTGTTGCAAATGAGAATCAGGGCCTCCATCTAAATGCAGGTGGGAGTTAATCCTGCACTTGAGTATGAAATGGACTCTAGGATAGGTTTTAAAATAATTGTCCTTCCTTGATGATCCAATGCCTGTTGATGTCAGTGGTAGGCTTTCCCCCCCACTGAATTAAATGGCCATTTGATAAGAAAAAGTTGCCTGCGTGAGAAGTAAAGTTCTGGCCACATGCACACACTAAGTGTGATGACCTACTGTATCAATCTGAAGGTAAAATTAGGTAGTTTTCTGTGTTAGTCTGAAGTCAGGTAGAAGGAAAGTCCAAGAGGCACTTGATAGACCAGTGCTGGGTGGGGGGGTCCACCCTGGCTTATGGGCCAGATCCAGGCTGCAGAGCCATGTAATCCAGCCTGCAGGTCTCCCCATGGATCCAGAAATGTGTTGGTATGGGAGCAGTGGCAATTAACACTGATGCTGGTCCCCCTGCTGCCATATTTCCAAGCCTCATAAGGCTTGATCGAACTGGGCTGGCCCTGAACTGAGAGGTTGGACCCCTTTTCCACGTGACAGGATTGAGCCAGGCCCTGATGCAGCTGCATGGGAATGGCCCTAGCTGGGTTGGCATCATATACCCCATCAGGCTTCAGACAGGATCTGGCCCACGGATGGACCTGGGACCCAGCCGATAGGGCGGAAAGGTTGGGCACCTCTGTTATCGACTCTCTCGGAGAGGCATAAAGCTTTGTAAGCAGTAGCTCATTTTGTCAGATGTTATGAATGGACCTTCAGGGAGCTGGGGTCCTAAAGAGAAAGCAGCCCCTCTGGGTTGCTCCCAGGTGGTACCCGCACTGCCGTCAGCCTGAAAGGATGTTAGGATCACGTCTGTACTTAGCAGGGGTGTGTCTTTTAATACTCAGGGTCAGTAGGGTAAGACTGCAAGGGCCGGACACGAGGGACTTTGAGGGCATTTAGGGTGATAAGCAGTTACCAGGGATGACTAATACCTTTCTTTTTTGTTGGTATCAGTTCATCTGAGGATTTCAAAGCCCTTCACAAACTCTAAAGGTCAGGTTTTCAACAACATTCATCACTGCTTTAACTCAGCTCCCACAGAAGCCAACAGGAGTTGTATGGTGATTGCAAGTGAGGGCTGAGCTGGGACAGTGCTTTAGCAATGAAATCAGGGCCAAATCTTATCTACACTGTGGACACAATAGACTTTGGTTCATGAGCAATTTAGGTATTGTTAGCAGTGTCCCCATGGCAATGTGAAGCTTTGCAGGTAGGTTTTTCTGTGTTATCTCACCTGAAGATCTAGCAGTGATGACAGTATAGACACCCCCTCAATCAGCTGAGTGGAGAAACACCTCTTTCAAAATCCTTAGCCAGGCTACTTAGACCTTGAGTAGGGGCCAGCACAAAAGTCATATAATTTGACCTTGCACACTCAATAAATCAGCATCAGAGGGCTGAAAATACAGCACAGAGGCCCTGAGTGCCAGCTCCAATCATGGCTTGTCCCTTCCTGATCCCCAGGAATCATTCACTGGCTGGGAGATCATGCAAGTGGACCAAGTGTCAGGCACGTTTCTGCATTCAGTGGTGACTTGATGTATGAACAGATGAGTGCAGTCCCCAGCAGCCTCCTGATAAGTCAAAACTTTCCATTGACTGAGAAGACAAAGCAAAGTTTAACATTTTTTTCTGAGAGCTTGGAAAAAATATAATTCTTGGACCCTTACTACTCTGCACAGCAGCTCAGAGTGTTTGGGAATGATGAACAAGGCACTTTTGAGGGAACAGAGACTAAGGCGATGATCTGGCTTGGTTTGGGAGGCACCCAAATGGGACTTAGGTAGCATTTATGCACCTAAATTGCAGTTTGACCCTGCTTTGCAAACCACAAAACTCAGTAGTTATCTATGTTCAGTCAGCACCCCTGGTTTGGACAGAAAACCTCCCAAGACACTTGCCTGTCCACACAAGCTCAAAAGCATGTGATCCACTTCAGTCATGCAGGCCTGGCTCAGCTCAACATTGGTGGTAGTGGCAATGGTGTCTACCCCCTATGCGAGTGGTTAGAGGATTTGATCGGGAAGGGGGAGACCTGGGGTCTAGGCCCTCTTCAGTTGAAGCATTCAAACCCCCATTTCTCACTTCCCAGGAGAGTACAGGGCTATAGAAAAGGCCATGTCAGACCTCTTGAAGCCAGGCCACTAGACAGCCAAGAATACAAGATACATGGACTAGAAGGGAAGCCAAGAAAGAAGAAACATGGCTCAGTAGCCTAGTAGTTATAGTATTTCTCTGGGGGTGAGGATGAGATTCTGGTCCCTGCTCCTAGGACCCTTTGTGCATTTTACATTAGGAAGTCATTAAAGAGCAGAAATGATCCTGGGGGCAGGGACCAGAAACCAAGTGTCCCCTCAGTGACCTAATTTCACTAGTGGAAGGTGCCACTACTTAGCGTATTCAACAGGCTGGTGTTTAAGGCACACTGCTGGAAGGTGCAGGACGTGGGTCTAAATCCCCTCAGACTGAAGAAGGAATAAAAACCTGGGTCTCCCACTCCCTATATGAGTGCCCTAACTATTGGGCATTTGGGCAATGTGGCACCACTATCAGGGCATCTTCCTTGGTCTGGCATTTTGCAATGCAAGTGAGAGTTGATGTCTATAGTGCAGCTTCTGTCAAGTACATCAGGTCCCAACAGTGGCTGGAGCTCAGGTATACCCACTGCTGACTGTTTGCTTTTAGAGGTGTCTAGATGCCTACAAGCTTTCTGAACTGCCCACAGGAGAAGTTTATCTCTCCTCATTCTCTCTGTGGAGCAGCAAGGTGCCTAAACCTGGTTGCATTGGATCACTGCTGAGGCCCAAGACACCTACGCCCAAACCTCAATCTCCTTTTGACCTCCCTGGAGGCCAGTAAGCATTTATGACACAAGTGGGATGGCTCAGAAGTATTGCTGTGGCTATCTTTAGCTGCGTAAGGAGCCCTTTGAGCCACATAAAGGTTTAGATCTTGCTCCTTCCTCTGCAACTTAATGCTTGGGAAGACACAGTCCAGTCACTCCTATTCTGTTTCCATCCTCTTCCATCTGGTAAGTGTGTACACTCCATGTACATCTCAGAAATGCTAGGTACAGGAGAACACAGCTAGCAATAGGTGAACCTGGGGGGTTATGGGAGAGGAGCTTCCTTTTTCAGCCCAGTAGCCTAATGGCAAGTGTATAGATTGTAGCCATGTTGGTCTAAGGACATAGGCAGACAAGATTATTTGGGTAAATCTGTTATCCAAAAGCTTGCAAAGAAGAATTTTTCCAACTATTTAAGTTGGTCTAATAAAATATATCAGATTTACCCGAAGAACCTTGTCTGCCTATTGGCAAGGACACTTGTCCAGGGAGTGGGAAACAGGTTCTGGGTGCACCTCATGGAGAAGGAGTTTGAGCTTTCATGTCTTGCTTTCTAATAGAGTGCCTAATTAGCAGGTCATGTTGTCGGCAGTGTTTGGCCTCATCACCAGGGCTTATTGCTTTTACAGTAAGGCACAGCTGTCAACCTGTGGTCTGCAGACCCCGGGGTGGGGAGGTCCACAGACTATGTCTAAGGGGTCCATGAAAGATGACTTTGATCAATACAAAGTTTGCGAATGCCCCCATTTCTAATTCAAAGGGGATCCGCATCGCCATTCAAAACTTCCACCACACCTCCATTGAAAATTGCTTAGGGGTCCGCAAATGAAAAAAGGTTAAAAACCACTGCAGTAAGGTGTCAGTTCTGGATGGTAGGAGGGAGCAGTTTGGAAACTACTCATTTCCTCATTGTATTCAGACTTTGATGCAGCAACAGTAACCTGACAACAAACAAATTCCAGAGGAAGACGCACTAAACACAAAACCCTGAGTCATTTCTGAGAACTCTGACTAATCAAAATTCCCATACGGTGCGACTCAACCAGAGCCACTCCGGCCTTTGCGTGAGCATGATGACACTGAATGTGAGAATAATCACACATGGTTTCCTTATGTTTGGCTAATAGGAGGACTTCCTTGGCTATAGTCTCTCAACTCTATAGCCAATGCACCAGACCCAGAGTGTACCTGATCAGTCCACCACCACAATGCAGCTTCCTATGGATTAACCTGCAGTGGCCTGGTCACAGATCTGGAGCTTGCCTGGGAGCTTCTGAGAGGAGGAATGGCACAGGTCCAAGATTGCACTGACGGAGGCTTTACTAAACCTTATGGGGTTGAATTTCTGGGTTTCTGTGTGATTAGTTGACAGTGACTGCCTTTGGGTTTGCAACTGGGTTTGCTTCCAGGTGGACCCTATGTGGTGGACTGGAGTGTAACCCAGGACCAGGTGTGAACCATGCAGGTTTTGTTCCAAAGGGGTGGCTTAGGATGAGCAGCCGTATTAAAGGCAGCCTTTTATGCACACCATGGCTTTGCCTGGGGGATAGCTGAGGAGTCATCCATAAGGGAGGGTTTCTTGCCTCTCTAAAAGGTTTCAAGGAGACATGAAAATAAAGATGAAGACAGATGGATCAGCTGTTGTGATCTGCAGGGGAATGGGCTGCGAAGGGGCTACAACCTGGCATACTTGCAACAGGTACATGCCAGGGTCTCCCTTTTCTGGCATAAGGAGCAGGTGTTGGGGATGTCTATGATGCATGCCAGATACTCACCCATGCAGGAGCCATCAACACAGGTCCCCGGTGGTTCGACCAGACTGAGGAAGAAGATTGGAGTGATGATGGCCAGGGACTCCCTTCTGGGGGCTAGATATACTCATGAGGTGTGCTACCTGCATAGAAAATGGTGGAGAGATTGCTGGAACTCATCTGTTCCTGAGACCACCGTCCTTCCCTGCCTGTCCACATGGGCAGTTAGGCATGACCCTGAACAGAGGAAAGGACATTATGGTGCTCTGAGAAGAAGGGTAAGTTTGGGGGCGGGGTAATGAGTAGAGAATACTTTTCTATATGCCAAAAATATATATTGTTGTTCCTAAGTCCAGGAGGAGTTTAAAAAAAACCAAACAGAAACAGATCTGTTAAGTATATCTAGGTGAAGCTAAAAGTGAGAAAAGAATTGTATGTAGTGTTATAATGGGAGGGCAGGAGGTCTACTTTATGTCCACAAATCAGGAAGAGGTGAATGAGGTGCTCTTCAATAGGTAACAAGAATATTAAAAACTAATGATGTATGATGTGGGGATTTTAATTTCTCTGGTACATTATGGAAGAATAATACAGCAAAAATATGCAGTGGATTATGAACATGACTAGAGGAAAACTTTTTGTTTCCAGAAATTGAGGATACAACTCGGGGCCCTTTAATCAAATATCTTACTCTGATCTATAAGGAAGAGTTGTTTGCAAATGTGAAGATAATAGGAAATCTGGGAGGAAATGATAATGATATGATAGAACGGAAGGGGTGATAATTATCAAACCAATGACATGGGTCTTCAGAACGGAAGATGTTAACTGACTTGGAAATAGTAGCTAAGGTCCCATTAGTGGATGCCTTGAAGGATAACAGGGTTTAGGAGGGTTGGCATTTACTAAAGGATATAGTGTTGGAGCCTTAATAAGAAATTACTCCAACAAGGTGAAAAGAACTACCAGAGGAGACTGATGCGATTACTCAAGGAGCTAAAGACGAGAAGCGTGAGTGGCTACAGAAGCGTACCAAGAATCACAAGAATGTGCAGGGACAAAAATGAGGAAAGCGTAGGTGAAAAATAAGGTATGTTTAAGACAACAAGAAGGGGTTCCAGAATTGATTGAATAGAAAGATGAAGGAAACTGGCTCCATAGCTCAATAGTGGGGGAGAGAGGAAATAACAGAAGATGCAAAGAGGGCTGAGCTACTACTCGATGACTAGTTTCTTGTAACCAGACAGCTAACAACATTTTAATATAAGCCAAGAAGAGGAAAGGGTCCTAAGAAGAGACCATGATAAAGGCCTCTTGACAAATTTGAGTGAATTTACGTGGGTGGGGGAGGCTGACAAAATTCACCCCAAGGGTATGAAAGAACTAGCTGAAGAAATTGCTGAACTTCCAACAATAATATTTGCAAAGTGTTGGTTGAGGTCCCAAAGGACTGGAGAGGGCTAACTCTTTGAAAATAAGATAAAATTATAGGCTGGTCAGTATATCTTCAATACTTGGGAAGGTACTTGTGTGAATTTATAAAGCAATCAATTTGTGAACATCTGGCGGAGGAAGAATGGATGATTGGAAACAGTGAACGTGGATTTGTTAACAACAGATTATACGAGATCAACTTTATTTCCTTCTTTGTAAATAGCTTGGTGGATGAAGGGGATGCAGCAGATGCAATATACTTGGACTTTAGTAAGACTTTCGATATAATCCCCATTACGGTTTCATAAGTAAGCTGGAGAAATGTGGTCTAAGTAGAATTTACTGGTAGGGAGGTATGTAACTGGGTGAATAACCACAAGCAAAGAGCAACTATGAATTGATCACTATTATACATTTCAGACGGGGTCCATAGGGGTCTGTTTTAGGTTTGGCATTGTATTTTTGAGTGTCTTGGATGTAGGAATAGAGAGCTTCTTGATCAAGTTTGTAAAAGACAAAACTGGAGGGGTTGCAAACATAGATTCATAGAAATTAGGGGCTGGAAGGGACTTGGCGAGATCATTGGGTCCAACCCCCCACTGTAAGACAGGAAAAACTGCTGAGGTCAGATGACCCCAGCGACATGTGCGTCCAGCTGTCTTTTGATGACCCCCGGGGAAGGTGACTGTACAACCTCTGGGGGGAGTCTGTTCCAGACTCTGGACACACGAACCGTAAAGAAGTTTTTCCTGATGTCTAAACTGAATCAATCTTGTATCAGTTTATGATCATTATGCCTAACCTTTCTGAGTAAGGTTACCTACACTGCAGTCCGAAGAGGACATGGCAGCTCAGATCTGCTCTCATAGCAACCAGTGGGGAAAACTCCAGTGAATGCAATACATTTGTCTAGGTCTGGACCACCAGGAAGGCATAAATTCCAAGTGGGGGAGGATACAAGGTCCAAGTCTGGGCACCGATAGCAGCATAACTGTGATATCAAGGAACATCTAGGCGGGCTTGCCACCTGCATGTTTATTGGGTCCCAGCTAGGTTTGCACAAGCTGCAGCCATGCCTGCGGACTTCGGTGTAGACATCATTTCCTTAGTTGTAATGCATAGTTGTATTGCCCTCACACTGCTCTTCATGGAGCTGTAGACTCCTCTTCATGACTCTCTGGCCAGTAAGTAGCTGGTGGGGAGCTAGAGCTCTTTCCATGATCTGCCTCATCTCTGCCCACTTGCTTATCAGGAGGAGATGCAAATCAGTAGTTCTGCTCTTCTCACTTTGACTAGAGTAGCACAGGGTAAGTAGCAGAGTAAAAGGTCTTACTCCTTCTGGCTGAGTAATGTTGGAATAATTCAACCTTGAGTAAGCAAAAATGCCACCGTTGCCAGTTGGCTGCTGAAGCCTGGGCTTTATTTTCAAAGCCAAAGTGGAGTTTATTTATGCAGGAAAGTGTTTTTATCTTCTAGTTCCTGGACTGATAAGTGTAAGAGGCATAATAAGTAACTACCATCAGAGACAAGCTTACCAGCACTGCTACTGTCTTGGCAAGTGGGGAAGGTATTTCTTAACTGACTCGGTAGCATTGGTGACTAAAGGCTCCAGGAATCTTGACTCCCAGGCAAGAACTAGCGGGTCTAGCTTCCTTGGGCTAGTTCATTGACTATTAATATTCTGGTATGCTGCACCAAGTGCTCAGGGCAAACCAGTCCTACAGCTGGCTGATGTGTGTGGGAAGACCCAACGAACCCTTCATCTTTCCTTGCAAAAGGAGAGCATTACAAACTTGACTTCAGCAGGCGACGCTGTTTTAAAGTGTAGGTCAACTCTGAAACAGCCAAGCAGGTTCCCCCTGCTATCTTTCACTGACTCCAGACCGATTTGGCTTAAGATCCAGGTGACTTCTTCTGATTTAAGAGCATAGGAAATGGATGTCATAAAGTGTGAACCATTTTTAGAAAATTCAAGAAAGATGGAATGGAACAAAATGCATTTAGGGGTTTGATGCCAGCCAAATCTAATTTTAGATGAGATATAGCTTGTATATGGACTTAAAATAGGCATATGAATATTAGAGTAACACCTCTGAGAAGTGCTTAAATATATGTATGTATGTGTATACATATGTGTGTGTGTGTGTATGTGTGTGCACAGAATCATTGAAAGTTAGGGTTGGCAGGGATCACAGGAGGTCACATCTAGTCCAACCCTCTGCTCAAAGCAGGACCAGCCCCAACTAGAACATCCCAGCCAAAGCTTTGTCTAGCTGGGCCTTGAAAACCTCCAAGGATGGAGCTTCCACCACCGCTCTGAGTAACCTGTTTCAGTGCCAGTAGCCTTCTTGGCAACAAGGGCACGCTGCTGGCTCATATTCAGCTCATTGTCCACTGTCACCCGCAGGTCCTTTTCTGCAGAGGGACTCCGTCCCTGTTAGAGGCTTTTAAAGACTTTAGGACTTGAAGAAATTAATTTTTAATTCTTTCGAATATTAAGAACGTTGTTATTTAAATAAATGCCTATTTTATAAATGTTAATCCCTTGCCATAGGGGAGAGGATAACCCTGCCAATGCCTTGCTACTGCAATGACAGGGAAGTCATTAGCAGTGGTGGCCTTAGGGTTGTCGGGGCTCTGGGCAGGAGAGTCATTTGGGGCCCCTTGGAGGCTTAATTTGGATGACCTATAAGCAAGTTGGACATTTTCAATTTCATTTTCACAATGTTGATAATACAAATTTTCAGTATAATTAATTTTTATTTTTATAAACTGTGGGGCCTCAGGTGGTCGCCCAGTTTGCCCTCCCCTAAGGCCACTACTATCATTAATACTATCAAAAGGTGTTAGGAAAAGGACCGCACCCCACATTAGAGGAAGGCAAAAGTCCCCAATTGGGCAAGGATTCCTCCTTTCATCAAAAATTCCTTCTTGATCCCAAAGATGGTGATCAGTATGACCCTGAGTGGAAGAGCAAGATCTCTAGTGAGGATCCTGTGGATCTTCCAAGTACAAGGAGGCGTGCAAAAACACACATTTTAAATGCCCAACCTTAGCTTTGGACAAGACGCCAACTCTTCAGAGGGAAGTGAAAAGGCCTTGTAGAGTCTGCTGGAATCTGAACGCTCAACTGGATTCCCTCTGATTTGCATTTCACTTGCGGTAGCATTCTGCAATTCACATTTAGTTAATAATTCTCTTGATGATACCAGACGAAGCCCAGCTGATTTTTTTTCCTAAGACGCATTGGCTCAGAGGGGATCAAAGGAGTCAAAAGTAATAAAATGCATCTTACTCAGTGAAGCAGGCAAAAAATAAAAAGATAACGGCCACACCCAAGGAGCAGGTTGACTGAGTAATGAGGTGCCATTATAATGCAGTTCCTTGCTTTCCTCTCTTGACTACAATCACACTTGAAAATGCAGCGCAAGGTATGTGTGGCAGGTGTCAAGAAAGGAAATCTCCCAGTTTTATCAGGTGACTCTAATTCCATTTCTGATGAGATTTTCAAAGAATGAAAATATTGGTGTTTTTAGCAAAAGACATAAATGACCATCCGTATTCCATATCGTATAGTATCTTACTACAAGAAGTGACTGGAGAATGGAAATCCCTTCCTGAATAACATTCACTTTTTTTTCTGGTCCTAGGATTCAACTTGAACCAAGATGCATTTTTTTGGGGCTTACCAGCTGCCTGTCTCTTGACAAATGGACACAAGCCTTCCAGGCAGATTCTTTGCATCTTCTGCCGTCACGAACCCTCTCATCTCAGCCCAGTTGTTGGAGAGGTCACTGAAAAGTAAGGAGGCAGAAGGTGAGAGAGGTAGCCAGGTTGCATTGCAGGGGAAACTGGGAGGTAGAGCTTGAAAGGCATCCAAAAGGTCAGGGAGGTGAGGTGTATAGTGTCTAGGAGAACTCGGCCAAGGATGCTCAGCAGCACAGTCGAGAAAGAAGTAGGGAGACTGAGAAGGTGGAAATCTGGGTCATTGAGCCTCTAGTAGCACTCCTGGAACGCTCCTCCACTTCAGGAAGCAGGAAGTGCTGTTGACAAGAGCTTTCCAGCGAGGGAGCCATTATTTCACAATTTATTTTGGCAAAATCGAAAGTGTTCCATGGACAAACTTTGATTTTTGCCAAAAAAAAGGCCTTTGTATGGTGCAGACACAAAGTTCCTAATAAGCATCTGGATGCTGCAGAGACACAGACCCATTGATCCTGAGGGTTGCACATATATTAGGGTCCTGCTGAGTGTTGAGCAAAGGTGAGAGAATCAAGGCCTTTGAATGAGTTGAATAGTCCAGGTGCTGCAGCAGCATTTCTCTGCTTTGGTGGGAAATTAGACCAAAAGGTGTATATGATCTTGTCCTTAGGGCCCTGATCTGTCCTCCAGTTAGAATCAAAGACAACCTTTCCATTGCCTTTTAATGAAAGGTAAGTAAGGCCCTAAGCAAATACCTTGGACCTCCTTTGCAATGCCCATCCTGTTCCATACTAAGCAAGCTATGTATTAGGCGCTTACAGGAAGCAATACCAGCTGTACTTAGTGGGCCCATTCCTGCTCTCTCTAGTTTTGCCATGAACTTCAAATGGGGTGGCTGGTTTGTCTGTGGCTGGATTATTAAATTGTCCAACAAGTTTGTCAGGGAAAGTTCAGTAAGAGCCACTTCTTAATTGCGTGGGTGGCAGAGGAGAGGGCTGATTGTGACTCGAGAAGGCTACATGCAGAAATCAGTAAGTATTCAATGGCACGATGTGACTTTTTGTGGCTATATAGATCAGCATTTTGGTTTCTCATTTGGTATTCACTGAAACGAAAACATAATCTGAGTTAATTGCTTTTCCCCAAGGTACCTTGTTGCGCAATGTTTTATAAAATTAAAGCTTGTTAAGTACACACGAAGAAACAGACTTTAGATGCAGAACATAAAATACCAGCACCTCTAATTCTGCCGGCATGTATGGCTGATTAACCTGGTACAACAGAAGCCTGGGGGGGGGAGTTCCTCTGCTGTTGGAAAATGTATTTCTACTTGCAGGAATTTAGGCAGCGAAGAGAGCGCGCGCAACTCATTGTTGGAGAGCAGACTGACATTTGGGACCTGGGAGCCTTCTTATGAAGTCCTCGTGGTGGATGATGGTGCTCACCCTTTTAGCAATCTTCACGTGATCTATCCTTGGCTTTCCTTCCAAAGATTCCTACAGCAATTATCAAGCTATCAATCACGGCCTGTATGCTTTACTCCAGCAAAAGTCCAATTGACTTCCAGGGGAATTGTCTGAGTGCAGAGCGACTGAGTGAGAATTAGGAAACGGCATAGCCAAGAACGGACATGTTTGTAAATCGCGGAGATTAGCAGGAGGAAGGTCAATACGGCCCTGTGCAGTCCAGTAGAGCTGAGGCTCGTCAGCTTGCTGAGGTCTCCAAAGACACAGAGGTAGCTTGACTCTTGCAGACACACGAGCCAAAAGAGATATAGGAGGCTCTGTTCATGCTGGGTGTGTGGTAGCTGAGCGGGAAGGAGGTCATCCAGGAACTATAAAACAAATGCAGTAGAAAGACCCCTCTGTCATAAAATCATTTAGGGTTGCTGTGTTCGCCGCTTCGAAGAGTCCCTTAGGCACGCAGGAAGCAGCGGAAAGCAAAGCAGCAGCTGCTTGCTCGACCAGAAGCTGTGCAGAAGCATGTGGGATGAGGCGGGCAGTTTGTCAGGCAGTTCAGCGTTCACGGCGGTGCGACTGCATGGTAAAGAGTGGAGCAGTGAAGGCCTGCAGCGACAGTTTATTAGGTGGCTGGAGGTTGTCCTCTATTGCACCGCACCTGAGCAAACCAAATCTTCCCTTATGATTAAAATGAACCTGTGCCCCATAGACACAATGGGCCAGATCCCATTCCACATATTTGATGCCTAAGTTGCCTCAAGCCATGCTTGAGTCCCTGAATGTTAGTTTAAACAAGTGTGCAGTATGGCATCCATGGTCAATAGGGTTAAACATAATATGAAATAATTTTCAAGCCTATTAGGAACAACAAGCGGAAAACCCTAAATCAGGTTTATTTTCATCGCTGGATGCAGATGATAAATTAGTAGGCTGTGGTAAAGAAAAGGCAGAACCGGTCAATAGACTGTCCTATTCTGTATTTGGAAGGAAGACATAGTATGTAGCCATCCCATGAGATTCAGGACGTGGACTAGAAAGCTTTCCAGCAAAGGATCTTTAGATGCAGCATTTACTGAAAACAGCATTTTCAAATCAACAGGCCTGTGAAGTTTATAGCCAGGAGTCAAATAGCCGAGGAACATTTTGAACCATGAATATATATATATTTTTTTACTTTGATCACTAGTCTAGATACTTACATGTAGAAAAGAGATTGGAGGGCAGGATCCTATGAGTTTTGTTGAAAAAGGCAAGATCCATTGCTGGGAAGATGAAGTTTGATAAACTTAACATCAAAATAAGATCTTTTTTTTGAAGGTGTAAGGGTACCTGAACATGGGAAGAGCCTGCTAGGGGAGGTGGTGGACACATCCTTACCAGCTGTCTTTGAAATTAAGTACCTTTCTAAAGATATAATTTGATCCAGTTTCTGGGAGCAATTCTATGGCCGGTGTGTGCAGAATCAAGTGGACGGCCATAATGGGCTCCAATACATGTGCAGGGAGGCTGCTCCAACATAGGTCCCTCCATGGTGTCTCTTGTTTTCACCCTGTGGCACATTGTTTAGCCTTCTTGGGACAGAAATGTTTTATTCTAGTTAGTCTTTGGGCTTCATATAGGAACTGAGTAACTTGTGATATGCAGGAGGTCAGACTGCATTAACTACTCATCCTTCACGGCCTGGAATTCGGTGAAGTCTTGTCACCCATGTGCATGCCATATATTCCTATTTTCTTGCATACAACATGCATTTCCTTGCCTTCTCCCCACCCCCACCTCCCAAAACCAGCTGCTGGAAACTGAAGTGTGCGTTATATATGAGGAAATACGGTAGCATCAGTTTCTGCTGCTTAAGCTATGGCTGGCCAAAAGCAAAAGTAAAGCACAGGGAGCAGAGCAACGAGCAGGCTCACCTCCCTAGTTACTTACTACATAACTACTGAACTACATAACTACTTACTAAATATATATATATATATATATACTTTCATTCTGCCTTTCAGAAAACAAGCTGTGTATCCTATTCTGGGGCATGTTGTATGTGATCAGTAATTATTCTGAGACCACTGAATGCTTTCCAGCTCCAAAGTTGTTTACACCCATTGCCTAGTTCACCTTCCTACCATCTCCGGGAACGAAGTGCATATGGAGTCCTCAGTACACAGAGAATGAAACTGCCCCCTATCTCAAAAGGGTCCCGTGTTAGACCCACAGGCTGCATTTTGCCCACCCCTGCCTAGGTCCTCAGACCAGATTATCTCCTAGAATAATTCCACTGACTATAATGAAGTTACCCCAATGAACAGGTTGTACCATATACTTCCAGTCTATGGCAACTGGGGCTTCCCGCACCAAAATAGCCTCACTGAAATGGCTCAGTAGTGTTTTTGCACCTGAGAATGCCTAAGGAGTGGTAACTGCTTATGTTATATGAAAGTCATGTGGGATCATCCTGAGGCAGACACGTCAATTATTTTTGCTGCTTCCTGCCTGGATGAAGTGTTACAGTTGCATATAATTCCAGTTCTGGGAAGGTGCGACGAGCTGAATTCATTC
The DNA here is from genome assembly GCF_030867095.1 of Alligator mississippiensis. Lineage (NCBI taxonomy): Eukaryota > Metazoa > Chordata > Crocodylia > Alligatoridae > Alligator > Alligator mississippiensis. The sequence goes on from NC_081827.1 coordinate 10,899,233, forward strand.
AGTATTAAATGGGAGGATTTTGATGTTGTTGTTGGCCATTGGATGTTGAAGACGGTGTGTGTATCCTCCAAAGTCTAACCCACAGGAATACCGCATGAATGGCAATTTCTGAACGTTAGGAAAACCAGGCAGAGTGAGCCGATTAACTCTAATAATGAACTTCTTTTGACTCTGAGCTTGTTACGTGATAAGTATTCAAACCTTTCATATGTTGATTGTCCTTGGGTGGGAAAAATTGGATGCCTGCTTAGGCATGAGGAGCCATTGTGTGTGTCTAGCCACTGGGGGAAAAAAAAATCTGATGACTGAAATGTAAGATATCCATTACCTAAGAGAAAACTGAGCAAAATTTGGGCTATTTGTCCTATGCACAATTCTGACATGTCAAGGTTTTTCATCCTAAACTAGGATACAAAGTTGCTATTCCAAATATTCTACAGAGCAGGAGTACCCCAACTTTTCTATTTGCAAATGCAGAAATATTTTGTTTTTCATATTTTTGATTTAAACAAAACATTTCAAGATTCCTGAAATAAAAAAAAGTCTTGTTTTGGTTTGCTGAAAGGTTTTGTTCTGAATCACTTTAGCGTTAAACTGCATTTCTTTTATGTCACATTGCATCGTGGGACCTATCATTTGGAAGCCTGTTGCCCCCATTCTCCTCCTGCCTATCTGATTTGGGGTACCAGGAAACATTTCATCTACATATACCCTATGCATCTCACTCAGTTGATTGTCTTAAGGTAAATGGAGCCCTACCCAAAAAGACCCCAGCCCAAAGGAGAGAATGGGATGGGAGTTGCCGTTCTATTTAAGCAATGTGCTACAATAAGAAAGTAAAGATTGATGTCTCATTGAAGTGAAATATTTTCAGTAAGCTAAAAAAAAAGAAAGAATTGAAATTAATTTCAATTTCCTAGGAGGAAATTAAAAAAAAATCAGCAAACTTAAATTTCCCATGAAACATTTTCAGTTGTGCAAAAAACTGCCTTTTCCATCAACTAATTGTTCTGATGGAAAATTTGTGACTAGTGATACTCTAAGATAGTGAAATGGTCTAGTCGTTCTATGGCTTGAGTAGATCGCCCCCTTTTGATGCATGTATCCCAACAACATCCTTGCAAGGTAGAGATTCACGATTACTCCTCCATCTGTAAAATGGGTATAAGGTACAGGGAAGCAAAATAACCTGCCCAGTTAGGAAATCTGGGTTAGACCTGAGATTGAAGCCTGGGACTACAGAGCTCCTGATAGGCCTAACCTTAATGATATATTCTACACCCAGCATTACTATCTTTAAAAGCTGATGCAGCCTTTCTCCTTTAAAAGGCCTTTCCTTCATGAAAATGATGCTCAGACATTGACACCTGCTTCCAAACCTCTCTGAACACTGTCCCAAAATCACGTTGAAACAAATCAACATTTTCAGGAGGATAAATGAATAAAATGCAAACCAACACCCCAAGATGAGATTTTACCTCTCCAGTGGGAGAAAGGCCAGAGAAATCCACTAGGGAATTCAGTGTTGTGGTCTTGGTGGAAGTCACTTTGCTAATTTACTTGTTTGAAAGTCTATAATCCTAAAATAAGCTGACAGCAACACAGAGGGGCACGTAGCACAGATAGCTACCTATCTCTCTCAATCCTAAAATAGAGACACAGAATGTAGGGAAGAAAAGATATTTGAATATATGTTTTATGTTGGAAGAAAGCAGGATGCAAAAATATTCTCTAAGTCCAGTCTCATGCCTAAACAAATGAACAAATGGGAAATAAAGCTGTTTCCTGTAACTTTGTCCAATTTCTTTCTTTGTTCCCCAAGCCCAGATCTCTGTGAATGTGTTCTTGACATACAAGAGCTGGGGGGAGTGATTTGTATGAAGAGTACATGTCTAATCAAGCATACTAGCCCGGGTGGTACATTGGGAAGTTATTTACAGCCAAGGGTTTGAAAGGTCATAAAAAGAGAATGCAAGATGGAGAGCATCTTTGATGACAGCATTCAAAGCCCATTGGGAAGAATGGTTTACATTTGCAATCACAAAGGTTGTTGCTCTGGTCTAACCAAACAGATGAAGGCAGCTGCTCTCCCTATCCATACTCAAATGCTACATGATAAAATCAATTACCTAAAAACAGATGAAACATTACCATAATGCATATTTTTAAACCAGCCTAAGGAAAAGAAAGATTTAACTTAAAATGCCAGAAATTCAGGGCTCAATGAAGACAACAGCAGAGCTTCTACAGAGCGGTCAAGATTTTCTCCTAAAGTGCTTGATTACTGTCTTGCTTTCATCGATATAATACTGGCTTAATTTTGCTGTGTTCTAGGGGGTGCCTCCTGGTTCACATGACTTCAAATGCAAAAAGAAACAGGATCTATGTGTAAAAATGATGGTCAACTTTCTTTTGCCTTTGTTGTTTTCCCCTGTTGATTGCAGAGCGATCAATATTTCATGACACTACGTTGCATGACACAGAAAGAATAAATGTGTATTTTATCCCCTAGTATCTTCTTCTGGGGACCAATAGCACTCAGTAATAATGGAAGGACATTAAATATCCTAGTTTAGCTGCTGGTAAAGTCTATTTTACGCCAGTGGCTAGACCTGGAGGTGAAGAACTCTTCATTGTTGCACCCATTTGAGGGCCTTTTTGCACTGCAAGAAAGTGCAAAGGGTGCTCAATATAAATGAAAACCAGGCATCAGGATTGTAGGAGAGGTGGGGGTAGAGTCTTACCTTTTAGAAATGTGGGTGTCGACTGAACAGCTCCTCTCCAAGCTATCTGTAACAGAAGAACATGCCGATAGTAAAAGCTTAATTGTATGAGTTGAAGGGCATGTGCTGTTTCCTCTTATGTATTGTCTGGAGGAAATGTATATTTTGGCAGAGGTCAGGTGAACATTAATACTGTGTGTTGGCTGACACCAGGTAAATAGTAATGTTAACTATTATACGTTCCTTCCTTAAATATTGACATTAGGGCCTCCGAACTCAGGTCTGGATCTCAAGCAACCCAAACTTCAGGGGCTTTGGGTTGCAGTGTTTTAGGAAGAGGGGTTTGCTGTAAAATTCAGGTCTGGGTTCGGATCCTGTACCTCCCTTGATCTGACAGGATTTTCCTGGAGATTCATCTGCGAGGCCTTGTCTACCATAAATAATATGACAAAAAAAATCCTATTCCTACTAGTACCGGGCTCAACTCCACCGGGAGTCCCCTGTGGTTTAGTGGTAGACTCCTTATCTGCTATACAGGAGACCTGGGTTTGATTCCTGGGCGTTTATATGTGTACAGCTGTGGAGGCACCAAACAGCTGGACTCAGCCTAGCCTTTGGATCCTATCTCAATGGCTTAAATGGGAGGTGGGAGGCCTGGGCAGCCTCCACTCCTCCAAAACCTCCTGCTTTGGCATATGTGTTGAAGGTCTGGGTGACATCTCATGAATAGCCCATGATCCGGATCAATGGTTACCAAAAAGTAACTCTGCTTGTGGTGGCAGTGATGAAGAGTGCTAGAGCAGAGACTCAGCTGGCGACAGAAGGCCAGGTACAGATTAGGGAACTAAGAGGGCTGCTTCTTCTTTTCATAGTGCTTTTACAGCCTTTTTTTTTTTGCACCATGTTAGCTTTGGGAGTCCCAGCAGTTCCATTTTTACATGTGAAAAGTCTTTTGTTTCCTTTGAACTTTCCTTATAGGGACTCTTATGTCACCGCTGCATTGACAGGGCAGCGTTCGTGGCAGCGTTTCAAAATCCAGTCACCTCTGTCAGTCAGTCATTGAATTAATAACAAAACAAGGACTGTTAGAGGTGTACCAAGCTAAAGTAGAACTGGAATTACAAGAGAACAACTTCTGGATGTGCCCAAGGGGAAAGCTGAATAAACAAGGGCTTTTAGCCCGTTCAAAAATGTGTCAAAATGACGTCTGCAAAATGTAATAATGGCTTAATAGAAACTCAGACTGTACATTGTCCAGTAAAAAATGAACATAAATGTTAGGAAAATCTTTGTACTCCTAACAAGTTCCTCTGGAATCCATTATTTGACTTGGATTTCACCGGTTGTATGACGGGACCTTGTTTAATGTTGAGAGCCTGTTTCCCTAATTATTTCAGTTTACCTTTTTGATTTTCTCAGTGTGTTCATATCACGATGGCATTTCGTCCTTCTCAGCTTTCGTTCTGTGGTCTCAGCGTGAGACTTGGACAAATCCCTCAGCAGATATAAATATGTATAACTCCGTCCACTTGACTAGTACTCTGCTGATTTGCCTCAAATCAGGGTCTGATCTTGGTCTAAACTCACACCTCTTTTTTTTTTTTTGTCCTTTCCTTTATTTCTTGTTTTTTTTTCTCCTGCCTCTTACTTGACAAACTGGAGGAAGGATCATTGCACATGTCTTTCTGCATGTCTTCAGGCTGAGAAATAGCATTGTTTTTGCTTGATAGTCCAGAAATCTGTTGTGTTGTGTTTTTAAAATAAAGCCTGGAGGGGAAAAAAACCCGTCAAAGTTTGTGTACTAGATTTTGCTCAGGCTGTTGCTTTAAAGAGCTATCAGAGATCTATTTTATGTTTTTGCAGCTGTATGGCTCTAATACAAGCACAGGGCCAGTTATTGGAATTTCTGAGTGAACTTTTGTTTTTATAGGTGTGTAAATGTGTTATCGAAGATATTTTGGCATTTTAACCAAAGACTTAAATTTTGTCGACTCGAGTTAAAAACACAACTAACTTTTTTTTGCCGAGCGGGGGGAAAAAAAATGTGTTTACTCGACAGGTGCTCTGGGTTTTTGCAGTGAGCCTTTCAGCCAATTTATTTTACTAAGAGGTAGTTTGGATTAGAAATTAATAGCATAACAAGGTCCGTTCTGCCCTCAGATCCATCAGTGCAAATTTGGAGCACAACTGTGGCAGTCAAGAGCTCTTCGGCATTTGCATCTGTGCAAATGCAGCTGGGAACAAGGTTGTTCTCTTTGGCTTTGGCAAGATCTATTGCAATATGCATCCTCCCAAAGTCAGTCTCCTTTGGATTTCACAGTATTAACGTCTTTTTGCCTATAAATGGTTTCATTTTCCTCTCTTGGAACAGAGGACCCTTGCTACCAACTGAAACCATGCAAATTACAGGTATAATTGTTAAATGATACCTTTTAATGTTTTAAGAGCTCAGCGTTACACGAAGGCAGCATGCCCTGTCTTATTCACTGGTAATCCTAGACACCGCGACTCACAGAATACTTCAATTTGAGAGGTCCCCGCTACAGCCATGGAGAGAGAGAGCAAAGTGCCTCAGGTGAGAGACGGGCTTCTCCTCCAACCTGTCAGCTGCCACTCAATTTTTATGATGAAAACAAAGGGTCCAGTTCAATGGGTAGCCTTGGCGCCTGGAGGAAGGGAGGGAAGTTGTTGGGCCAAGCGATGAAAAGATTAGTTGTTGTTATTGAAAATAATAACTCTTTCCATTCTTTTTTTCCTTGCTTTCTGGGGTAGGGTAAATTTGACTAGCCTGCTTTCCTGAATGTCAGGGCTCTAGCATGGAGCCAGACATCAGCGTTTGCACAGAGAAACAGATACTTCTATAGAAATCACCTGGCAATGCATTAACAACAACAAAAAAATCCCCTCTCGATTCTAATTTAAGGCTTTTAAGGCCTGAGCCTCTGCCACATTGCTCAGCAGGAGCTTTGCCACCAAGATCAAACGTTTTGTTTTTACGTGGCCTATCTGTTGCATTTCATTCCTGATTTGTCTTTACTCTGCTGGAATTTAGGCCATGTTTTATATGCCTCTTATTACTCTTGGCACTCTCCTCTGCAGTTTGTCGCCATCTTTCTTACAGTGCAATGCCCCGAACTGGACTGCAGTTGAGGTCTCAGCAGGGTGGAAGAGTTTACCTCTCTTGCCCTCTCTTACATGATGCTCCCGCTAATACAGCTCACCCTGACAGTTGCCTCTTTTGCAGCAGCATCATATTGCTGACTCATAATTGGTCGTGCCGAAGTCTGCAAACACTGCAGATACTACTGGGTTTCTATATGAGGATGAATAGGTTGCACTGCTGATGTTCTCTGAAAGGCATTTCTTGATGGAGAAATGCATTTGGAAGCTTCAAAAGGAGAGAAACACTACCAGGAAGTGGCCTTTCCCTCTTCCTCTCCCCACCCCACTCTTTTCATCTTCATCTCTTCTCTCTGCTGCCTCCTCTTTCATTTCTTCACATTCATTTCATCGCCGTCATTCATTTTTCCCCTCCTGTATCTCAAAACTTGTGGAAATGGGCTAGCTAGGAGCCTGCTCTTGCAATTTGGCTACTGAGACATGGCTGAGAGCCCTGGCAAAGAAAGATGGGCAGATTGGTCACCAAAGCTGGGAGTCTTTTGCAATAGCGTGAATCAAAGGAACTCCTCATGCAAGTGTGGAAGCAAAGGGGACATCTCATTACACGCTGCAGCTTGGTTTAATCAGGGATAATCCTGCTCTGAGCAGGGGGCTAGACTAGGTGACCTTGTGATGTCCCTTCCAACCTTACTGCCCTATGATCCTAAACCCTGATCATGGGGATTCAGATGAAAGGGCATTTTTTGGATTTTCAAGGCAGCCCATGTGAGTCATGAAGGCTGGCTCGAGACTGCGAGATCTGCCCCTCTACTCATTGCAATCTGTTGCAAAAAGCTGCTTATGGAGTGAGCTCCTACTTCATGTACGTGTCTCACTGTCTCTGGTTGCAAGTTAGTAGATACATATGACTGTGGCCAGTAGGATGGAAAGATGCAGGAATCATAGTTTCATAGTTGATAGGGTCGGAAGGGACCTGAGCAGATCATCAAGTCTGACCCCCTGCCATGGGCAGGAATGACTGCTGGGATCAAATGACCCTGGCTAGGTGATTATCTAGCCTCCTTTTGAAGACCCCCAAGGTAGGAGCAAGCACTAGTTCTCTTGGAAGTTGGTTCCAGCTCCTAGCCGCCCTGAATCCCTGAATCCAAGACTTTATTCATGCAAGTCATTCTTGTGCAGATGTTTTTTCAATCAGTCGTGCTACCCAGATGAAGAAGGAGCTACTTGGTCATAGGCCATGCAGGATCAAGCCGTGTAGAGTCATAGTGCTGGAAGGGATCTCAAAAGTCATCTTATCCAACCCTCTTGTAATATGCTCTTCCACAGTAGTGGGAGGTTGGCTGGCAAGATGAACATCACCTTGACTTTTATCCTTCTAGACTGATGGATCTTTCCTTGGTTTGCCTGTTCTTTCCTCTGCTTTCAGCGGCTGTGCTCTCCTCCTCCTCTGTTATATCATAACTGACAGTGGTGCTCAGTGCTGATGAGTCAAGACTTGGTGTGGCCCCAGCTACATATTTGTGGATAATAAATTCAGATCCAGAGCGAACACCCATCTCGCGGCAGACGGTTACCAGGCGGGCGTTTGAAATGTGGGACGGGAATTCACTCAAAGGATGCTGGGCCTATAATTTACAAGCTCCTGGTGTATATTATTTTTAAATGCTTAATTCATTAACACTTTTCTCAATGTGAAAAGTGGTTCATAAATCGATTGGTAGCCAGGAAAAATGAACAGCAATGAGGTCATTACAGTCGAAATGGGCTCATTACCATGCCAACTGTCAAAACTTTTTCAAGCCAGGTTTTTTTTTTCCCCTCCCTCTCTTTGAAACAGGGGCTGTCAGGCTGAGGGTCTTTTGATGTGGATGTCTTTGGCATGATGGGAGGAGGGGAAGAGAGAGAGTCAGTGCTTTAAGAAGGGGAGTATGACATCGTCTTTTGCATCTAAGCTCTGCTTTAGTTATTACTCCTTGATCGTGTGGGATGATGGGACTGTGCTAGCCCCAGATGAAACTTGAGGCAATTCTAATGGATGCCTTTAGGGACCATGATCCCTAAGAGGATCTGCATAGCAAAGCTCTATTATAACTCCTTCCCACCCCACCACAATCTGCCTCAGGGATCGGCACTGGTGCAAGGACAGGCTGTCCCAATGGAAAGTCATTTTTGGTCAGTGAACTTTCCTGGGGCTGTGCTGGAGTGAGAGTCCATCTGCATGGTCCTTCCTGAGTTGTGCCATAAAGAAGATGGAGCATAATTGAGAATCTGCCTCCGGATTTTCCCATCCCAAGTTGATGGGCTGCATTCTGGTTTCTATAATGCAGCCAGCCTGGCAAGGGACCGAGAGGTGCTAAAGGGGAAGACATCCTGCTGAAGGAATAATGATATCCTTGGAGAAAGTGAGGTGAGCACTTTGAAGGGAGCTCAAGGAACAAGATGAGTTTAGTTCAGGCTTCTCTCTGGATTAGTGAAGATCAGTACGTGCTTTGGTGCAGGGACTTTGTCTTTGGACCTTTCACTGGAGCTCTCCCATTTGGACTGGGGATTTTCATGGTGATTTGGGGCCCTACCTTCAAACCACTGGTTCCAGCCCAGTGACATGTTGATATGATCCTGGTATCTCACATGACCTAAAAAAGTTGAATCCAGGCATGAGCTAATATTATGTATGCCTGTATCTGACTATGATGGAATAATGGAAGGGTAAAGCTAGACAAGGTGGTGCCTTTTGTGCCTCTCATCCTGTTGGAAGTAAGGATCTGCCTGGTAGGGGGCTAAGGATTTTACTGATCTTAAAAATGGAAATTTATAAAGCAAAGGGGACATCTTCTTCTGTTTCACCCCCTTACCTCCACTTTGCCTCTGCCAGGACCTGCAGGAAATTCTGGTTTAGCTGTAACTTTTATGATGGTGTGTGATAAACTCTTTTGAGGCTTATAGTCCTTTAGCTAAACTGTTTGCAATGCTTGTTTCAGCACTAGTTAATTAAAGAAGTATGGATGTTAGGACGGGAAAAGCCCTGTTGCCCAGTAGCTTGACTCATTAGCCAACATTTTTTTCCCCACCAGCCATGATGCAAGAACGCAGATGCCAGGTACTTGCTCTTCTCACATGCATTAATTTTGCAATTGATTCCATATCCAAGTGGCCTAAGAATTGCCGCGTGCCAGTTGAACTACCTCTTTCTGGCGGCTCCTTTTAGCACTCAGTTTAGGGTTGAATAAATGTTTCATTATCTGTTTGAGAGAGATGTTTCTGTTCATGTTCTATGATACAATGAAGAGCTAGGCAGCAAAAGCAGCACATTTGCTCTTTAGTAGCTTCCACATCAAGTCAGCTCAGCATGCTTTTTCCACGCTGTGGACTGCATCCAGGAGCTGAAAGGGAAACTGCATTCTTTGTTCATCATTGGATGAGCCAGAACCAAACACAGGCTCATTAAAACCAAACAAACCCAAAGTTTTTTTTTCCCCCCTCTCTCTTGCCCTCTCAATCAAGTGTTCATCCATAGCAGTATCTGAACACCCAGCTAGAACCAGATCTGAACTTTGCAGCTCAGCCTTTTTTTATTAAACACCAAACCAAAACTCTGGATTGAAATTGCTTTGCAAAGTTTGGATACCTGCAACTTTGCAATGAGCAGCTTGGTCCCATCAGCTGTCATCTGCTGTAATACATTTTCTTCGACCGGAATTTATTTGCCGAGGCAGAATGAATTCAACTTGGGGTGATGTGCAGGTGTTACATCGATTGACCTAACTAGGGTTAAGAGTTCAGATCAGGCAAAAAATGGCCAGCCTGATCTAACTTAATTCACCTAAGGAGGTGCACTATGTAAAGTGGGTTATCCTGTGCCTGATTTAACCAAATGTGGACGTTTCTGAAGCACAGTCCTGGGGCTGGGAAAGTCCAGCTACTAGCTCCTACCCTGGGGCTGAGCTTTTCCTAACCCTCCCTTCTGAACAGGCTATTTTTGTAGCCCTCTGACCCCCACACCCTCAGGCAGACACCCCTCCCATTGACCCCCATCCCTGATCCCACCAAACCCCTGTTGGCCCTTCCCCGCTCCACTTCCATGGACTTAGATCTGTTCCTAGAGCGGCACTGGCAAATGCGTGTGCAAGCAGGCACCCGATCTACGATCATAGGGCTTAAAGTAAGTAGTGTGATCATAGATTGGGTCCTGCAGCTGTGTGTGTGCACCCTTAGTCTCTTGTAGTTGAGCTAAGCAGAGTAAACACTGTTTTTTTTATCAGCGCAGCACTGTGATATGACTCAAATAACCATGGAACAGCTCTCTTGAGTAAAAAAAGGACATAACCACTTCTCTATTTATAGATGCAGTAGCTGGTTGGTTTTATTTTTTAAGTCTTTTGGTAGCACATTAGCTAAGGAGTTCTTGTGGCATTTGTGCAGTTAATTAGTATATCACACCTCTTGTTCAGCAGTACGAATGGCACGGGAAATTGGCCCTGGAGATTAAAACCACCTCTTATTTGGCTGTTTTGGTGAAGGGGCTTTTCTGAGTCCTTACATAGGTAGGTAGATCTTAAAGGCCTCTGAGTTCATAGTGAAATCTTGTTAAGGCAAGATAGAAAGATTAATTTGTGAGGCAGGAAATAGTTATTTGTCCTGGGATTTCTCTTCTAAAGGTGTGAATGTCAATGTTTCCTGTTTTCTTGTTTTTTTTTTTTCTTAAAGTTTAGCAGTTAACATGCTGTTTACCCAGAGTCAAAAAAGAAAGGAAAATGTCTCATTCCTTGCTTATGCTAGAAAAAGAATAAGCGGAATAGGCTATCCTGCATAGTTTTTCTAGTGTTTTGAATACAGAGATATAGAGGTTGGGTTACATTTTCTTACTTATAAGATAAAATACAGAGACCAGAACCAGAGAGCCTTAGCCACTAGGGTACAGAGTAATACTCATTTTCTGCTCTCTGGTTGCATGAGTCTGCAGGTCTTTGCTGCACCGTCCCCGCAGCAGCAGAAGACGGGGCCCTGCCCTGTGCCTCCTTACCTCCACTTTGCCCCTGTCAGGACCTGCAGGAAATTCTGGTCCAGCTGGACTTGTCTCCCCGCACTGCCTCCCCATCACTTTTATATCACCTTAAGCATCTTTTTCGAGTTTTATTATCAGGTTCAGGCCCCTTGTGACCAAGGCAGTGTCCTCTGACTTGCATGCTTCCCAGAGAGGAAGCTGAGCTGGGTTCCTTGTGAACAGCAAAGTAGGGGGAAGGAGGCAGGGGAGGGGGGACTAGTACCTAATAGTTAGGCTCTGCAGACCATGGTGCAGCTGCTTGCAGCTTCTCCATTGCCTGTTGTGAGCAGCCTGGGCTTTGTGGTGGGCGGCAGGGGCCTACCCAGGGCTTGCGCTGCTCATGACAGGTGGTGGGGAAGCTGCAAGTGGCTGCACTGGGGTCCACTGAGCCTAGCTATAGGTACTAGTCCCCCCATCTTCACTCTTCCCTCCATTCCTCCTTCCCACCTTCCCTGCTGCCTTCCAGGTCCTACTGGGGTACTGCGTGGCTTCCCTCCCCTCCACCCCTTCCCTGCTGGACTGTACCCCACCTGGTACTAAATGATAACTGGTAAGCCATAACTGGTTGTCACTGGGTTTGTCAGTTAAATCATTTAACCGTTCACATCTCTAGGTCAGAGTTAGGAGATGGGTGCTGACTTCTCAGACTGGGCTGTTTCTGGGCATGCCCAGGAGCACAACTCCAGGGAATAGAGGACCTTTGAATTCAAACCTAGTGGGCTTAAGTGCTAGTTGGGCATTGATGGCAATGTTGGACTTGGGCACTTGAACTCCTTGCTTTCGGCACCCATATCTGTTATTGGATCTAGCCATAAGTGACTTACCCAAGACAGCACAGGTAGTCAGCAGCACAGTAATCCAGAAAGCTGGGCCCAGCGCTCCTGAGTGCTAGATCTAGGAGGTTACCCACAAAACTTCCTCTTAATGTAGGCTGAGCCTCCTGGCATGCTCCACATGGGTTTAATGCCCAGTGGATTTTTCCCTTTCCCTTTCCATTTATTACTGCAGCCTCTTCTAAGTGCAATACTGCCACACTGCTCAACTTTGAGCTAAGCTTCAAAACTCACAAAGGTCTTCAGAGGTGCGAAATATGTTGGCCTGCTCTCAGCTGCCATGAGGTTGCATAGATGATCAGGAGATTTTTTCCCCCCCAATTTTCAATAAATAAACACTAAGTGAATGAGATCCATGTTTTGGGCAGTTTTCAGTCTGCTTTTATCCCATTTCTGATACTCCAGTCCCTCAGCTTATAGTTTTATGCTGTCAGCTTTATACTCCAGAAAAGACACAGGAATAAAACTGGGACGCAGCCTTCCACCTTCCAGTCTCTGAATTGTAGTGAGGAGACTTGGACAGACAGGGCTGGGTGGCAACTCCTGCCCGAGACTATAAACACTATTCCTTCTCGTGCTTTCCTTGTGGTACTCTCAAGGTGGATTAAAATGAGATATGGATCTGTGTCACAGAGAGCACAAGAAGTTCGCCTTTTCAATAGGCAATTCAGAGCCTGTGACTTGTTAATGGCACAACCTGCCTTAATGAAAAGACCTTACAATGTGCCATTTATACAAAACACCACAATTTTATTTTGTGAAGGGTTTTTCATATACAATATATTCTGAATCCTCATTCTGTCTAGTTGGACATTTTTGTTTTCATCTCTGGGCCTAATTCTGATGAGGCTTTTTATTAGATTTGCCACTATAAATCCACTGCACTTGATATAGTTACAGGAGAAAAAACTAGAATAAAATAGTAATGAATCCGGCTCTTACCTTTTCTTTGCATTTGGTTACTGCCTCAGTTTCTCTTCCTGTTCTTTTCTATTACTGCAAGAGTGTTGTTGTAGGCATGATGGTCCAGAAATTATGTGAGAGGCAAGGATTTCTTAGGGCAGTATCTTTTATTAAACCAATTATGTAGTTGGGATAGAGTCAGACAAGCTTTCACATGCAAGATATTCTTCATCAGGTCATCAGTTTTTTTTCAAAGCATTTTCTGAACCCTCTTTGAACTGTGTCAGTGATGCTTCACGTGTTCACCAACTTCAAGGCCAGAAGGGATAACGAAGTAGGCTATTTTACTTTGCACAAGCCAGACACTTTCACCTGGTGGTTCCTGATTAATCCCATAACTTGTGATGATTAGAGAAAAAGGCATCCACCCCAAGGTGCATAGCTCGGTGTCCTAATGAATCTAATAGTGACCCACAGTTCTAGATGTGACCATTGTAGGTCCAGATCTGGATCTAAATTTCACTTGATTATATTGTGCTAATATGTACAACCAGAGCAGTAAATCTGCATCTCTTGTATTCAAACCTGCATCTCTCTCCTTGTTTATACCCTGGGGCCAATTTTATCCTTTGCTTCAAGTAGCATATTGGCCATGCCTGTATCTTGCCGTGTGGCATGTCTCGTGTAGGACAAGAAGAAGGAAGGGCAAGGAGGAGCTCTGTGCAGAATTGTGTATAGAGAAGCTTGAGGGTCTTTGGGCGGATTTTTTTTTAAATAATGGCTTTCTTTCAGTCTACTTCACAAAGTCTGTAGCCCTTCTCTGTCTCTTCCACACATCTAGTATTGCCCTCCTTTCTTTCCCTTCACACAGTCTTGTTGGTGTTGGCATTCAAATCTTCTTTGTAGCTCCTTTGTGTCTCTGGGTCACTGTCTTTGCTACTCATTTCAGCTCTTAGGTGGATGGATATATCATTTTTCTCTCTGGCCTATGGACAGGTCTGTTTTCCCCCTCTTTGCACCATTGCTTTTTTAATGGCCTGCGAGTCCTTGAATGCAGTATTTGACTCTGGCTTCTGGTGTTGTCTCACCCTGACTAACTTTTTGGCACTTCATGGTCAGCTCCTAGTGAGGAAGTATGAGAAAGGAGGGAATTATGAGCACCGCACTGAGCCGACGGGATGCTTCTTACATGGGAAGGGTGCGGGAAAGCATAAAGGCTTTATTCGTATCATATTAGCCTGTGCCAGTAAATGCACAACTCCTCAATGGAGAGACTGTGAACCCTGTCACAAGGAAAATGGGAATGAGAGACCTCACAGCGCCATGTAGTAAAAGAGTAGCCATATGCCAGGGGGAATGACTAGAAATCAGACTTCCTACCGTTTCTTTTCAGGGGCTATATGGAGAGAGAAGAACGTGCCTCCATCCACTGTAACTTGAGAAGACCTGGCAGAGAACGAGACATTAATGGAAATGTGCGTCGCGGCAGCAGACAGCTCTGCTCCCGAGTGCCCGAGGTTGGAGGATGTATTCTTCTTCCAAGAGCTGACTTGACTGTGGTGCAGAAGTATCTTCATCGGGAGAAAAGAGGGGATGCTAAAGAGCTCTATGATTTAACAAAGGCAGAACAAGACTCGGGGATTGGAAGTTAAAGGCAGACAAATTTGAATTAGAAATGTGGCATTGATTTTTAGCAGTGAGTGCGACTGACTTGTGGGACAGACTGCCAAGGGAAGTGGTGGATACTCTGCCTTTTGCCCTCTCCCTAGCAAGGCTGGATGCTTTTGCAGAAATTATGCTTTCAGTCCAACACTGAACTCAACATTGGGGGAACTGAGAGACATCCCGTGCCTGTGTCATCATAACGTGACATGAACAGTCTTGGAGTCATGGCTGGATTCATGACATAGCAGTCCGTTTTGGCCTTAAAATCGGTGAAGCTTTGCCAGAACAAGCCCCAGCTCAACATGTGTGCTAGTAACAATCCAACTCCAAAAACAAAACGTTAGGCGTCATAGAGAAATCAGATGGAAAATTACACAGAGGCTATGACAACATGATATAAAGCAATGTGAAGTCTTCAGCTGGATGGATGCAATCGGCCTCCAAAGTGACAGAAAGACAAGGGGTTCGGAGAGTGAGAATGGTGATTCCCCAGAGAATCGCAGCACTGAAGGGACCTCAAGAAGTCATCAAGGCATCCCCTTTGCTCCTCGGGTACCCAAACCACCCTTGACATGTTCGTCCAACTTGCACTTACAACCGCAGTGAGGTGGGGAGGGGGCAGCGGTTCCACACTCTCCCCATGCAACTTCTTTCTGGGTTAACTCTCTTTAGCGCTAGCAAGTTTCCCACCCTAATACCTCCCCTAAATCTACCTCACTGCAAATTGACTTAGTTGTTTCTTGCTTTACCCTCAGTAGATGTTGCAAAGAATTAATCGGCATCCTTTCTATAACAGCTTTTTGCATACGTGAAGAGTCTTTTCGTGTCGCCTCTCGGTCTTTCCTTTTCTAAATGACCTGACTTCTTCAACATTTCCTCATCAACATTTCCTTCAACAGTTTTCCCAACCTCTAATCTTCCTGTTGCTCTCCTCTAGGCAGTCTTCAGTTTCTCTACATTATTCTGAAAATGTGATGCCCCAAACTTGACCCAAGGCTCCAGCTGGTGTCTCACTAGTGTTGAGAAAATTAAATAATTACTTTATTTCTTAAGTAATAATTACCCTTGTCTTAGATATAACAATTCTGTTCATACTTCCCAGAATGACATTTGCTTTTTTTTTTTTTGGAAACAGCATCACATTATTGATTCATACTCAGTTTCTGCTTGACTATAATCCCCACATCCTTTCTTGCTGCCTAGTCAGTCATTTCCTATTTTGTATTTGTGCATTGAATTTCTCTTTCCTAGGTGCAGAGCGTTACACTTGTTTATTGAACCTCTTCTTACTGATTTTCTCCATCATATCTAGATCATTTTGATTTTAGTTCTGTCCTCTAAAGTGTTTACAGTGCCTCCCAGCTTGGTGTTCTCTGTAAAATGTGTAAGTACATTTTCTAGTCAATCATTCCTATTATTAATGAAAATACTGAATAACACTGAGCCAGGACACACCTCTGTGACATCCTGCTTGATATGTCTTCCCCATTTGAAGGAAAATGTTCTCAAAGAGGAGTTTGCTGTCAATCACTTGTGCACCACTTCATGGTAGTTTGGTCAAGACTATCTTAGTTAGTCTCACAAAAATGATGTTGAAGGCCTTTAAAGTCAGTATCTATAATGTGTACAGTTTCCATACTGTCCATTAGGCCAGTTATCCTATCAAAGAAGAAAATCAAATTGTTTTGACATGATTTATTTTTGATAACTTGGGGTATTTATCAGCATTTTATACTGTAGGCTTATTCAATTAATTGTTTAATCATTTGTTTCTATGTTTTTCTAGAGACTGCCTGGTCTATAATTCCCTTGGTTTGCCTTTTTTCCTCCCTTTAAAAAATATGTGACCTTCTCTAATTGTCAGGGACTTCACCCATTCTCCATAAATCCTCCAAAATCATTTGAAGAAGGATCACAAAGGTAAGAGCTATTTAGTACAGAGGGAACTTAAGAAAGGAAGACCATGATGGAAATGAGGAATGGTGTAGAGCAATGGTTTTCAAACTTTTTGGGTCGCGTACCCTTTTACCTGCAAAATATTGCTGCTTATGCTCCCTACACCAGACAGGCCTCTGCATTTTCATTCTCCAGGAAGAGAGTAGACACCAACGTCAACGGATAGCAATGACATTTCTCACTGTACGTCGACCAGTCAGAAGGTGTACCATCATCATTAAAGTTTAGCTATGTAAAACCACTGGTTATAGAATGAAGGTTTTCTCTGACAATACAAGGACAAGGTGACTTTTAGCCAATTAGAAAGGCAAAAAGCTTAAAACAGGTCAAATGAAATACTTTTTAAACAGTATACATTAAGTTGGCAGAATTGATTGCCACAAGCTAGCAACATGATATTTAGGACATTATGGCTATTTCCACAGAATGATTTTCCATTAAGATCCAGGGTTGAACAGTTCTTAAAGAAAAAAGTGAGGTGGTTATTTGTACTGAGCAGCCACAGCGAAATTAGAAAAATAGAAAAGATTAGAAGTGATTAAAAAACCCTCTCCTTAGTATAACATAATCTGTATTTTCCTCTATGGGCATTTTGAGTTTCCTTGCACTTATCTTTGATGCTTGTCATCACACCAAGTGTCAGGATGATAGACTAGATGAACCAGTGGTGCAACCAGATGGGCTGGGCAATGCCTTGGTTTCATTATAGTCTTGAGTCTTTATTTTCTTGAGCCTCTTCTGGGGTCCACTGACACTAATATTTAGGGTCAACCATGAAGGTCATCCTCAGCCATCCAAAGTCCCATCTCACTTCATGGTCTGCTCCAAAGCCATCCACATAATGCTTCCTTTTACTGGAGTGGAGCCAATCTAGGAATGAGTCAGTAGACTATCTATCTCTTCTTCTATGCTTGCCTGTAATTGCGGGCAATAGAGGCAGGAGGTGGGAGCAGAAAGGCTAGGATGCAGATTTGGTACCTGACCTTCATCAGAGTTTCTGGGATAAGGCTGGAGAACTGCTGGTGGGCATACTCTCGAGGGTGGTCCTCCTAGTATTGAGCTAACGCAGACATACACTATATTAACCTATTCACTCTGACTGCATTATTTGCCTGTGCTTCCTCTTTCTCCTCTAAGGGTAGAAATTCTTTCATGTTTTATTCTGTTCAATCAGCCCTTGCACACCACTTTTAGCATCAGTCAAATCTGAGAGAAATAAAACATTGTTGTTTAAGAAATATAAAGAAACAGCAAACACAAAGCATAGCATTTGATTCTCAACTAGTGTAATTGCAGCCTAATACGATGAGGCATAATTACTCAGATTATTGGCTATAAACCCAACATTCCCATAGCCTTTCTTAGTAAAGTGGTGCACATAAAGGATTTTTATGTTCAGTGGCTGCAAACACATGTACACATGTGCATGCATGTGTGTGTGCACATAGACACACACACACACACACACACACACAGCATTTTGCATCCAGTTGATCCGAAATGTACATTTTTTTTTTCTGAGTAAAAAAGAAAAAAGATGGGCCAGAAGCATGGTGGGTCAACCCAAATCATTTCAATCACCCAGAAATAACACACATTGTTTTATTTTTGGGCATTTTATCCTCCTTTCCCCCCTAAAAATAAAAAGTAGGTCAATCTTGAAATGAAAATGTCTTTCAAAACTGAAACCCCCAATATTTTCATTTAAAATATGATGCAATAGCCACATATGCCAAATTTGTTTCAGCTTATCAAAACTACATTCTTTGCCTAACTTACAAAATATTTCAGCCTGGCCTTGGTTTTCAGTTTTCAGACTTTCATGTCCCGTGGACCTCAGAAGGGCTGGGATGGCACAGGGGCCACCCTCCATTTCCTGGCAGCCCTGGTGGGGGGCAGCTCCTTCTGGCTGCAAGTGACCCAGACCCAGCCTCACCATCTTGGCATCCTGGTCCATCTGCCCAGTGTTGTCAGCTGTACAATAATTATTGTATTCATATGCTAATTTCAACCCTTGTATGATGTCCAATCAATAATAGTAAAAGTGTTCGAAAAGTGCAATAACCTTTGAGGCAGCTCATTGATGCAGCATATGCAAAACCCAACTCACTCTTGGGTAGTCTTAACTGACTTCTGGGTTTGCTTCAGCACTTTCTTATGACTACTTGCTTCAGAATAAAGGAATATTTCAATGTTGACCCAGTTCTCACTCACTCAGTAGTTACAGTGAGCAATATAAAGTAAATAAGACGACTTATTTGCATACTTATTTGCATATTTCCCAATGTACAGTGGTTTTTCAGTAAATAGTATAATTTTAAGCTGCCAATACAATCATTTCATATTTAAGACCCGGCATTGCTGCATCTGCCCCACACCTACTGCTGGGGGCAGGATCCATGTGGGCAGGCCACGTGGCCGGCTGGCTGGGAAGGGGCCGCAGGCTGGTGGGGAGCGGAGTCTGGGAGCAAGATGGGAAGGTGAAGCTGGGGAGACCCCGCTATCTTGAGATAGCGACAGCATAGACCCGGGGCAAAGCTTGGATCCACTGCCCGATCCCCCTATGATGGGCATGGTTTCCACAGGCAGGGGCATGCGGGGAGATCACGGTGCTGCCTTGGGCTCAGCCCCACACTGTTACCAACACAAGATCCAGGCCCTGGTCCTGGACACAGCTCCCTGCCTGCCTGGGCCCCAACCTATCTGCCTGGCTGAGCACCCTGCTTACAAGGGACAGAGCTGCAATGTGCTGCCTGCATGCCCTGGCCTGCTGCAGGGGTGTACAGGCAGCAGATCATGGCTGTGCCCTGGACCCTGGTTCTCGAACCTGGGGTGTTACCATCCCATGACCCTGCACCTTGATCCCAGCCTTGCCTGCCTGTCCTGCTCCCAAACACCGCTCTCCGCCTGCCCACAGCCCTACACCACATAGGGGGTTTGGTGAATTGTTGCGTGAGGGTGGAGGTATGGTGGGGGATCTGACCTGGCCTGCAACAGCTCAGCAAAGCTCCCTATGTGGTTTGCAGGCCCAAATAATTGCCCAACCTCTTTTCCAGGCTTAGTATCAGGGTTGAAGTGAATCTGGTTGATTCACTGACAAAATCCCTTTCATCTGACTCCCTTTTCCTAATCTCCCTCTGTCTGTCTGCCCATCCAGCACCCGCGTATTCAGCAATCATTCTAACTTATGTCTGCAAAGTGTTTAACATGTTGTGGGTACTGCCACAAACATCAGAGGGTAATAATCAGCTTCACTTTAATGATGTGATGGAAAATCCCTCACTGGTCTTGTCATGCTCAGCTGAGTCCCTTCCCCCTTGGATCACAGAATTAGGCTCCCTTTTGCTAGCTGTCCTTCTGATGCTCTGCCTCTTTCCTTTGTGGCTGCCCAGTGGGCCAACTTCAGGAGAAAGTTGGACGGTGCTTACAGTCATATTGGGCTTATAACTTGTGAGCTTGTCCCGCTGTTGGGACATAGGAGGTGTAAGTTCAAAGCTCCTGAGGCTAAGGGTGGGGAGATCTCCAGAACTGAGGGCCCCTATGTCCTGGGAAAGTGCTGTAACCATTAAACTATTTAGGGAGGAGAAGCAGCAGCTTTATCCTGCTGTCCATGTAGTTGTCTAGCTGTTTAGATGAGAAGCCCTGCTAAGATGTATATACCTCGTAATATAACATAATAGTTAATAAGACAGGAATCACATGTGACTTTCCTTCAATTATTACTAATATAATTACTGAGGTTTACCAACGTTGACCTAAAATGAGTGCATATCACAGAGGTGTCAAACCTCAACCAATATATTCTCAACATGGAACTCATAAGCAGTGAGATGACTATTGAATTTCAAGCATTCATGGAAAAAACCTTAGGAGATGTTGGGTTGAAAAGACAATTTCTTGCGTGTTCAACATATTTCCTTTATCTTCTCTTCTCCCCTTATCTTCCTTTCTTCTTTCTTTGGCTCTTCCTCATAGGGTTGGAAGTTTGGTAGGGCTGGGGGACAGTCCTACATCCTACACACTCCCATATGTTGACTACAACCTCATTCTTCCCTCATGTCTACTTATTTAAGTATTTATAGTAGCCTTGGAGTGTTGTAGCCAGAGTGGTCCAGGAAATACATGAGAAGCAAGGGATTTTGGTGATAACTTTTATAGGTTCAACTGTTTAGCTGGGAAAGATGCTATATAAACTCTTGGGCACAAAGTGTACTTCTTGGGCACTTCAGGTACTTCTTTCCTAGACTTAAGGAAGGGCACTCTGTGCCTGAAGGCTTGTCTAACTTCTCTGCTGGCTATACAATTGGTCCAACAAAAGATACCCTCAAAACTCCTTGTCCCTCTAACCAAACCCCCTCAAAACCCCTTGTCCCTCCTTGTCCCTCCCTGTGCCTTTCATCACCGTATTGTCTGAGTAGTTTACCATTTATTACATTATCCTCATTTTACAGATAAGGAATGGAGGGGCAAAGACATTAAGAGAGCTACCCATGGTCACATAGGGAATTTGTGGTTCATCTGGAAATGTACTCCATGTCCCTTCCTTCCTTGCCCCAGTGTGGCCGGGGCAATGGACTCATGTCAATGGGATTACACTGTGGCAGCACCAAGCAAACAAGAGGGTAACTGCAACTTGGGAGACTCTATGCTGAAGGTTGTGTTTGTGTGCGAGTGCACGCACCTTTTTCAAGCCTTCCTCCTGGGTGGGCAGGATGAGAGGTTGTGTCTTTCACTAAAAGCTCCAAAGTAAAAGGAACAGCATGCAACAAGCCTTGCAATGTCTTGTGAACCTACTGACTAGCTGTGAGCTAAATGCTGCCTTTTAACGACTAGAATGACAGGTTGCCTTCAGCTGGGCATTGCAAGACCAGTGAGGGATTTTCCATCACATCGTTAAAGTGAAGCTGATTATTACCCTCGGTTGTTTGTGGCAGTACCCACAACAGGTTAAACACTTTTCAGACATAAATTAGAATGATTGCTGAAGATGCAGGTGCTGGATGGGCAGACAGGCAGAGGGAGAACAGGATAAAGAAGTCAGATGAAGGGATTTTGTCAGTGAATCAGTCAGATTCACTTCAACCCTGATATCAAGCCTGTGTTATTCAATGGAAGGACTTGCATAGGCTTTGGTGAAGATTGGGTCAGGGTCCAAATGGCGCATGGCAATGTAACAAATACAGCATCACACTCTTTCCTATACAACACCATCAATCTACATCACAGATGCGTCAGAGGGGACCACTTCTATAGAGATTCATTTTCTATGCATGGCTTTCAGGCTTTGGAGCAGACATGCAGAATAAGCCCTCTGCTTGTGGTATTGGGGGTGATCTTTACAATGCAGACACCTGTCCACTAGGAAGTACTTGGAGACCACCAAATGCACCTCAGCAAATCTTTTCCTCTGCTGATTAGATACACACTCACTTGTGTTAGGCTAAGCACTGTGAATGCTGGTGGTATTTTTGAAGTTGCTCCCTCCCTCAATATGCATGTGCCCTGTGTTGGGGCTCCTTTCCTGCCCCTCACAGGAACTTGAAGCTGAACAAAGCAGTGAGGAACAGCAGAGGGATGACTGACAGCAGGGTTATTGGAAAAGTGCTTCTTAGGTCCAGGCAAGGGAAGGTTGTGGGACGCCTGGTCCTGGGAGGTGAGTGATAGCTCAGAAGGCAGCAAGGGCAGATGGAACAGAGCCAGCTAAAGTTGGTTTAAGCCAGCTCTTCTGTATTTGCCTTACAGCATTTAAAACTTAAACCCTGCTCCACCTCTCTCCCAGCTAATCTATCATCTCACTTGTCATCCACCTAGATACTATTATAGGAGGTCAACATATTTATAGACAATTACACATATACATATTAGACCAATCGACAAACCTGCCTTCAGAGTGAGGATCATATCTTGTATCCTTTTAAGAGCAGAAGTCATCCCACTGATTTCAGCAGGGCTACTTGTGATCTTGAAATTAAGCCTGTGCACTATTCTTTGCAGAATGAAGGCAGGCCAGGTTCTTTGGGTAGACGTGGTATCTTTTATTAGACCAACTGAGTGGTTTTAAAAAAAAAATCATGGCAAGCTTTTGGGCACCCTTCTTCAAGCATGGGGAGTTTCTGCTGTTCTGAGACTCCAAGAAATGAAAGAAGCTAAAAAGTGTGGCAGGATGTCAGTGAAAATGTAAACAGGTAGAATTAGAAAGGCAAAAGGTGAGGCAGAGAGGTGAAGCAGATGGGGAAGGGGAGGGGGAAGAGAGCAGGGAAGAAAAGGCTGAAGGGAGACAGTGCAGTGACAGAGTAGAAGGTAGAAAAGAGGCTGTCAGGCAGGTACCTGGTGAATCAGATGTCAGGCAGGTTATAACGGGTCATAAAACCAGTGTCTATATTAAGTCCATGATTTTTTGTATCCAGTAGACTTATGAAGTGAAGTTCGTAGGCTTGTCTACAGAAGGTGTTTTGTAAGTTCCCTTTGAGGATTAGAACTGAGAGATCGGAGAGGGAGCTATTGTCCTGTGAGACGTGTGCCCCCATGGGTAGTTGGGTATTCTTGTCTTTGATTGATTTGCAGTGTGCATTCATTCTGTTGCACAGTTGTTGTTTGGTTTCTCCAACAGATTTTCCATCAGGGCATTTGGTGCATTGGGTGAGATATATAACATTTCTGGAGGTGCGGCTGTAAGATCCGGGAATGCCGATGGTTTTGTGGTGGGGTGTAGTTATAGTGGGGTCATGGAGATATCTTGGCAGGTTTTGCATTTTGTGTCCTGGCATGGTCTGGATCCACCATCACATCATTTCCATTGGAACTAGAAGAAAAACTTCAGACCATGATCCCTCCTCTACCCAATCCAGGAAACTTTTTATGTTCCCCCTAAAATCCACAAACAAGGAGATCCCGGCAGCCCTATCATTTCAAATCATGGAACTCCAACTGAAAAAATATCAGGTTTCATCGAATCTATCTTAAAACTGCTAGTCACCCAAAGACCAAGTTTCATCCAAGACACAACAGATTTCCTGCAAAAACTTAAAAACATAGACCACTTTCCCACCAATACTCTCCTAGCCACCCTGGATGTCACTAGCCTATACACCAACATCCCACACCAGGATGGCATGCAAACCTGCCTCATATATCTACAAGAATGAGAGTACAACTCAGAGTACAGACCTCAGTATATCACTGAACTCATGTACTTCATCCTCACACATAACAACATCACTTCCAACAACCAACACTTCCTCCAGACTATGGGCACAGCCAGTGCTCAAAGGGAACTTACAAAACACCTTCTGTAGACGAGCCTACGAACTTCACGTCATAAATCTACTGGATACGAAAAATCATGAACTCAACATAGGCATTGGTTTTATGACCCATTACAACCTGCCTGACATCTGATTCACCAGGTACTTGCCTGAGAGCCTCTTTTCTACCTTGTACTCTATCACTGCACTGTCTCCCTTCAGCCTTTTCTCCCCTGCTGTCTTCCCCCTCCCCTTCCCCCACCTGCTTCACCTCTCTGCCACACCTTTTGTCTTTCTAATTCTACCTGTTTACATTTTCACTGACATCCTGCCACACTTTTTAGCTTCTTTCATTTCTTGGAGTCTCAGAACAGCAGAAACTCCCCATGACTGAAGAAGGGTGACTGTGCCCAAAAGCTTGGCAAGAATTTTTTTCCCAACTACTCAGTTGGTCTTGCAGAATGAAGGTTTTTGGGTTGGAGAGGAAGGCCCTGGAAATTAACAGAACATGTCCTGGTGACAAGGGTGAACTTTGGTTTGTAAAGTGGCATGCATACCAGTGGCAGGACAGGAATCAATGGCATTAACAATAATTACTCCCAGATTTTCATTCTACTTTGTGCCTATTTACTCATCCAGAGGTACCAGATTGATGTCTACTGGGCACACATCATTAAAAGTCTGGCTTCTAGAGTAATTCATTTAGTTGTCTTTATGCCTTCTTAGACCCATACAGATACATCTGTATGCTAGGAACTCATGTATAGGCTTGGAAATATCTTGTATGTTGTATATTAAGCCACACAGTCAGACATTCTGCAAGGATTTCAGGCACTGGTGAAGGTAAGTTGAGTGAAATGTTTATGTGAACGTTCAAAGCCGGGGAAGTTTGAATCTTATACAATACAATTAAAATGTGTATTTTAGTGATAACTGAATCAGAAATAAACACAAAGAAAATATGTGAGAAGAAAGGAGGAAAAAATTACGCACTGCCGACATGCTCTGAATTAATTTGCTAGGTAGAAACCGTGATGCCAATGTAGATACTGCATCTGCAGCTGGCTCTACAGTGAGAGGAATAACCTCTATCTAATACTATGTTGATATGAAGGACTTTGACACAGTTTGAAAACACAAATGATATGTTAGACTAAAAAAACAGCATTTTGCATTTTGGGGTCCAAAGGAAATAATTTATGCGACAGGCTTTTTTGTTCTAGTGACGATTATTTTATGAAGGATAGGTTTTGATTTCTAAACTTAGACGTGCTGCCCACAAACAGCACTTTCTGGGGATTAACGATTGATCTTTCCATTTCGCAGCTTTTCTTCATCTCTTCTGTTTCCCAATTTTGTGTGTGTGTGCTCTGTAACCAAATGTAGAAAGACTTGTGCAAGAAGCAGCGAGGCATCAGCATGCAGATACATTCCTTTCCCCCAAGCCTTGTGCTGTCTCTGATCTGAAGACCAAGGAGGAGAGAGAGGCCAAAATTTGGCATTCACTTCTGTTTTGCACCAAAATAATCAGGGATTTCCCCTAATTACAGGGGTCAGAAGATGTTACTCAGGCAAAGCACTCAGGTGGTTGGATGGACTTGAATAGGAGCAAGGATTTCAGAATTTGAGGGGGCAATTCAGGAAAGTAAGATATTTAAGTTCAGCTACGTGCCAGTTACTAAAGAAGGATGATTTTCTGAACCAGACTTTGACCTCTACTGATTATTCTATAGCAGATGTAGTTAATGTATAGCCCGTGGGCTATAATAGGGCTATAGGGCTATAAATAGGGCTGTTCGAATTCTGTAACTCAGATTGGCATCATGCAAATGGTGATACACTTCATGAAGAATGGAGATCTCAGCACTGGCTCCATCTTGATCTGAGCTCCTGTGCTGAGACAGAGTTTCATGGTGGTCTTGAAGCAAAGGGCAGCTGTAATCGGCCCCATTTTCTTCTTGTAACAGACTGCCAACGTGGGCTCACCAGATTGGCATGAGATACTTACCCTGGGCTAGAAACAGTGCCGGTGAACTACCTAGAAACAGTGCCGGAGTGACCCCAAGGGTGGAGCAGGGGAGCCCTGCCCTGTGGAAGATGAGAAGCCGATCTAAAGAAGGGGTTTTCAATCCCCTCATTCGCATGGAAGGGGGTGGCCGGGGTTGGGGACCAGCCACCCTGAGCCCTGGCTGGCCGGTTTGCAAGCCAGGGAGGGACTGCCGGAGGGGATAAAAGCAGCAGTCGAACTGGTGTGGGGGCTGCTGACTGTGACTCCGGGGACCAACGCGGGAGGCCTAAGAAGAGCTGGGGGGAGCTGACCCAGTGGAGGGAGCAGAGAGACCCCTCTGAAGAGCCTTGAAGGCCCTGGGAGAAGAAGGCAGCGGCAGTCGATCGTGCCTCCAGCTCTGCAGCAGAGAGGGAGCTGCGGCCAGAGCTTGGGGCAGAAAGCTGGTGCCCCAAGGCCACATTGCAGTGTGCTGGATGTGCCGGGCGTGCCGGGCATCTCCCCTCTCCACTGCAGCCAGGAGTGCAGGTGGCATCCTTATCTGGAGCAGGGAGCTGGTCCGGTGAGTTGAGGAAACCCCTCGCCTTCCCTGGGGAAGCGGGACAGCAGCAGGCAAGGCGCTGGGATCCTGAGGAGTGGCAGAGCGCCAGGACGAGGGTCTCTGGGAGCTCGGGGTGCAGACCGGCACTCGGAGCAGGATTGGCAAGGTGTGTGGGGTGCCCGGCCAGTCATCTGAAGCAGCGGTTTAGAGCAATGACCCCTGGGAGCTGCCTGTGCTGCTGACCCTCTGCCACTGACTGCCCCAGAGGGGACTCGGTCCTGTCCCTTATTCTGCAGCTGATTGCCGTCGGATGGAGTCCCTGAGATTTGTGCTTGGGTCATGCTGATTGCTGCAGGGGCCTACTCTGTTGCTTGTTGCTTGCCTTTTTGGTTGCCACAGAGGGTCACCCGTCATCCCCTTTGGGGGGTTGGGGTTTGATACGATTTGATTGCTGCAGACCAGAAGAGTTTAACCTGCTGCAGTCTGCCACTTATTGGGAAGCCTGTGGGAGCTGCTGGGAGTGAGCACCTTGCTTCCTTGTGATGGCATCTCAGCAGTGGCTGAAAGCTGCCAGTTACCCGACCTGGGGTTCTCGAGTCAAGGGTTGACTAATGCATTCGGGTTTGTTTTGTGATTCTGGTTACGCCATTTAAGTTCACTTGTAAGTAACCTTTCCTATTATTCTTGTTTTGTAAATAAAGTGTAAATAGTTAAATCAGTTAAGTGTTCAACCTTCTTGGGACCATGGGCTGCTCTGTGGGGAGCAGGGCTGGCTGGAAAGTAAATTGGTGCTGGCTGGAAGCCCTGCCCCACTCTCACCACACCATCCCTGATATTGGGCCGGGGTGGCAACTACTGGGCTGCCACCCGGGTGACCTTCTAATCAGGGTATCTCTCTCAGGTTTTTGGCAAGAGATCAATGGATCTTCTCATTGATCAAAAAAATCTGGGTGCCTTCATCTACAACCATAAGTGAGCTGTAAAATCATTATTTATAAACGGTGGTTATTGCTCTGGATTGGTTAATGATTGTACATAACCTATTATTCTTTATCATTTCATCTTGGCTAATCCAAACCACTTTCTCCTTTATTCCAGGGACTGTCATTAGGACAATGTCAGTCTGACCGAGTTGTCCTTTAAGAGAAAACACGGTATTAATAGCACGTTATCATAATATGAAGAAGAATCTGGAGAGATATGTGATGTTTATTTCTAGATCTGGTTGAATGCTGCAAATCAGCCCTCAGAAGCCTTCGGTACAATTTTCCAAAGCATTTGATTCAACTGCACAGTGCTAATTATACAGTATATGCCTGAAGAAATTGTTAACACAAATATTTGTGGAATGGCTCTTCAACACACGTGCGCGCATGCACGCACACACTCATACACACACACACATGCACACACCCAATGAGCAAATTTATGTATAGACAGCAACATTTTCCATTTATTTTTTGCATTCCTTTCTCACCGTATTGTTATTCATCATTCTTCTTTTACAAATCAACAGTTTTCCAATCAGAGGGCACAAACAATACCAGCTGACTCAGTTGAACACACACACACACACACACACACACAGAAATAATACAAGTGAACAGGTCACAAAGATTCAACAGGTTGAAACTAATTTACAAAAACAGTTGGGCAAATGCTTCTGACTAATGGATATATTTGCAGAAATCAAACTGGAGTATGGAATAACAGAGATCGTATACTGGGTAGCAGAGAATTACTAGTTGTTGCAGTAGATTGATCTATTTAGGTAGGATTCACAAGGTCCTTTCCAACCCTAAACTTCTGTGAATGAAACTATAACAGACATTGGCAATGCGTAGGGGGTGCACACCCTGAGATCGGCTGTGCACCCCCTGGAAGCACCAGCCGCAAAACCGGAAGTGCATTTCCAGTTTCACCACTGTCTCGGTGATCAGCCACTGGGGAACCCACCCCCCCATTGGCAATCCGTTGCCCCCCAGACTCAGGATGCACCAGTCACCCATGATAACAGATGTCTGTCTAAGACTAGATCCCCTTATACAGGGTGATAATACAGCAAAGTATTATGTTTCTAGCAGCACTTGGAGCTCCCAGCTGAGATCCAAGCATTCCTTCGCATTGCTGGGTGCTGTACGGTATGTATTACCTATGCCCACATGCATTTCAGAGCCTCCATCTTCTGCTTGTTGAAGTTTATGGGAAAGTTCATTGCTAAGTGCCAGTGACCTCTGGATGCTCTGGCTCAATGATTTTCCTGCCACGCTGTTTTTGCCATGCAGTTAAGTGCATACCTTCCTGCGAGGCCTGCATGTTTCACATTTCAGAAAGGAATTTCTGGTTCAGAACCTGTATTTCATGGAAACATGTGAAGAAACATGTTCCACAAGTGGAGGTGCCAGACTGTCAGGAGATTCTTACTTTTTGAACTTGCAGAAATGAATGCTTGGAATGAGGCATCTTGATTCTTCACCCGTCTAAGGGACGATTGGGGAGAGGGGAGAAGAAAGAAAATGAAGTGGGTGGTTGGATCAGAACCATCACCTATCTGTTAAAAGTTGTCCCCTGGATGGTGGTCTACTTTGTGGTCCAGCCAGGACACTGGTCTCCTCTCCTTTTTTCTTGTTGATGCCTCTTTCTTTTGGTTTTCTTCCATTCCTCTCCCTTCCGCTATCATCTTTTCTTCATCCCTTCTTGGTCCCAGTAGGTCTTATTCCTCTTCCCTTCTTATTCACCCTCCTCTTCTTCTATGTGGGCATCATACATACACCTTGGATGTGCCTACATGTGTGCTTTACTGTGCATTAGTCTAATTTAATATGCAGTAAAGTGCCACTGTCTACACATGTGCTGCAACTAGTGCGCAGTAGATTAATTTACTCTGGTGTCAGATTGCCCCATCAGACAGGTACTATCCTGTGCTGCAGTAAATTACTGCACTTAAATGCACATGTAGACAGTGATATTGGGATGAATTTATTCTGGCTCAAATTGAACTAGAGTAATGAGCCAGAGTATATTCAGTCACATTAATTGAACATGTAGACACACTCCTTGCATGTAAGGATGCTCCTTTCATTCACTGTGGCAGTAACATTTGAAGACCTCTGTAGTGGACACACCACATTTTGAACCCGGCAAGGTCTCAGTGGCTGTTTGTCATAGGTAAGCAACGGGTGGTGACCAGGGATAGGAAGCTAGCATCCTGTCTGCTTTTTGGATGTCAGTTCTGGAGTCCAGACATCCAGGGCTTGATGGCACCA
Organism: Alligator mississippiensis; assembly: GCF_030867095.1. Classification (NCBI taxonomy): domain Eukaryota; kingdom Metazoa; phylum Chordata; order Crocodylia; family Alligatoridae; genus Alligator; species Alligator mississippiensis. The sequence goes on from NC_081827.1 coordinate 10,928,530, forward strand.
TTAGGAAGGTTTTCCCATTAAACTTCCTATTTAAAATAGGTAAATAAGCAAAGCAGAAGCATAGCATGTGGTAACCAGTTCTCTTTGGAGAAGTAGATAGAGTTCATTGAAACTTGTCAACCTTTCCTCTTCCAGTTCGGTCCCTTGTCTGAGTGATATACAAGGTACACACATGCCAAAGTCGAGTAAAATGTAGCTGATGCCGTCCCAAATACTTGTAATATATGCTTCTTTGAAGGGGGGAAGGGAGAGTCTTTTTTCTTAGAAGTGCTAGCACTTGGGGGCAGGCTATTGTTCATTTAGCTATTCAATAAAAACTCAGCACTTCCTTCAGCAAGTGTAGCAAAGACAACCCTGGCAAAGGATTAACTACTGCTGTGGTGGCTCAGGGATAATGAATACCCTCTGTCCTTGTATGGTGCATTTCAGGGTAGGGTTTTCAAGTCCTTTGCAAATATTACTTATTAGGCCTTACCTGAGGGATAGGTATTACTATACCGGCCTTACACAATGTCATCCCCCTTGTTTTATTGCAGAAAGGGGGTGGCAGGGAAAATGTAATGGAAGGAGAGAGATTCAAACAGCACTTTGGTGTCTGGAAACCCAGTGGATTGGATATCAGAGCCTCAGAAATTTCTACTTATAGCAAGGCATGGTGCTGTTCAACATCCCTATTGCAAGGTCGGTTTTTATAAGGTGATGCATAATGTACAGGACCTCCACCTGACACAGGAGGTGCATGGTCCCACTAGGGGGAATGCCATACTGGATCTGGTATTGGCAACGGGAGATGACATGATAGGGGACCTCCAGATCGGTAGCCATTTGGGAGACAGTGATCACCTAATAATAGAATTCAACATAAGAGGGCGAGTGGGTAAGGTAAGTAGTAGGGTGAAAGTGCTAGACTTTAGGAAAGCTGATCTCAATGAACTCAGGCGATTAGTCAAGGAAGCACTGCAGAGTAGGAGTTTTGATGGGATGGGTGCCCAAGAAGGGTGGCTGTGCCTAAAGGAAACGATCCTTCAGGCACAAAGCAAGACGATCCCCGAGCGAGGCAAAAGAGGGAAAGGGGCCAGGAGGCTTCCATGGCTGACCAGAGAAATCCAGGGCAGCCTAAGGGCCAAAAGGGGAGCACATAAAAAGTGGAAACAGGGTGAGATCACTAAAGATGAATATACCTCCTCTGCTCGTGCTTGTAGGGAGGCAGTTAGGCGGGCCAAAGCTACCATGGAGCTGAGGATGGCAACCCAAGTAAAAGACAAGAAATTGTTTTTTAGATATATTGGGAGTAAAAGGAAGGCCCAGGGAGGAATAGGACCCCTGCTAAATGGGCAGAAACAATTGGTGACAGATAGGGGGGACAAGGCTGAACTCCTCAACGAGTTCTTTGCCTCAGTGTTCCTAAGCGAGGGGCACGACAAGTCTCTCACTGGGGCTGTAGAGAGGCAGCAGCAAGGCGCCAGACTGCCACACGTAGACCCTGAGATGGTGCAGAGTCATTTGGAAGAACTGGATGCCTTTAAGTCGGCAGGCCCGGATGAGCTCCATCCGAGGGTGCTGAAGGCACTGGCCGACGTCATTGCAGAGCCACTGGCGGGAATATTCGAACGCTCGTGGCGCACGGGCCAAGTCCCAGAAGACTGGAAAAGGGCTAACGTGGTCCCCATTTTCAAAAAGGGGAGGAAGGAGGACCCGGGCAACTATAGGCCAGTCAGTCTCACCTCCATCCTTGGTAAAGTCTTTGAAAAAATCATCAAGGCTCACATTTGTGAGAGCCCGGCAGGGCAAATTATGCTGAGGGGAAACCAGCATGGGTTTGTGGCGGGCAGATCGTGCCTGACCAACCTAGTCTCTTTCTATGACCAGGTTACGAAACACCTGGACACGGGAGGAGGGGTGGATGTCATGTACTTAGACTTCAGGAAGGCCTTCGATACGGTATCCCACCCCATACTGGTGAACAAGCTAAGAGGCTGTGATGTGGATGACTGCACAGTCCGGTGGGTGGCGAATTGGCTAGAGGGTCGCACCCAAAGAGTCGTGGTAGATGGGTCGGTCTCGACCTGGAAAGATGTGGGCAGTGGGGTCCCGCAGGGTTCGGTCCTTGGACCGATACTCTTTAATGTCTTCATCAGCGACTTGGACGAGGGAGTCAAATGTACTCTGTCCAAGTTTGCAGATGACACAAAGCTATGGGGAGAAGTGGACACACCGGAGGGCAGGGAACAGCTGCAGGCAGACCTGGATAGGCTGGACAAGTGGGCAGAAAACAACAGGATGCAGTTCAACAAGGAGAAATGCAAAGTGCTGCACCTAGGGAGGAAAAATGTCCAGCACACCTACAGCCTAGGGAATGACCTGCTGGGTGGCACGGAGGTGGAAAGGGATCTTGGAGTCCTAGTGGACTCCAAGATGAACATGAGCCGGCAGTGTGACGAAGCCATCAGAAAAGCCAATGGCACTTTATCGTGCATCAGCAGATGCATGACGAATAGGTCCAGGGAGGTGATACTTCCCCTCTATCGGGCGCTGGTCAGACCGCAGTTGGAGTACTGCGTGCAATTCTGGGCTCCACACTTCAAGAAGGATGCGGATAACCTGGAGAGGGTCCAGAGAAGGGCCACTCGTATGGTCAAGGGCCTGCAGACCAAGCCCTACGAGGAGAGACTAGAGAAACTGGACCTTTTCAGCCTCTGCAAGAGAAGGTTGAGAGGCAACCTTGTGGCTGCCTATAAGTTCATCACGGGGGCACAGAAGGGAATTGGTGAGGATTTATTCACCAAGGTGCTCCCTGGGGTTACAAGAAACAATGGCCACAAGCTAGCAGAGAGCAGATTTAGACTGGGCATTAGGAAGAACTTCTTCACAGTTCGAGTGGCCAAGGTCTGGAACGGGCTCCCAAGGGAGGTGGTGCTCTCCCCTACCCTGGGGGTCTTCAAGAGGAGGTTAGACGAGTATCTAGCTGGGGTCATCTAGACCCAGCACTCTTTCCTGCTTATGCAGGGGGTCGGACTTGATGATCTATTGAGGTCCCTTCTGACCCTAACAACATCTATGAATACCCATTATAGTGAAGGGGAAGTGGGGGTGGACATTGGAGACATGTTTTGCCATCATATACCTTGTAGGTTCAGGACTTGTATCTCCCATACTGCCCATAAGCTGCTGCACTCTAGAAGAGAACAGAGTTTAGGATTTCCTGTACCTTGAAGAAAGCTCTCCAAACTTGGCCCATACCTCCCACTGGCATAAATCAGCAGAGCTCCTGTGAAACCAGTGGGACTATGCACACGAGGACCTGCCTGCCTGCAGGTCGGGGTTTTTAAGCAGCAATAAAAGAGATAAAAGCCTCTTCAGTGAGCAGGTGGTAGTGGATGGCTGCGGGGGTGGTCATGATAGATGGCATTTCTAAGCTGAGCTGGCAGAAATGTCAGTATTTAGAAGGTAGCAAGGCCAGCACCTAACTCTGTGAGAGCACGCAATGATTTTTTTTCTGTGGATTAAAATGAAGGGATCTTCCATTTCCTGTTGAATAGAGCACGGATCGTCCCTGCCCTTGTTCTGCTCTGGCAGACACAATTCTCCTTGCTGCTTTGCATAGAGCACAGAACATCCTCCCCTTAATAACCCAATATGCTGTGGGAGTGTTGCTCTTGGCTGCTAAAAACCTAGTGCCTGTCATCCCAACAGCGGGAAGGGTGGCCACATTTCCATACTGGGTGAAATGATTCTTATAATCAGCCTGCATGTTAGAACTGAAGGCTTTGGGCAAGGGGCAGCACGTTGTTACCCCTGTTCTGCCCCTTTCTAGCTCCTAAATCAGGGGCAGGAAATTATTTTGGGTGGGCAGCCACTTAATGAGTTTTGGGAAGCCATCCAGGGCTGCATGACAGGCAGCCAGGGGCAGATAAATATTCGTTTTCTAAACTTTTTAGGGGCCCCGTGGGCCAGATAGAATGGCCTGGCTGGCCGCATCCGCCCCGCGGGCTATATTTCACCCACCCCTGTCCTACATGTTGCCTGAGGGACCTTTGTGGTTATGGAGGAGAAAGACAGATCTGCTCCCACACCAATAGCTGCTTCCTCTTGGGTGACCCCTTCCCTATACGCGCTGCCAGTATTGCCGACTCTCATGATTTTGGGCATCGTTCTTAAAGTCTATGCTCCGGGAAGGTGAAAACTGTAGCTCTTTCTTTTGTCAATATTTATATTTAGATATATAGATAAAAAAAAAGAGCTATGTTTTGCACATTCCCGAAGTGTAGACTTTAAGAGCAACACCCACAATCATGAGAGTTGGCAACACTGCAGTGCTGGGATCTCATTCAGGCTCTGAAACAAGGTTGTTCAACCCTGGGATGTCATTCAGGCTCTAAAGTAAGGTAGTTTAGTGGCCAACCTCATTGTCATTACAGGGGATTGCTAGGGCTCAGGAAGCCCAGACTATGTCTCTTCCTACCGACTCAGATTGATCCTCACCCTATGAAGGTGGCTATGAAGCCTGTCCCAGGATCCAGTGTGGAGAAGAAAGGGAATGCAGCGCTCTGCAGAGACTTGGCATCAACTGCTTTTGAAGTTGTCATTGCCACGAAGTGGCCTATTATTCTAGGCTGAATCCTAGAGTTTGAGAGGAAGAAACTATTTTCTTGTCCTGAAATGAAAAATAAAAATAAAGATTTCATAGGATGCTAGAATTGTAGAAAAGTAGGGCTGGGGGGATATCAGGTCATCTAGTCCAACCCCCTGCTCAAGGAAGGATCATTCTTGTCTGCACTGTTCCAGGCAGAAAGTAGAGTAGATTTGCCCCTTATAGACTAACTAAATTAAAGACACACAAGTTTTCAAAAGCAGCCGCATAAACCATCCCAACCCAGCATTTGTGTAACCTGCTCTGAAAAACTTCTAAGGATGGAGATTTTACATCCTCTCTAGGGAATTTATTGCAATGCTTAACAACCCTCAGGATGTTGCCCCTGCTGAATTCAATCTAAATTTCCCCTGCTGAATTCAAGGCTGCCATTCCTTATCCTTCCTCCAGCAGCCACAGAAAATAGTGTATCACAATCCTCTTAATAACAACGCTTTTTGTATTTGAAGACCATTATCAAATTGCCCTTCAGTCTTCTTTGGCTTAAATAATTCCAGTTTTCCTTATAAATTTCCAGCCTTTTCTTATAAATCTTGTGCCCTATATCGATTTCAGGTGTTTACCATATCGATTAGGAATAAGTCAGAGTCTCAGGAGCTGTTACTGGGGTCTGGAGCTCCTTCGCGCTTGAGGCCTGCCAGAGCCCACGTCTGGACATCTTTCAAAAGTGCTATGAGAGCTTCCTATTTGGGCAGGCATTTAGCAAACAAAGCTAGGCTGGGATACTGTTTGGGGATATCTGTTTTACGTTGATACTTTTTAAGTTGTGCTGTGCTCTTGTTTGTTCTCCTGTTTTATAAGTTACTCTGTTCTCTTACTGTAAGCAGCCCGGGCCTTTGTTGGAGAGGAGGGCATATTCACCGATTAAATACAGAGCCCAGCAGACGAAGGGTGCCTGTGCCCGAAAGCTTGCTAAGAACTTTTTCCCCAACTACTCAGTGGGTCTAATAAAAGCCATCACGTCTACCCAAAGATCCTTGCTTGAATAAATGCAAACATTTTCACGATGGAAAAATCTGGGCCAAAAAAGTTTGAAACTGGGCAATCAGAATGCATTGATTTGATTTTGTCCATTTGAAAAAGAATGAATAGAAGTACATTTTTGTTGCAAGTATATTCAAATGGTTTGACCATTTCAAAACTTTTCTCCTATAATTAAAGCTTGCAAGGGATGCTTTCCTTGGGAATCGCTCTGGTTCACGGGCCTGGAATTTTCTGGGGGGAAAAATGTTGTGAAAAAGGCCCAGCCGATGCTTGTGAATGCATCGTCTCCCTTCTCCCATCTACCATGCCCAGCAAGCTATAACAAGAGAGTGGGCAGGTGTGTTACTAGACAGTCCTGACTCAGACGTTATTTTAATCACCACTCCACTCCTTAGTTCCCTTTGTTTAAGATTGATTTGTAACTTTGCACAAAAAAATCAAACTGTTCTGCATTCTCCGAACAGGGATCCAAATAACATCAAGACAGAAAGTCAGTGCTGGCAACCTAAAAAAAGAAGATGAATCTTGAGCGGGGTTTTGAAGGAGGAGTGTGGGGATGTCTGAGTGACTTCCTAGCAGAAAAGGCACCTGGCTGGGAGCCAGGAGACCTGGATTTGATTTCTGCCTCTGCCACTCACTGACTGTATGACCTTGGGCAAATCACTTCCCTCCTTTGAGCCTCTGTTTCCCAACTCTTCGGCTGGCTGGCCATTTCCACTGCACCCTCCTAATCTCTTGTCTGGGCTCAGTGCCTCATGCGAGGTCATCCCTATTTCAGCTCGGTTCTTCACATCTTATTATAATAGATGATAAATAATATGTAATCATCTAAAACCCAAATTAAACAACATTACAAAAAAGCTCACGAAACATTTAACCTTCCCCTCTCCAGGAATTTCACTTTATATTTCTGTCCGGTAGAAAAAGGTCCTAATCAGTATTTCAATCTTTCCATGCAAATACAGTGACAAGTGTCAGACCCAGGCAAACCTGTAATTAAGGCTGAATACAATTGCCAGTAGAAGGGGAGAAACTTGGGTTGAGTTTACACTCCCTCCACAAGGAGCTTTCCATCAAAATCTTTTATCCGCCTTTCCCTTTGACGTTCTTTTTACCCAGTAAATCAAACACGGCGGCAACACCTAGGCTGAGTGTTGCCAAGAAGATGGTCCATCTTCGGAGAGAAAGATGTGTTGTTGTGGTTGTGGTCGTCACTGCCTCTGACTCACAAAGCTCAATGTGCGGGAAGAAAGAAAGAAGGAAAGGAAGAATAGGAGAGGGAAGAGAGAGAGGGAGAAGGGGGTGGGGGAGAGGGAGAACGTGAGCCAGAGATTGTGGAAAGCTTCACAAATTGGCACAGTCTTATCGACAGCATTTCATGGTTTTCTGGAACTCTTTCAAAGGGAACTTGCCTTTGTGAGCAACGGCTTAAGCTTTAGTAATATTTAAAGCTATATTTAAAAGTTTATGAAAATTACTTTTTAGTTCTTCTGCCTCAAAATTGTAGAGGCCAGGATTTATTTCTCACAGCGATCCCCACCCCCCCGCCCATCCCTGCCACTTTTTGCTGCTTTCTAGTCCTCTTCGTCCTTCCCCTACACATATTTTGCCCATCCTCCGCTTTCACTGGGTTGCTGGAGAAGGGAATCGAGTGGTTCCCTTTATAACAGAGAAGGCCCACATTGGGGTTTATATGGGGGCTGCTCCATGAATGACACATGCCCTGGTGTCTGGAGGGGCACGGTGGTGGCAGGAGCATAGCAGCGGCAGTGGGAGCGTGGCGGTGGTAAGCTGGGAGCTCCTGCAGACGCTGCCAGTGCTGTTGGCGGTGTGGGTGGTGAGTGTCAACCAGGGGTCAGTGACCACCAGCAGACACTGCTGGCAACATCGGAGGTGGCCAAGGGTGATCGCTGACCACCCACAGACACCACCGGTAGTGTCATCGGCGGGCGTGGTGAGCAGTGACTGCCTGCAGGCAATGCCGACAGTATCAGCAGCACCTTTTGGAGGGGGTGCACCGCCACGCTCAGGTGCACATGCACCCGCGTGCACCCCCTATGCATTGCCAGTGAGCTGCTCTAGACTTAGAGCTATGTCCATGTTTTTCTTCTTTTAAAAACTAATGTGGGACACATGGGCTCGGGAAAATAGTTCCTGTTTGAAGGTGTAGACAGGGTTGGTCACTTAAGAGAACCAGGTAGCTGGTTGAGGTCAACTCGAGTCTCGGACAGACATTGCATAAACCGATTTGAGCCAAATCAGTTAAGTTTGATACTGCATTCAACCAGGTTCATCTCAAACTGGTTTCAGCCATTTTCAAACTGGTTTATGTGCACTGAACATCTGTTCTGTTATGGGTTTAAACCAGTTTCTGATCATTTAAACCGGTTTATGTGTAATGTCTGTCCATAGCCTGAAGGATTGTTATGGTTGACAATGATCAGCTAAAGCAGTTAAGCCCTGTCCTTAGTAGTATTTAGTTTGTGTCATAACTAAATCATATTAGCAAAAATGCTTTTTGGCATGTTCTGCTTTCCTAGTCTAGACATGGCCACAATTACTCTGGTTTTGCTTATTTCCTGCTAAAACCATAATGAAAGGGTCCAGGTGAATCAGCATAGCTCTTCTGACTTCAGTCCCGGAGAAATTTCAGGGACTCCATCAGAGCTGTGCCACTGCATTGTATGTAAGGAGCTAACTCCTTATCTTACTTCAGAGTTTTCTCTGGGTGTAAAAGCAAAAGCTTTGGGGGAAGAGGAAGTCAGGAAGCATTCATGTCCCTCAGCATGAAAACTAAATGATTTGTGGAATTAAATATCATTATATACAAATATGTAGGCATATGTGTAGGCATATGTGTAGGTATAGTTTCTCCCTATACCTCACTTTTATGTGAATGTGCACTATATGTACTATATCTTACTGGGTATACAGTACATAGCCTGTGCATATAGAATGACATTTATTGGTATTGCAGGTTTGTCTGAATTGTATCCAAATATGATAATTGCTATTAGGCAGACAAGGTTCTTTGGGTGAATCTGATATCTTTTATTAGACCAACTTAAATAGCTGGAAAACAATAATTGCTATTATAAAGAATAGCATCTTCATTTTGCTGATGTGGTATGTATAGCGATTTGGCGAAGTCCCAGAATGAATCACCGTCAGATTGGGATGAGATACCAAGAGATCCTTGCTCAAACTACTGCCCTGGCATCAGAGAAGACACAAATATGAGATAAAAATGAGAACCCTAGCTATGAATAACAGCAGCTGGTAAGTGCAGCATGACTTACCTTGATGGATATACCTAGCCATTTATTGCAGGTGATTCCCCTATGAGGCTCAGTTGTATCTCTGTTCACTTCCATTCCCCAGCCTTGTCTTTGATTCCTCTCTGAGTAGGATCCTGCTATGGGAGATGGCAGCAGAGAGTCCCAAAGATTTCCTAGTACCCAATGCACTGCCCCTCTTGAAAACATACCTATTCTTGGCAGATAATGAACAATACCACTCCCATGTTACAGAAAATCAAATAAAAACCTTCCTCAGTTACACATGTTATGAACATACGTTGCAGTTTATGAGTCTTTAGGATTGCAAAACTCCTCAGGACAAGAATCATGTTTTTATGAGCAGCCTAGACAATGCTGAAGGCAATATTAACACTTAATAAATACTAGTCATGGTAATAGTAGTTAATTATTGTATATCCTATCAGCCATAATTAAAATCAGGACCTCCTTTTATTAGATGCTGTGAAAACATTTGCTAAGAGGCAGCTATTGCTCTGCCCTGTCAAGTTGACTGTCGAAGTGGACAGAATAAGGAATAGGAGAAACAAAATCCTGTTGTCTGCACTTTATAAACTGAAAAACTGTCATACAGAAATATTAAGAACCCTGCCCAGTGCCACTGAGGATGTCTGTGGCAGAGTTGGAAATGTTATGAAAACCTTTGCTTTTACAGTATAAAAAAAATACTGTTTAAAAATAAGTGTCATTTGACATGGAAACGCATTTAGTAAACAAAAACAAAATGGGAAAAACCCTCGACAAAACTTTTCCCCAGAGGAAAGACATCCTGTTTTGGCCTTATCAGAAAAAAAAATTGGATTTGTTTGCTTTTCGAATATTTTTTTCATAATGAAATTATTTGTATGTAAGCGTTTTTAAGAGGTCCATATCAAAATGTTGCAGGTTCATCAAAACAGTTGTGTTTGAGTTTTATTATTTTGTGCTCCATTTCAGAATGGAAACAAAACAAAATCTTGGATTATCTCATAAAACAGAAAATCCAGTTCCTGTCCAAGGTCTAGTTAGGAAACACAGTAATAATATTTCTTGCGCCACCTCACTGCAGCTCCATTATGCATATGTGTTAACAATCGTCCTTAATTGTGCAGTCATTTATTCTCCTCTTTGCTCCCACCACAGAAACAGTGTCTTATTTAGTGCATGGGATGGGAAACTTTTTCTGTGGTTAAATGGGGGTTGCAGAGTGAAAGAGATCTTTGGGCTGTGGCACCTGATTCATTTGTCTTGGAAGCTGAAAGGTGCATAGCAAATGAGGCAGAGGGTGATGGGAAGATAAGGGAAGGTCTTATGAGTGAGAGAGTTAGATGCTGCCCTGTAGAATTGGTTTTCATCTCTGCCTCTGCCATTGATTTCCTGTATGATGGATGGGCAAATCACTTAACCCATACATTTCACAGGTGGTCACTGCTCTGACTTGAGACCTTAGGTCATGATTTGCACTGCCGCACAAGTCAAAGAGCGTGTGTATTTGATATACAGTTGGATATAAATTGGTGAATAACGCTAAGTACCCCGAACATTTACATTCATATTAGTATATTGTTTTTAGTTCACTCATTCTGTGCCTCAGTTCCCCATATGTACCTTGAGGATCATACTGAACTCCCAGTTCAAGGGCATTATGAAAATAAATGCATTTGTCTAGGTGGAGCACTCAGATAATACTGGAGTGATGAGTACCATAGAAAAATCCATGGAGCAATTAATAATACTCACTTCAGAGCAGGATTTGAATAAGGTACAGGAAAAATGGTATGGGACCATGCACTAGGGTGGAGAAAGCAAAATAATGAAGAGCTGCTCACTAAGCAAGACCATCACGAAGCTAACTGTGCAACCTGTCAAGGCAGAGGTCATGCAAAAAAAAGTGTGATTTCATAATTCAGGACTATGTCATAATGGGTATGTAGAACGGGCCTGAATGAAGGTTTCATGGGCAACCATAATTCTGGAGTTTCCTATATTTTGAGTGCTTCACTTTCCATCCTTCATAACCTTTTCATATAGCTTTTTAGTCTGTTTTATAGGCATAGATACACATTTATACCTACATTTGTCTATGTAGATAGAATCATAGAATAGAAGGACTGGAAGAGACCTGTAAGATCATCAAGTCCAGTCCCCTGCCACGGGCAGGAGGTAATGGGCTCAAACGAGCTCAACGAGGTGCTTGTCCAGCCTCCTCTTGAACACTGCCAGGGATGGCGACTGCCCCACCTCTGCTGGAGTGTGTTCCAGATTTTGGTCACCGGTACGGAAAAGAAGTTTTTCTGTATGTCTAGCCTAAACTTTTCTCCGACTAGCTTGTGCCCATGGGTCCTCATCTTCCCAGGGGGTGCTTTTACTATATACATATACACATATATACAACTATATCATGAGATATATGAGATCTAGGCTACTCTAGTGGCAATATTCAGCAGCCTAGGATCTGGCCCCAAAACAATAGGAGTTAACAAGAATAAATCAATTATGCTTAGTTTCTTGCACAAGTGTTTTGTTTTATATGGCTTAGTTCATGTGAAAAGTTTTACACAATGTTCAAGAGGAAAATAACAAGTCTTTAAAAATGTGTGTGTGTGTATAGCCAAACACACACGCACACACACACATGTATACCGCATATTTCAAACATATGCTGCTTATATAGCATATTTGTACAAATGCATATATGTAATCATATATAAAGAACATACGCTTCAAATATTAAGTTTATGAGATGATTTTCTGACATGGTTAAAGTACTGTAAAACATCCTACTACACACACACACACACACACACACACACACACACACTCAAGCTATATAAAAGGAGAAGTTTTATATATATCATAGTTAACACGCACACGTAACACATATACATGGCAACCTGCCTAGTGGGGCGTATAAAACACACATGCTATTTTAGATATTAGTGTGGACTTTACCCCCGCATTTCCTGCACTGGCCCTTCTCCACATTTCCATACACTGTATTTTCATGTTTCTTAAGCTGCCACTTAAGGGACCTTGTCCACTCATCTTCCAAATACCACTCAGCCAAAACCCCCCTAGTCCTGCCTTCAGGCCTGTGGCTGCAAACCCTGTATCCCAAGACAATAGAAGTGGAAAGAAAAAGGAGCATTCCCCCGGGTCCCTGCGTGTGGGTCTGCAAGGGCGTGTGAGGCACAGGCACGTAAATCAGAAATCACTCCATTAGCTTGTTAAGCGTTTTGAAGTGACACCGTACACATTAGAAGCCACCAGCCACAATGGAAGTATCCTGGCCATTTGATATTCATGAGTCAAGGAAGGTTTAAGAGGAGAAAAGGAGGGAGTTGGGGAGGGGAGAGATGTGGGCTTTCTAATGTAAACACCATTATCATTTGAAAATCAATTAGCTCCTTGCATTGAGGGAATGAGGAGACTAAAGGCCTTTCTGAACTGCTATTGTGAGCCAGGGTTATTTACTTTAATTAAGAGGAGACAGAGTGGATTATTGTCTCAAACTAAGGAGTGGGAAAGAGTCAGAAAATTACACTCTACCTCACTGCACAACAAAGCCAGTGTAAGAGACGGGCTCCAAACCAAGCAAAGTCTAAAAGAAATTAGCTTTTAATCTGGATTCACCCTACCTTAGGAACAATCAGACAGAAACAAGGTTCAGAGCCTTCTCGCTAAACCCCAGGCACAATTATACGGCGACTGTCACTGCCAGGAGCGTTGCTGAAATTTAACATTGGGTCAACGGGGGATTTTTTTTTGCCCCTGGAAGCTATAAAATGTGTGCGCCGAGATTTATGCCAGGCCCAAATTTGATACACTAAGGCAGCGGTGGAATAGAGTTGTCTTCATTTCTCCCTTTCGAATGCAGCTAATAATCAATGCCTTCCTTTTAAAACTATATGCAGTTATTAATGCAAAGATGTGGACTGGATGGAGATGCTTTTTTGGCTCCTGTTTGACTCAACTTGCTTTGATTAAAAACACAGAAGAAAAGAAAAGGAATTTGGCAAGTGACTAATCCACAATCTTGTCTAATTTGGCATATGGAGAAACACCGCCCCAAGATATCGAATGCTGAGATGTCTTGGCTTTGCCTGGTGCTGCCCACTTTTACTTTGCATACTCTAAATATGTATTAAGTCAGTCAAGCATGGCCGCTGCTGAAGGAGTTGCCACAGTTTACTGGGTAAATAATGATCGCTTTATAAATCACCTAAATACGTGTCTACCCCAAAGACCCGTGGCAGTGGCTTATGGGAATCTGATTTGCATTTTAAAAATTCACTCTGCATGAGTTTGTAAGTCACTGCAGCCTGTCGTGCGGATTGTTACATGCTCCAGTGATAGATCGGGGGCCAGATTCAACGCTCAGTTCAGGCAGTGTAAATCTCAAGTAAAGCCACTGAGCTCAGCGGGATAAAGCCAAAACGTGAAACCCGTTTGCTCCAGGGAGTTCCTCTGGATTTCTGCTGTTTTGGGAGTGGAATTTGGCTTTTAGATTCCTACTTTGGTTTTGCATTTAAAATCAGTGGGGGAAAAAAAAATCCCCCAGAACAATATATGAATTTAAATACGACCCTCCCAGGCCCTCTATGGGAGATAAAGGCTAAATGTTACACTGCAAACACTGGAGAAGTTCATATCCAGGCTGTGAGCTGACCTATACAGCTCAAAAGATTTTCTGTACTGGGGGATATCCCTGTTCTGGTAACATCCCCCCAGCTGGGCATTCATCAGGATGTTGTGTTGAAGTCCTACCTTACTGGACCCATGAGCTCCCATTAGCCTCAGTCGGCTTTGGTCCCTGGTCTCTCTGGCAAAACTTTCTGGGCTCTCTCTTTGTTAAACTCCAGTGGAAATGGCACCTCACAACCCAGCTGTCTTAGGCCACCATGACCAGTGCTGATCCTATGGGTTCCCATCACTTGAGCACACCCTTCCTCCGAGCTCCAGTGTTGCAGGCACTCCTGGCTTACCAGTGACCTCCGCCACATCTGATAATGGAAACAAATAGACATAAAGGCTTCTTACAGATGTGGGGAAACCACCCCCTTGCCAGCACTTTACTTTCAATTCTGCGTGCCCCCGAACCAAGCACAAAGCATGCCCAGAAGATGCATTGCGCCAGCTTAACTCAGCTCGCCCAGCATCTGTATAGCTCATACGCTTCAGGGGGACTTTTATCTAACAGCTGATTGAATCAACTATTAGATAAATGCCCCCAAAAGCCTCACTGAAGTGCACAGGCTATACAGATGCTGGGGAGCTGGGTCAAACTGATGCAATGCATCTCCCCACGGCTGACAGCGTCCAAAGATTTTGGGAGGGTCCTATAAACTAATTACTCTTTACTTTAGGTAGCACAATGATATCAAATCATTGACAGAAAAAGAAGTTACCTTTACCTATTTCCCTAACTTTTGGGCTTAGGTTGGAGTCATTGAAGGAATCTAAGATCTCCCGCTCCTGAACATGGCTTCTTTATGGTTCCTCTATTTTTCTTTTTCCTGGAGTCAAACCAGACCCCTCTGTCATGAAAGCAGATTCCTGCATTTTTCTCTATTGCTCAAGCTTTCTGAGTCCCCAAACTCAAGCCTTTCAGGCTCTGTGTTTTTTGAGGATCCACTAAGAAGACCCAATGCCTCCCCCATCCTGTTTGGTGCTTTTCCATGCTCCAACCACCAGTCACCCCAGAGAGGTTTGTTAAATCTGGCTTTGCGCACAGTGTAGCCATGAATGTGTTTGCAGATGTGCTAACTTGGATGGGAGCCGTAAAGGTTTTAACACCCTCCATTATCCATTGGTCTGGGAGACTGACAAAATATGGCTGACTCCATCTACACCGCGGCATTCAACAAGACAACAGTTTCATCACTTTAGCAAGAAGTCGCGTGTGGCACATCAACAGATTCCCCAACGTTTCGCGTGTGCTTATTTTTTAACATTGAAGAGCTATGGAAAATAAAACATAAGTCTAATTTCAGCTTTTCAGCTACCCCGTAGTGCTGAAGTATTGCCCTCTAATACCTATCCACAATGGACTTGGATAATAAATTAATTCCAGCCTTAGCTCTGTACTTGCTGGATTAAAGTAAGTTCTTTCTATATACATTGTTTTGTTATTATAGTATTATTTTACTATAGCGAATATTCTTAATTGTATTATACATTGTGTGGTAGGGTGCCCTGGAGAGTTGGATGAGCATCTTTTAGTGATTATTGAAATCAGAAATAATAAATAGAGGCTTATCTTTTTTAAAGACTGAAGCAGATGCCTAACTGGTATAAAGTCAGTGAACTTACCCTGGCCTAGACAAGAGGTGAGGCTGTAGCTCTGTATATGTATATGCATACGTACATCTGCATCCCTATAGCTCTCTACAGTCATTATGCATCGCACAGATGGGTGTAGGATCCATGCAATAATATGCACTACAGTATAAAAGGAGCTGAAGTGCATTTGGGTTTGAGGGAAAGATAAGTGCCAGTCCGTTAATTGATTTATTCTTGTTAACTCCTATTGTTTTTGGGCCAGATCCTAGGCTGCTGAATATTGCCACTGGAGTAGCCTTGATCTCCATCAGCTGATAAGCCAGGTTTTTTAAAGGTATGTCAAGCACACCTAGGACTTCCTATAGCGTTTGCATGGAGCTTTCAAGATCTCTACCATGTAGGTTAGGCATGAATCCCATTTGGATTTGCAACTACCAGCTGTTCAGCAACGTGAGTCATGGCCTTGATTAGGTTTTGAGTTCCCATTACAGGGCCATTAAAAAGTTGCTAACAGGCCAGGTTGAATTAAGGGCAAGATGAAAAATTGAAGGCTGGGTGGCCAGCTGCTTGTCCTTAGTCTGATGGTTAGTGTTTAGGGATCTTATTAAAGCTTTTATGACCATTTGAAACAATATTTTCATTCATGCTAAAAGGCTGTCTTGTGGCGGATTAGCAGACTATCAGCCTGTGTCATGGAGGAATCTGAATTGCTTTGTTTTCACCTTTCATTTTAAGTGGTGATACATCTATTACATGCTTAAACTTACAAAGCAAGAAATGTAACATAGGGCAGCCAGGATGAGCTCCCCTTCATTTCACTATTTTTAAAACAGAGGAAGTCAGGCAGGCAGAAGACTAGGTTCACCTTGTTCAGAAAGGCACAAGCTTTCATAGGCAACGGTCTACTTCTTTAGATGCTAGAGCAAGGAGATGACTCCCCAGAAGGAGTGTGGTGCAGTGAGTACTGCACTGGACAGAAACCTGTGGTCTCACGTCATATTCCTGACTCTAGCAGAGTATCTGTTTTCCTCCCATGCTTTTCCTGTCCTGTCAGTTAAATGATAATTTCTGTAGTAGAGGGACTTGGTATGTGAACGTACAACACTTAGCATATATTATATTTTCTAGGTTCTGAAGGTGCCCTGTAGCACATTCAATAATGATCAAGATAGCACTATAATACATTCAGTAATAATCAAGACCCCTGAGTCTTTTCAGAGCTCTGTTCTCCTGACCTGGTTATTTTAAGCTCCTAAATATAGGCCCTGGTATAAAGTAATTGGAACTACAATGCCAGGAGAAGAGTATGGGTCCCTTCTTCCCTCTTTGTTGTGCTTATGACCCTATGTGCTTAAAATCCTCCCCTGTAGGTATTGCAGGTTTAATTCCCTTGTATGCCTGGTTTAGAGCAGGGCCAGACCCTTGGCCTCCCAGTTATTTGGATTAACTAGTTGAAGTTAAGTATGATTTTCTCTCCAACCCATCCAGCCATCTTACTTAAAGTGGTGCCTCTTCAACAGCAGAGCCCAAAAGAGATGCCACTGGGCTCAAGAGGGAGCATTTATCTGAGGGAGAAAACCTGGTCTGAATTAGGCTGGAGAAGGGTTTTTCTTCCAAATCTTACATCAGTTCCCCAACCACTGGGCTGTTCTTGCAAGAGAAGGCTGACCTGGTTTTGGTGCTCACTTCCAGGAAGATGCTCATGGCTGCAGAGTCGCTTCCCACCAGCTTGGAGCTAGGTATGGGCTCTGGCTTTGTCCTTGGGGTGTCTTGGATAGCTGGCAAGTGCAAACCCTGTTCTGAGGCTCCTAATTCTCCCTAGGATCTGTACGGTGAGTTTGGGTGCCTGACTTATGCAAGGTTCTGCAAGTGTGAGGTATTGCCATACTGGATCTGGCTCCCCTTGGTAAATCTAGGCAAACAGGTCTGACTTTGCTTAGATCAGCATCTCTGTGGGCTTCATTGGAGTTTAGGTAGAGCTGTTTGGTCTTCATTTTCTGAAATGGGACTGAGAGAATGGCATGAGGATAAGAAAATAGTTCCCCCTGTACCAATGAGAAGAGCTTGCTCAACAGGATAGGTAGTGAGGTATGTTTAGCTACTGTTCTCTTATGGCCCCAACATAATACACTGCTTGTGCCATCCATCTTCTGTATCCAGAGCAGGTTCTCACCATCAGGGGCTAAAATGCATTGCTTCTCTTGGCACTCATAAAGCCAGTATTGTTCCCGTAGTCAGCTCAGGCCAGGAAGTTCTTTGCAGGATTGCACTTAATACACAATGATGCCAAATTGCTTTGGCCAGACTCATCCCTGGTGTAATTCAGTCCAAGGCAGTGCTGCTACCTTAGGGATGAACCTACTCCATTGTGCTTTGGAGCACGTATGTATGCTGGTGTATTGCAATGGTGCGCTGCACCCAGTGCTCAAAGCTTCGTTGCTTGAGGAGAAAACTTTTTGGGCTAAAGGAACAATCTAGGAGCAGCTGTTAAGTTACTTATGTCATTCCTTACTCAGCCCAGGTGATTCTTACTCTGCTTCTACTCAAATTTCTTGAAATTTGTCTGGGTTAGGATGGAATCAAAGTGGAAGACGCAATGCCTCTGTCTTTTGGAAAGGATAAAGAAAGAAGGGAATTGCTGTAAGGCTCTCTTGGGGTGTCCCAGGAGCTCCTTTCCAAACTATGCATTGGATCTCAAGGGAAAACTGAATCTATCTGCGGAGACCTACATTTTTTCACCCACTGGATGTCTAATGTATAGCTGCTGGCAAGCAACCAGAATTGGGGAGGCATTGTACTTTGCTTGTGTAGACCTGTAGTTCTCCTATATCCAGTGGGAGCTAAGGATGAAGTTACACGGTACACTTAGACCATACTAAGGGCATTTAAAATGTGAGTCTCTGCATGTTAAAGCTTGTTAACTCATGCTAAATGCCCTCTAAGCATCTCAAAGTTACGCCAATTCAGGCAAGGGTTAACTCTGTATGTTACCTAGCTTGCACTAGGGTGGCAACTTCAGTCTCCTCCGTGGAGATTAAATGAGAAACTTACAGTCCGCCAGTATAGTAGGATGCGCTGCTCCCAGCCTACCCCCTGACCCAGAGCAGGGATAGAGCCCAGGTGTCCTGGGTCCTAGCCATGCCCCTCCTCGCCAGTTCTGTAGTGGCAAGTCGGAGCAGTGCAGGCAGGAAATAATATTAAATCTTAAAGTGTGACTGCTCACAGCATGTTGTAACTTTAACACCACCAAACCTTCCCCAGATTTAGTATAGACTAAATTTAACAGGTATAACTTCACCCTAATAAGCAGCTCTTCCATCCCTAGAAGTTCATTCTACGTCACCTTGCAAAAAGACTCATGAAGCCAAAAGACAAATGAGGTAGATGGACCTCAACTCTGTGACCACAGTTAGAGGGTCCTGTCCTGGATCGGGGGGACAACCCTGGGTTCTGGCCTCAGCTCCCTACTTTCTCCATGTCTTTTACCCAATGACTCTGGCAAATGTATCCTGCACACAGATGCTTATCTGGAGTCACTTCCAACCTTAATTTTCTGTGATTCTTTGAATGCTTTACACTTGCTTCAATCCCTGGCTCTAGGACGGGTAGCAGATTTATGAGCTTTTTGTTTCCTTATGGTTCTCGGTGTCATGAATGTGCCATTGAGCAATCACTACATTTAGATAAGAAAACCAAACTCCTGTAATTGAAACAAAAGTCTGGGGACTTTATTCAGGACAGCTTCAGATAGAAGTCTCTTTCATGATAGACCACTGATTTTCATGCCCCCCCACACCCCTTTTGATTGACTGCTTGTGCATTTCCTATTTGTTTTTTTTTCCTTTTAGGGAAACCTTTCAATAAAACCTTTCCCAGACTTTCATTTGCCTCTGGAGAGCCATAGAAAACCAGCAGCGGCATTGTTCAAGCAGTAGCTCAGTCACCCCCGAACACATGCCAGCTTAATGGGCGTCCCTTCGCCAGAAGTATCTCATGAAAAGGGGAAGTAGGCAGACTGAACCACATGCCAAAGGTTACTGCCTGCCCAAACTGGGAAGGTTTGGCTGTGAGATGCATGGGGATTAGTTCTGTTTGCAGTGCTATAGGTAACCTTGACATGTAATCAGCAAAGTAAAATATTCATTATTGCCTGACTGTGGGCTGAAGACAATTTCAATTATTCTGGCATTTCAATGGATGAAGAAGCCCTTTAGGCTGGCTCATGAGATTAGATTTAAAGGCTCTGTGAATTAAGAAAGTTGCAATCACTATATTATCTAGCAGGCAGCTGTGGAATATACTACAACAGGGAATGGGAAGGGGAAAAAAAAGGAAGACAAATTGCCATATTCAGGTTGGGGTTTTGATATATCAATTTACAGTCTTAACATATACATTTGTGAAATAATTATTTTGTATTTCTTAAACCACCTTTAACTGCACAGACACAAAGTTTGCAAATCCTGTAGCTTGAAAGGTGAGTTTTTCTTTTTTGCTGAGTGCCTTGCTTTAAAGCCTAATTTTGGCAAGAGGAGGGGGGAAGAAAACTATTGTCAGCAGAGGCATGAATCTTTCTGAAAGTTATTCAAATATTATAATATATAGTTGTTAATTGGAAAATTCTATTAGCAAAAATATTAATAACGTCCCACCAGGATAATAATTTTTTTAATGAGATCTATGCCTCTTTTGCTAGATGCACACCAATGTGATAATGATGGCCTTATATTATTTACTACTCTTGTCTGACATGGTAAGAATAATAGTAATAATTTATATCTTGCTTTTGTCTCCAAGGTTCCCAAAAGACGTTAACAAACTTTACCAGGAGCATGTGTAGTTGGTTCTCTTTTCCTGATTATATGCTCCTTTCCTTCTGCCAGATGGACACAAAACATATAACCTGAAAAGGCTCAGCTACAGAGCTTGAGAAAAATGGATGAATGAGTTATTAAGGCAGTAGACTGTGACTCTGTTTGGTTGCCAGGGGACAAGTCTGTATGGGATCTCAGTTTGTCCATGTAGCCAAGGAAAGGTGATTATAGCATGGGTAGACATACCAATCTACCTCTAACTCAGCTGGCAGGGTTATAATAATATAAAACTATAATGGAGAAGTTATTGGTGGTGCCCCGGACATCAACATAGGTGATGCCTGCTCCAGCCAGTATGGGACCCATGTTGAGTGGGTCCTGGGCCAGCTGGACCAGTCACTGTGTGCAGGGTGGCTCCCAGAGTGGGTACTGTCCTATGGATGCCCACTGTGGATGCCCTAGGTGTAGTATAGTCCAGCTAGGCTGGACACCACATACAACATGGCCAGTTTAGGATCTGCCCTATATGCCCCACACCAGGCTTCGTCACACATAATACCCATTTTGGCCCTTCTGAGATCTGTGCTGCAATCAGTCCGGATCCAAGACCGGCTGAAGTGGTTGCTGGATTGGGTGCATCCTGCCCTGTGTGGCTCTGCTCAGACCCAGGGGGCTGGATCCAGCCTGTGGGTCTTATGTTTGACACCTGCTTTACAGCATTGGATGCTGGGGCCTTTTCTTCCCAGCTATAGCTCTGCCCCCAGCAAGTCCTTAATACTTCTGATATCCCTCTAACTGGCAACCCTACCCATGGGATGCACCCAATACTGTGTCTTGTCGATTTAGACTGTGCACTCTTCAGGGAAGAGACCATTTCTAGTCATGTTTGTGTACAGGTTTGAGAGCAATAGGGACTTGATCCTGCTTACGGTCTCCAAATGCTACTGTAACCTGCAGAAGAGGGCTTGATTCTGCATTTCACTGACTCTGCATGGGGTGCAGTCAACAGAATTTGCGCTGAGAGTTGATGTTAGTGGCATTTGGGATATATAAGGAATACAGGCCTTGGTATCCAGACCTTGCTTCTACTCAGACCCAGACATGACCCTCCCTGGGACTGCTACTCTTACCAGCAGCCATCTGGACAGAGGCCCGTGCAAGATGTCTGTAGCCAGATGTGGTGGCACAGAGCACTAATGTCTAAGCAGTGCTGGTAGGAGCATGAAGAAAGAAATGACAAAGTGTAAGATTCCCCGCCCCCACCCCCAAAAATATTTTTTTTCTATATGACTCAGTAGCCTCCTAATCTGTCAGCCATGGCTAGCCTTGCTTTTCTGTGTGTCCTACAGCGCAGTCTGTCTGTGGGGTTTCTTTGGGGAGCTATGATAAATGTACCCATTCCCACTTCTGCCTATGGAGCCAAGCGATGAGTAGCAATGTACCTGCCAATGTACTACCCCTAGTGAGAGGCTAGTGGTAGAGAAACACGGGCTGTGCTCCAGCACATATTTTCATTGCTCAGCTTCCTTATCAGGTATGCTCACCAGTCTGGTTCTGATCTTGCTTAGCCGACTGCAGTTTCATTGACTTCCATGGACTACTTCAAATGGAGAGTGGGATACACGAGAGCAAAACAGAAAAGGTCTCTGCACTTTTGGCTCCTTGACACCAAGAAGTGTTTGTGTCTACAGCTTTTTGATGAAGGGTGACATGTCCGTGATTAAATAAAATGGGGTGATTATAAGGGATGGATCCCCAGCCTTCAGGGTCAAGTGGTAAACACTCAGCTGCTGAAGCAAGCCCCTTCTTAAGATGCCTTAAGTAAGGGACCCCGGAAGAGGCACCCCATAATCACTAGCTACTTTTGAACATCTTGGCTAAGGCCCTATATACTTAACACACCCTAACCCTAGGATTTATACCTGTGTGTGTGTAATATATGCTTTACTCTTTTGGGTGGGATTGCGACCTATATTTTTAAGACCAAGTTTTTAAAGTTCAGTCGCACTATTTTGTATTAATGATTTTTGTAAAAATATTTCAAAATACTCTGTTTTTCTAGCTCGATTAGCAAAGCTGTAAACAGTTCCTGGAAAAAAAAAATCTATAATTTACCCCACAGTTATAAATCTTTCTGCTTCTGAGAACATTTAGCTAAAATTAGATGACAGCTCCATACCCTCAGAACTAGTGTTGTGTTTCTCCCTCCATTTCTGATCTACATAATGCCAAACAAGGAAATGTTAGCAGGTAAAACTGCAGGGTAAAACCTTTTGCTGTTGGAAATATTTGCATTTATTAGGCTAACAACTGTAAAGCAGATATGCACATTTTCAACTTCCTTATTCTTGGCTTATTAAAAAGATCTTTGAAATTCAAAAGCTTCCATGTAAATGTTGGTCAGGTTTTTATATATGATTGAACTTGTATGTATTAAAACTAAATTCTAGACCTGAACCTCCAAAAAGTACTGGTTACAAATCCACACATAGGTTTGAATCTGAAATATGCCAATGGCTTTTAATCCTAGGCTACATATATGTACCATGGATTTGAACATGCCTGTAATTCAGTTCTGAGTGGGTGTGTTTACATGTGCATTTAAGCACACCTAAATTTAACGTGCATTAAGTGGGTTTAGGTAGGCATCTACATGTGCAGGTATTAAAGCGCATTAACACTGTGTATGGACTGATTTGGGACTAAAGTTAGTGCACACACACAGTGTTAATGCAGTTTAACACATACATTAATGTGCTTTAACTCTTCACAACTAAATTTGATACCTGCATTTGCACCTAAATTCACCATTTTTTAATGTGCATTAAGGTCGCACACGTGTAGTCGTGCACCCTTGAGGTACATTAACTCAGACTAACGTACATGAAAACGTCACATACAGATGTGCTCAGTGTGTCTAAAGTTTTAGCCTTGATTTGGCTCTGAAATTGTCCAGATGCCTGCATCTTTTGGAAAAGACTGAAGCCCAAACCTCTGGACCTGAAAATGGCTGAATTTGGGAGTAGTCAGATTCCAGAATGGGATTTTTTTTAATCACTTAGCTGCTGAGATGGATTTATTCATATGAAATGCTGGATGCCCTAGGTTTATCAAAACCTGCCTAAAATTTATACTGTGAAATGATTTATCAGCAGTGCTGGGAATAAAGGGTCCCAAGAGGCTTTTATAAGGTGTTTATCAATCAATAACGGGGAATTCAAATTTCCCACCCCTCCTGTTTACAGAACTCAATGACTCACCAGGGACAATTTCTTTTCTCCTACAATGGAAGGGTAATGCCCTTCATTGCAAACACTGGCGTTTAACTGCAGACCTGCACACTACATTGCGCTGATATATTTTTCTCATGGGAAAAATTGGACTAGTTCAGGCAGGCATTCTTAAGTGGACCGATTTAAGTCTGGGGAATTTAAAAAGGACACTGGAATAAAGTTTTAATGCTGCACAAGATAATACAAAGTGACAGTTTTCAAAAGACTTGTTAAAAAATTACTGTTATTTTGAGGGCTAGGAGAACTCATTCCAGAATTTGACAATAGATGGATGGCTAACTTTACTAATCCAACCTGGTGCTTTTTCCTGCCTCCCCCTCTTTCCTCCTTTTACTTGGATTGGTTTCACTGAACCAGTTAAATTGCAAGAGCTTACTTCAATATGGCTAATGCTCCAAACCACTGTTTGAATTTTATACTAATTAAGGCCAATCCACTGACATTTTTTCTATAATGTGAAGACTAGTGCCAGCCGTAACTCAGTGAAATTTAACATAAAAGCAAGATAAAACAATTAAAGTGGAAGAATATTTGATTAAGTAGCTCATTGATTTATAGTGGAGTAAATTGAAATTGAAGGGACAGTGAACTTTTTTTTTTAATGGCAGCCATATTTTATGTTCATTATCAGAGACTCGGCGTTCTTTGTGCTTTTGTGATTAAAAATACCAGTTTAGGGATAGCAATTCTGGGATTTATTGCTCTTGTCTTTTCTTCTGAGTTATGTTTTTTTTCTTCATACAGTAAAATATGAAGGTTTCATTGAAACGTCACATTGAGTAAATATATTACTACCCAACCAGGCGATATTTGACATCATTTAAACCGCATTAATCCTGACAGCTACAAGGGGCAACCCCCCACCTCCTCCCCCAAATGTGCACATTTTTGTTTTGGCGACAGAGATTAAACTCTGCCTTGAGGATGTGGTTAAAGGCTTGGAAAGAGAATTGCTCTGAAAGTGTGTCTGGTAGTGACCTTATACCACAGGGGTTTACAGGTGAGGAAAACGAGATGGAGAGACATAAGGTCAGCAGCAGGCTGGTAGCAGGGCTGGGAATTGCATGCAGAGTTTCTGAGACATAGCCTGCACTACGTCAGGTATGTTTTATGTGACTCTTATTTCACGTGTTGAGGACCTGATCCTAAGGCAAAGTTTCCATTGCTAACCCTGTTTGGGTAGATAGTACATGAGCTGGCATGGTATGAGAAATCATCCAGGATCTCTTGCATATAGTCTTTTTGCATCCATGGCACTGCCATTTCTATGCTCTTGGAGGACCTCACAATGTTTTAGAATATGTTTATCTAAATAACACCCCAGTAAGGTGGGCAAGTGCCGGTATTTCTGTATTAGAGAGGGGGAACTGAGGTATGAAAGGGTATATAGGAAACACTTAGATATCTTTTGAGGACCTGGGTCTAGGTAAAGGCTGTAGGGGCAGCACAGTTGAGGTGTTTTGCTACTGATCCACAAGTGTGAGTTCAAGGCTCACTCTGGACTTGTCCTGAAGGCTGCTTCCCCCAGTGAGTGACCCAGCTGGGGATTCAAAGGCAGGCAGACATGGTGCTGGGCCTTTCTTTACCATTGGTTACAGACCCCACTGTGCTTTAACTATGTTCACCCAATGCACTGCTTAGCCTTGGGCCAGACCTTGGACTTGGCTGAGTAACTTGCTCAAAATCGCATGCAAAAGTTGTGGCTGAGCTGGGAGTTGTACCTAGCTTAAAGTCTTTGTCACAAGGGGAAGAGTATTGTACACCATGAAAGATCAGGACCCGGGGGAACATGCCTTCTAAGCTCCTCTGGAGCAGATACGATGCCAAATATATTGTTCCAGTGCCTTGCACCAATTGACAACAGTGGTGCCAAGCTCAGGTAGCCCTGTGGGTCCCATGTTGGCCATCCCTGGTTTACAAAAACAAATGTTACAAGAGAATACAGCTCTGTCCTTAATATAGACCTGAAGAACTTCTTTTGGATGCAGATCCTTGAAATCCAGTGTTTTACAGATTGGTTTCTATAAGGAGCCAGCATGGAAAATAGAATCTGCATTGCATTTCAGTCTGAATCCAGATGTGAATTTCCTACGCTTTAAGGCTGGAGGGGAAGGAGGGTTATTTGGTTTCTGTATTTGAGTTTAGGCTCAGAGAGAGTTGATTACAGCCCAGATTCTAATCTCCTTACGCTAGTTTAGTACCACTTCACTTAGTGGGTATAGACATATGAATAACTTACTGCAGGGCATAATAGGTGGTGGCTTAACCTTCAATAAAAGAAGGGTAAATAGCTGTAGTTTTGCTTACCCTGGGATAAGAGTGTGCACATGCAATAGCTGATATGTGGTAAAGCCCTACCCCTTTTTACCCCATGGAAAACTGTTTGTCTCTCTATATCCATTGATTCAAGAAGGCCTACTCATAGAGTATGAATAAGGGGATTTGAATCTGAGGTGAGGGGTGCACTGCATCTCTAAGAGACCATTTTTACAACATATACAGGGCTTGGAGAAGTAGTGAATATCTTACCCTTGGTCCTTAATGATTTAACTGGGTATTTTCTCTCCCTCTACCTGCCCACAAACATACAGGGTAGTTTAAAAAATAAATACAGTAACACAGAACACAGTGAATACCATGCTTTAGAAGAGAGGCTTTGATGTCATTCTGAATAGGTAAAATTGTGCACTTCTATACAAGAAATATACTAATTAATCAGGGGCTTATTATATATAAGGCCATGAAAGCATTTCTGTTTTGTGTTTAAAGAGCAGCCCTGCTTTTCAGGGAACATAATTGGTAGAAAGCAAAAGACCGAGACAATGCTACATGTATAAACCAACTTGATTTGAGTCAGACGCAGCAAGCGATGCAATCGGCTTCCTTTTTTTTTTTTCTTGGCGTTCTTTTTGCTGCCAGGCACCCTCACCATGGTGTTAGGGGACTCCAGGCCATCTGTTCAGCTTTTCAGAGACCTGCCTTTCAATAGTGGATCTCAGATCAGTGCTGTTTCTTCCCATTGCTACCTTTCCTCGGGACATCTGCTTTGCGATGCATCTAAAAAAAAATGCTGCCTCGCCTCATAGAAGACTGGCTGAAAGGTGCAAGGGACAGAGGAAAAAGGGCAAAAACCATGAAATAACTTTTACCAAAGTCTAGATGTTTTAAAATTGCTCTCTTTTTGTCCTTCAGATAGAGGTTGTTAGACATGTTAGTCTATTGCTATATATTTCTGATTTCATTAAACTATAAAGTAGGCGTGGCAGGATTCATATTTTTTTTTTAATCGGTAGATACAGATAAACTTCAATTTCTCCTCATACTTACAGACCGGCAAAAATATTTTTATCATTAATAATCAAAATTTATAGAAAGGGTATGTAAGAAAAATGATAGCTGATGGAGTGTGTGATGAGAGCCCTATAGAGCCATGCTGACTGCAGTTTAGACTACAACTCCCAGGAACCCTAGGGGACTGGGACCAGAGGAGGAGGAAGTGACAGAGCAGAGCAGGGAGCTACAGGCAAGTGGCACCAGGACTGATGGCAGCTGTGCTGCTCAGCTGACAGCAGTCCTACAGTCATTACATTTGCTGCCACAGGTGGTTGGTTAAGCTGCACGGTCCTGAGAATTTAAATTGATCATCATTGAAATAACATGCTTAAAAATAAACATTGACATGATGTGCCAAAATTATCAAGAAATAAAAATCTAATTCTGCCAAGCCTATCTATAAGGTGTAAATCTACCCTGTTTTCCCTTTCAGATGCCATTTTTATAAGTTTCACAATGGTGAAAAGACAAGAAAGGTGAGTGCTCTTTTTACTTTTCAAGCCCAGTTGTTCAAAAACCAGGAATTGGAATCCCCCCGCCAAAACACGAGATTGCTTTAAAACGCACGCTAATTAAAAAAAAAAAAAAAAAGTAGTACAGGTGGGGACTCTTTTTCCTTGACTTTTGACTTCATAGCCTTTAGGATTCACTTGCTTCACTTTTTCAAGCTTTCCTTTGTAACCATGACATTACACTACGTTATATGTAACCACATAGACTTTTTCAGTAACACCTGATGTTCTCACCTAAACTAAGCAGTTACCAGGATCAGATCCATTGTACTCACTTATAAAGAAAATAATCTGTCTTGCAGCTGAAATCCCAGGCTAGCAGTTCAGGAGAGCTGGGTTCTGCCAAAAAGTCCTATGGCTTGGTGTGGTTATGAGACCCTAGTCCTTAATTGCCTTGTGCCTCAGTTTCCCTTTCTATAAAATATGGATGATAATAATAACACTAGAGTTACTTTGGCAATGACATCACTAATGTTTGTAGAGCTGTTTGTAGTCCTTGGGAGCAAGGGCTTTAGAAATGCAAACATGAGGATAAAAACTAGTTGTTCAGACTTTTAAAGGAATTGGAATAATTCCTTTCTATTCTGTACTTTGTGTGGTGCAAATAGCAGTTGCTTCTTTTTGTTAACTCTGTATATGTGTAGAGGCACATGCACAGTTAAAAATCTAAATGCACAGGTGTGTACAGATATACTATGTACACATACCTCTGCATTATTAAAATTCACCTTACTACATTTGATACACACAACATATAGTGCATATTTATATTATAGATAACAATAATAAGTATAATTTAAAGCATATGATATTACCTATATTAATCTTGCATACATATAAAATATCAGGTCTATTTGATAGACACATATGACTTATGAAAGTTATAAGCATACACTAGTTTTACCTATAAAAGTACCTGATCTACGTTTATGGTTAGCACAAACCTGGCATTGCTACACTGGAGTCATAATTCCCTTTTGCAGTCAGGGCTAGGAGCAGATTATTCCAACGGTAGCAAGTTTTGAAATCTCACTGAACAACCAAGGCACACAGGGACGTGGGAGCTGGGGAAGGTTTATTATTACCAATTGAGGGAAAGGGATGTGCAGAAGTGGGATTTCAGTACAGCCTTGAAGTATTTAATCCAATGGAAGTGGCAGAAGCACAGAGTAGTGTTTATTGCTGACAAGGCTTAACCTAGGGAGGGAAGTCTGACGAAATGCTTTAGCTGCCCCACATCAATGGGTAGCAAAGATGGAGAGGTATTTTAGAAGGGGATGCTAAAACTGAGTAAGGCACTCATTAAAACAGAATAAGCCCGATGATGGAGACAGCCACGAGAAGTGTTTGATTTTATTCCATCTGTTTAAGGGAGATTCATCAGATAGCTGTTTGTCCAGAGTCAGCTGCCTGCCGCTTCCTGTTGATGCTGCTATTTTCTAGCCAGGCAAGGGGCATCTCTCTCAGCAAGGTGACTGGTGACTAGCAGGCATCCCAGTTTATTCTCAGCAAACAGAGCTGTTGCTGGTTGTATGAGAGACTGCCAAGGAAGTGCACCTGCTATGTGTTGCAAGGAAGATACTAGTTGCCAATCCAAGAGGTGACCTTATACTCCTCAATCTACTTTGAAAGGCTTTTTTTTGTATGATGGAAGGGGTGATCTTAGGCTTCTCAATAAACTCCTTTGTCAAACTCCCTGTGCGGACACTGGTATAGGATAAAGTACCTTTTTCAGCTTGGTTTACGTTGCCTGGGCAGGGATTTGAGCTACAGTTTATTCCAGAATTTTTATTCAGGAGTAACGGTGTCCACATCGGAGGGTTATACTTGTGCAATTATACTGGCAAAACCGGTAGCATTTTCCCTTGCCAACATGGCTTATATTCCTGTTGAACCAAAATTCCAGCATAATGTTGAGGATGCTGCTCTATTGGAAATGGCAAAAAATGTAGTAGTGAAATCCTCTCGATTTTTAGTCAATAAGACTCAGGCCTTTCAATCTGAAGAACATATCCATGAATATCTGGAATTTGCATCTGTCAAGCCTATGATTTGTGTGTATAAGTTATAATACATTCAGATGATGAAAATCTGGTCCATTTTATATAAATGTGAATCTTGACAACCTTCCTACGATGCAAATCTTGGGTATGTACCTTCTGCCTGCCTTTATTCCTACTGACATTTCAGCTGGGGACAGTGTTGTACTTCATGTGCCCATCCTAAACTGCTGTTGTTTGCTGGGAATGTATTTTCCACCCCAGAGTGGTACCTTTGGTAGCACATGAATTTAGTGATCAGATAGCGATTTGGGCGCTATCACGTTGGCTCTATATGTGCTTGGTTTAAGGAGGAGCACTGTTTTTTTTCCCTTAGCATCTCTGGCACAACCTAGGGCACAGGTTTTCTCTGGTTTGTCATGTGGTCATTGCAGAAATGGAGCCTAGCAGCCTATCTGACCTTGGGAAGAGCTGGTGCTGACCTCTCGGATACTCCTTTTGCACAACTTTGAGAGCCCTTGGAGTGGGTGATGGTCCACCTCTTCAGGGAAGTGTGATAGTGAGAGCAGGCAGACCTAAAGGCTTTGTGTGGATTCCAAAAAAACAATCCCGCTGGACTCAAGCTACCAAAAGAAATAGTCAAGATGTCCCTACATGCATTGCTCCACCTCATTTTCCTCACTATGCTTGAATGTTGCTTGTGCTTAGACCACTTCTGTGGAGTTCAGGATCCTTCCTCTGCTCTTGCCCTCCTACTTGTGACCTCTCCTCTGGAACAAGGAGTCAATCTCTCGGTCAGTCGGCCTCTGTTCCCTGCACTGAGTATCCTTCTGCTCTCCTGTCCAAGCTCCCTTTCTTGCTCTTTCCAAAACCTCTAGCACCCTCTGTCTGGTGACTCCCTCTCCAATTCATCAGATGATCAAAAATCCTGTCACCAGATGACCTCTTGCTTAGTTACCAATGTCAATGGGAGTTCAGCTTTGAACAGCTGGTTCACCCTGGCTGGTAGCCACCTCACTGTGCAAGTGCGCTTCATTTGAATGGCCAACCATTCAAGTTTAACAACCCCCTATTGTCGGCCCTGTGGCAGGTGCAAGATTTTCTTCTGTTATCGCCTATGCATTTCAGCTCAATATTGATGCAAAAGCCAGCAGAGAAGGGGGAAGAGTCGCATTCAAACTGGGAGTGTGAAGTTTGCCATAGATACTATAGAAAGGCTGCAATCCCAAGCAGAATTCATAGGCATATTCCTCAGATCATCACACCAGGCCAATCCCTTGTTGGATGACATCCACAGAACCAAAAACATGCCTGCTATCCCACTGATGAGCCCAAGACATAGCCCTCTGCTTTCTGTACCACATCTGCTGCTTCCCATTCCTGTGCTTTGAATCACTTGACCATGTCAGCATGCTATCCTGGTATGATGCATGGCCTGTTATGTCTTATTGCAATGATCAATTAGTCTTATGTGAATGAGTAAAATAATTAACTCTCTCATTCTATTATCTTCTCGAATATCCAGGAGGAAAGCAGTTGCAGTGAGAAACTGAAAGTACCTTTTGAACAATACATGTAATTTTTTTTTATTTTTATTTTTTTTACAATGTACTTCTCCTATGTATCGTTTTATTCATTATTATGATGAGGCATTTTGATAAGCATATGTTGACATTCCTAGATTTGTACCATGTTTGTCCAAAAAAAAAAATCACATAGCAATTTCTTGCTGGTAGGGGGCTGAGCCTGCAGCTGGGCTAAGTTACGCGCGTGACATCTTATCAAAGGTGATAAAGTTTGTTTCATAAAAGGGAACCCTTGAGTTTCAGGTAGTTGACCCTTAAACTAACAACTGGAAAACTATTGTTTAAGTTGTGAAGTTATAGGCAGCTCTTATGAGATGCTCTTTTCTGCTCCTTCTGAATCATAGCGCAGGTGCTGGCTGCAAATATTTAACTGGGTTTCCCCAGCAGAGCTGGGGTCTGTCCTGAGTTAAACAAGTCTTCCCTGCAGGCCCTAACAATAGGAGTGGGTATGTTTGGGAGCGGGCAATGTGGGGAGCTTGCTCATAGCTGGCATGGGAGGCATTCTGCCAATCCCCAGTGGGAGATCCCAAGTCATATTGGTTACTTGAGGGCTGCTCTAACATGAACTGCTGCGTGCAGCCAGAAGGAGAACCAGGGAGCTGTAACCACCACAAATTGGTCTGCTAACTCTCATCTTGGTCTTTAACTGGCATTAGGAAAAAGAATTGCAAGTCTCTTGTGACTGATTTACTAAGGGAGCTACCTGAACCTCATGTGAGCTGTGATACTGCAGAAGTAAATGGAGCAATGCTTGTTTACACCAGGGTTAAATTTGGACCCCTCTCTTTTTTGTTCAGTTTTTCTGGGCCTGGAATAAACGTACAGGATCTGTCTTCTGCTGCTGGCATCCATAGAGCAATTTTTATTGACACTATCTCATCATTCCCAGTAGAGTTAGTTTAGGCCTAAATTTGGCCTTTTGTCTTTCAACAATTGGCTACAAAATGAGATATTAATGTAGTTCCCCCCCCCTTGATACTGCACAACTCCAAACATGTTTATCATGGTTTGTCAAGAGTGAAAATAAGACTGTGTTTGTTGACAGTAAATGATGTAATATTTACATAATACTGTACAGTCATACCTTTTTCCTTGCAGAGATCAAGGAGCATTTCTTTTGCAGTGACCCATCTCTGCTGGATAGTCTAGCGGAGACAATATGATGTAAAATGAAACATTTAGCCAGGCACATAGTTGTGTGTATTGCTTTTCTATCTCATTTTCATTCCTAAAAGGTTATTAATAGTGGTCACTTGTACATGGCAATAGAGGGGCACACAAAGCAGGCCTTTTTCACTTTCAGAAACATGTTGGTTAATAATATTATTTATAAGCATCATAGTGCCTTGTAGCAACTTTGTGACTGGGCCCCATGTTCTAGGTGGTGGTTGTCCCTGTCCCAAAAGAGCTTATATCTGAAATGGCAAGGTGGATGAAGAGTTGGGGGCGAGGCTGGGGAGGGCAGATAGGGGACATGACCTACCCCAACTCAAACAGTAGGTCAGTAGCATCTGAGTTCCTCCCCTTTGCCTGCTAACCTATATCCTGGCCTATACTTCCGCGTATTCAGTAGCATCCTCTCAGTGGTATAATGATGCAGCTAGGCACTTGGGGTACAGGGGCA
This sequence comes from Alligator mississippiensis, assembly GCF_030867095.1. NCBI lineage: Eukaryota > Metazoa > Chordata > Crocodylia > Alligatoridae > Alligator > Alligator mississippiensis. The sequence continues at coordinate 10,960,905 of NC_081827.1, forward strand.
GTGGTGATTTCTGGTTGCTGCTGTGCTACTGGCAGCAGCAATTTCCTGCCCCCCCCACCAACCTCCCAGTTAGCACCTGGTTGTCCCAGTTGCTCTGCCCTAGTTACATTGCTGCATCCTCTAAAGTCCACTGAAGTTGTTGGGAGTCATCCTAGTACTTTCAAGGAACCAGCTCTGAATAGGGAGGCTCCATTAGTATTCAGTGACTATAGACCAGGCAGCCAACTCCTATTATTTTAGAACACAGTACACCATGGGATTCACTCTATCTATCTATCTATCTATCTATCTATCTATCTATCTATCTATCTATCTATCTATCTATCTATCTATCTATCTATCTATCTATCTATCTATCTATCTATCTATCTATCTATCTATCTATCTATCTATCAAAATTACATCACCATTGGCCATGACTACATGTAGTTCTGCCCAGGTACAGCCTACGACCTCCTACTAGTGGCAGGAAGCTCCTGCAGCTGAGCTGAATGACCTGCTGACTGTGGCCTTCTCAGATGGCAAGCTGGTGCTGTAGGTGCTGAGCCCTGAGGCGCTGCAGGTGTTTGCAAGAACCCAGGTAAAAGACATGCCTTTACTGTGGCATGGTATCTGCAAGGTACGGTGCCTTGCCACCCCGCACCCATGGAGATGGGCTGCATGCATGCAGGGAGCAGGGCCCAGTGTGGTTACTGCTTCAGTCTCTCCTGGATGCTGGCCACATCCCACCAGTGCCTGGTGGCTGGATTTTGTGATGGCACCATCACTATCTGGAACCTGAGCAACAGATCTCTGCAACATCAGCAAAATGGCTCCCCCAAAATATAGCTTTCCTGCCAGGTACTGGATGATGGTAGCAAGGGCCAGGTTCACAGTTAGGGGTTTAACAGCTAACAGGTTTTTTTAGCCTGGCTTGAACCCCCACCCAGAAACCCAGGAAAATAAATTGTCAACAGGTGTTCTGAAATGGCAAGCAGCATTAAATGGAAACTGGGCTCCTTGGAAGTGGGAAAAGGGAGCAGACACACAACCTTAAAGAAGACCTGAACTATTGCGTATTAATTGAAACTCCCAAACAGTTCACAGTCACTGAGAAGCCTGCCTAGGGGAGCTACCGCCTAGCCCACTTGGCTGGGAAGGGAGACTCATCCAGGGCTGCCATTCAGGCACCTACCCCAGTCAACAATGGCATGTGCTGGGTTGGGAGGATCATCCTGGAGGATCCTGATACACCTTGCTGCCAGGGGTTGCAGCTTTGTTCCAGGGCCTCTGGAGCACCCTTTACACCAGCAACGTTGTAAGTGCTGGGTAGAGATGCCCTCACTGGAGTTACCGCACTTACTGCTAGGAAGTGCTGCTCAGGTGCTCCGCTGGCAATTGCTGCCAGGGGTTCCTGCCAGTCCTCTAACACCGTTTTTTTGTGTTGCCTTTTCAACCCTGTCCTATTTCAACGGTAGGTTCGAGGATTTTCAGCTCTATCTGCTGTAGTGAGCATGCATCTGAACCTACTATAGGGACTTGGGTTCCTAAGCACTTCTCTTTTGATAAGATGATGAGCCACAAAGCCAGCCAAGGAATAGCAACTTCCCGCCATCTCCCCTGCTTTTCATATTATTTTTGCATGAAGATGGAGGGCCACCCCCTTGCAGATTGTAGCACAGCTCTGAATGAGTGCTGGGCTTTGAGAAACTTTGCATTATCAATATGTGTGTGCCTATATATTTCGGTTTTGGAAGGGAGGGCCTGTGGACCCAACATCTCACCCACCTGCTCTTACAATTAACCCCAAACAGTAAAACCAAGGCCCACAAAAAGGAAAACAGGCATGAGTAGCCCCCAAACCCCTGAATAAGTGTATTAATGAGGGTGTACAGAGAAAAAAATAAATGGAGTTGCCATTATAAACCATAACCATAGCCAATCCTCATGCAGAACATAAACAGGGTAATATAAGAATCATCATTTTCCTTTTCTGGAGTCTCTTCCATACAAGTGTATCTTTAAGTGTTGTATGGAACGACAGAAATGTATGTAGATAATAATAAAGCATTTATGAGACTCCTTAAATCATTGTAAGATACATTTGGTATGGAAGGTGCTAGATAAAAGTAAGAACATAATGCCATTCATGCTTTTGCCTTTTCCATCTTGAAAGCATTCTGCACAGCCCCGAGTGTCTTAAGGAATCCAGGTCACTATATTTTGCTTAAAAGAAGGCAGAGCAAAGCAAACCTCACTGCCATGCAGACAGCTTCCCTCCAGTCGAGTGACTTTTCCATCCTAAATGGCCCCTAACTGGAACCTAACATCAGACAACAATGTGCCTGCCCCTAGGTGAACTGTGGCAAACGTGCTCCAGTTCCAAAGGCAAATCCACAGTGTATTAGTTAACAAAGACAGAAGGTGATGGTGCATGTGGTACATTAGCCATGATTGCTGGACAAACGTACCCAATCATACGGGGGGAAAAAACCACTCCAACCCAGATCTGGACTAACTCCTAGTTTTCCCAGGCCTGCATAGATAAGCTGGGGAACGAGCTGGAACTCAGGAGCCACCGTCTGAGTGATTATCATTGCTTAACCCTCATCCGCTGCTATCTGCTTCCTCCCAGATCTTGTGCAATTCCTGTGTTGACTCGGTTCTTTCATCCACCCTGGAGGCATCTCTATTTCAGTGGTCACCTCTTGGGTACTGGGTGACCTGCAAATGCGGAGGACTTTCCAAACCCCTGGTTGTCGAAGAGCAACACTGTCATTAACAATTGGGTGGTTTGAATCCAGTGTTAGCTGGTTATAAGCTGCAAATAGCAGCTTACGTCCATTTACTCTGCCTACCTTCCGGATTTGCCCTGGTCCCTGGCCACCAACAGCCGGAATCAGGAAAAGCCTCCAGTATAAGTAAAACCAAAGGGAGAATCCCAGGTGTCCATTTCCACATTCCTTTACCCAGCAAAACAGGTTCTAATGCCTGAAGCTACGGGCGAGAACATAGCGATTTTTGCATTTGCTTGCCTTACCAGGAAAAACTCATGGCTTTGTGAAGTGCAGGGAGATTTTACAATGGACATGTCTCAAAGACTTGGTGCAGGAGATGTGGGAGGGCTGGGGTTAGGACATTGGCATGGTACTCTGGAAACTTGCCTTTGATCCATGCTGCGCTGCAGACTTTCCCTGTGGACTTGGGGGAGTCACGTGGTCCCAGATCCTTTAAGGGATTTAGGTGCTTAATTCCTAATAAACGGGAGCTTTCTAAAGATGTACCAACACAGATGTAAGGGTGCAATGTACCCATAGCTCTGGAGGACAGGTTCGTGTGTTGGTGAATGCCTTCACTTAATGTTAAATAGGAGGCCTTATGGTTAAAACACTAGATTTAGGGCTTAGAGTATCTGCGCCCAGCTCTCAGCTCTGCCACAGCTTTTTCTGCGTGACCTTGGGGAAGTCAGGTTTCAAATATACCTGGGTGCCTCTTGATTTCCCTTGTCTCTCTGTGCCTTCATTCTCCATGTGTAAGATGATAGCAATAGCACTTCCCTAACGTAACAACAGATCCCAGAATGAGTGAAGTGCTTGTGAGCATTGTAAGTAAAGGAATCCATTGAAACTTAGGTTACGGGCTTTCATTTTGCTGGAGGGTAATTCTCACAGTTGTCTCATTTCCTTACAAGCTGGTATGGGCAGATCTGAGCCAACCATTGCTGTATGCAGAGGGATTTGAATGTATAGGATGCCAACTGAGGCCCATCTCCAAGGATGATCACTTATTGCATTTCACTCCTCATTCTCCTCATAATCAATAATACATAATCAATAAAGTAATATGCTTTATTCTGTGGGAGGCAAGGTGGTCTAGCGGATGAAGCACTGGCTAGTCCTTAAGGCAGCAGCTCCCAAACTCTGACAGATTGCGTGCCGCCAATTTAAAACGATACAACCTTAAGTTCCCCCAGCAAATTTTTCAGTTCAACCTTAAGTACCACCAGCAATTTTTTGTCATACAAAGTCATTATAATAAATCTGTTAACGCGTACCACTGACAGGTTGTCTGCGCACCACTGGTGGTACCCATACCACAAATTGCGAATTGCTGCCTTAATGGATCTACTTTCTATTCCCAGCTCCATCACTGACCCACTAAATGGTCTTTGGCAAGTCCCTTGACTTTGCTGTGAGTTAAGTCTCCTCCTGCTCTTTGTCTTTCTATCTAGACTATTAAATACTTTGGGGTAGGGCCCATCTTTTGTCACTGGAACAATGGGCCCACAATCTTGGCTGAGGCCTTTAAGCCAATACTGTTATGCAAATACTAATTACACATATTAATTAATATAAACATATTATTTAACCTGGATTAAGAGGCCATTTATTTATCAGTTGCTCAAACTTTTTTAATGCTTGAGGGGTTTGTTCTGAAAACTGGCTGCTATGATGTGACTTCATTTGGGATCTCTGCAGTTTTACCTCCTGATCTTCTGCGTGCTGTGTTACCTTCAAACAGCGAAATAGCTCCTGCCTTCATCCATGGAATAATTGCATCAACTTTCATCACAGCTGGTCTGCCCTTGTTGCAAAGGGTTCCTCACACACTACCCTTGTGTGACACACGCACATCGTGTAAAAATTTTCCCTGATGTTTCCGAAGCCCTAATATATGTGCAACCGTTAATCTGAACTTAATATGGTTTATAATGAGGGGTAAACGTTATGCCCTTCCTAACTTCCTCGGTTTTCAGGCTTGGAGTTGGGCCAGTCATCCACACAGCGCAGAAGAATCATCAGGCATCTCCCAGATTGCTGGGAAGTACAAATATCACAACCAAGTTGAAATTACTCAGTGACTTGAAGCACTGGGGAATTTCCAGAAGGCAGTTCCTGGATTTCAGTTATTCTGTGGAGTCGTGGAGCATGGACAGGCCCCTTTATTCCCTACATGAACCAGCTAAGTCCCGGTACTGCAAATTCACAGGGAGCTGCTTGAAATTCACACTAGCAGTGGCATTTGGCTTCATTGGGATGACATGGGTGCATTCAATCACATGTAAAAGTAAGTATTTGTGGAAGCAGGGTCTTCATATAGAAAATAAATGTGTCAACCTTCTTGAGCACTTGTATTGTATTGGGGCACCCTCAACTCCTGGGGCAGACAACCTTCTTGAGGCTGGCTGGGGTAGGCACCCTCCTACCCCAGCCAGCCTGTCTGCAGCACGCTGAGCTGGGTGGGGGAGCAGTCCTGGGCTGGCAGGCTGACCCCTGGACCTCCTGTTGGCTGGGGCTGTTCCACGGCTCAATGCCCTGTGGTCCCAGGCACACATTCAAATGACATGCCTAGGAGCAATGAACTCCAGCACGATAAGTGCCAGAGTTTATTGCTTCACATTAATTGCATATGTATATGCGCCCATGGAGACCTCCATATTAACTCTGGAACTTGCCCCTATTATCCAAGTTAAAATACAATAAGACAGTATAACCTATTTTTGCAATAGATTTGGAAGTGCTTAGATGGATGTATCCATTTGTCATAAATACTTGGAATTTATGTGAAAAAAAAATTCAGCCTGTGGAATTTTTACTCTTAGCAAGAGTTTCTTAAGTGCCAAAGTGATTTAGGAGCACGAAGCCATTGACTTAAGGGGGCCTTTTGATCTTATGGTTTGGATAGTTTGGAAAATTGCACCAATTGCACATATAGGCAGTGAGGTACACTAACTGGTTTAAAGGGGCATGAGCTTTCATAGGTAGTGGCCTACTTAGGCAGCATGATGTGTGCTTGGTCTCCCCAAGCAGGTAAGGACTACTTTTAAGGATGAGTCTTGCTTTTCTGCAAACAACCACACCAGTATTTCAGTATTTCTGTTAACCGCTTGCTGTGTTTCTGGTTTGGAAGTTGCACAGTTAGTCATACCATTAGCAGGAAACAGAATGTGTCAAAAGTGTTGGTTGCCACTTGACTAGCATTCGCACTCTCAAGTGAGCTCTTTTTAAGAAATCTACCTGTTGCATGGGATCTATTTTAAAGAGGCTTTTCTGGGACAGTCAGTCCTCCTAGTGCCGGGGTTCATCCTAGTCGCGAATTCTTAGTTTCAAAGACTCTTGCAAAGTGTGGATTTTCCTATCAAAAGGCTGAGCAGATCGTCACTTAAGAGTTGGACATTGCAAACTGCAAGAAGGGGCTTCTTTTCAACCTTGTTGCCTTTACGGGACTAAAGATCAGTCAGTGATTCAACTTGGCGACCAACTGGAAATGTCAGTAGCAATGGGCACGGTGGGCAGTAAAACACTGCCACCCAGGCTGGATAAGTTGAACATCTGTGCTGTACAGAGCATTTTCATTCAGCCTGCAAATGGCACAGAGTCGATTTGTGTGTGTGCATGTGAGGGAGGGGGAGGTGTCTGTCCTTATCAAAGAATGTCCTTGTAATGTGTCTGTGCCTGAGTAATAACAGACAGGATCGGTGAATGCAGTTTCATTTTTTTAAGTGCATGTCTTTTTACTGAGTGATTCATCAGTTGCTGTTAAAGAAAGTATGTAGGGAAGCCTGCAGCTGTGGGCTCCGGCTGCAGTTTCTGTGTCGTTGCTAGGGATTCTGCATTAAATATCCCAATTCTCTGCACTCAAACCTAGGAAAAATTGACATTCTAACTTCCCATAAGAGAATGGAATATGTGATTCACAGCCCTTCTTCTGCAACATTAATCAGGCCCTGTTTACATGGAAAGAAGCCAAAAGGGTTTGAGCCAAAGAGGTATGTTCAGAAAGCCAAATGGTGATGTCATTTGGGACCAAACAGCACCAGCAAGCCACTTAACGGGCTGAGATGGCTTGTACTCCGCTCTGGGAGCAAATCCCAGTTAGGAGAAAGAGAAGCACAAGGGGTTTTTTGGCTCTGCTCTTGAGTTCCATGGTCTTACACTGCCTTGTTTATTAAACAGCATAACAGAGCTATCAGCTGGGACCTACAGTGTTTAAGGTTGGCCAGCCGACTCGTGATCTTGCTGTGGGATGCATGGAAGGGAAACTCATTGTTCATATGCTTGGGACACATGTTACTGCCCTTTTTGTATAAACGGCATCAAATCATGTTGGGGTTTCTTAGCACAATGCTTGCTTTTCGCGCCCGATTATTAGGTATATTACGGTAATGTGTAAAGGCCTCCAAACATGCCAGGTGCTATGCAAATATATAGTAAGAGAGTTCCAGTTTCAAATAGTTTACAAGCTAAACAGAAAAAAAAAAAAGGAGTGCTGAGATATAGAAAAAGAGAGCAAAGTGCTTGAAGTCGTACATTAAAAGTCACTCGCATAGCCAGGGGTGGAGCGTAGGCCATCTTAATGCTAATCTTGTATCATAATTGCAATACCATTAATTAACTTTGAGGGCACAAAAGAAAATTATCTCCCATTTTTATAGTCCCTTTTACCCAGAGACATCTCGGATCTCTTTACAAGTGTAAACAGTGGAAGTTTACAAGTTGTATGTGTGATTCTGCTTAGTGCTGAGATGCAGCCAGCTCTGGGTGGAAACATTTCAAATCACTTAAGAAGCTTTTAAGCAATGGATTTTTTTTTTCATTTATATAAATGGTAAATGTAACTGCCCAGGGCTGAAATGCAGCCAGTTCTGGAGCTGAGCATGGCAGATGTTTAGAAGAAAACCAACAAGGTATGAAACCAAACCAGACTCCCTTATGACCTCAGGTGGCCATGATCCTGGTTTTGCATTTAATCTATGTGATAGTGCCTCTACTGCCAGGGCTCCTCCAGTCAACACATTGGCCATAGGACTAGAAGGGAGCATCTGGGTTATCACGTCCAGACCCCTGCTAACATGGGCAGCAGTGGCAGATGATCACATTCAAACTCATCAAGCTTCATCTTAACATGGATTAGCCCTTTCATCCTCACTATCCCTCCTGGAAGGGTGTTCTTCTAGGTTTATTCTCAACATCTCCTGTTCAGCTCTCTATACAGTGCTTAAATACACATTGGAGTAAGGACTGGAGTCCCTGGTATGAAGCAATTCTCTGGCTCAGTATCTATTTAAATATTTTATATGAAGTCAAATAAAGTCAGCAGGATTGATTAAGGAATTTAAAGAAAACATCCTTTCATGTGCAGCCTCACCCAGGTCTTGGATAGCAGCATTAACAGTCCTGTGGAAATACCTTACTGGATGCATCTTAGATTTGCATGTGCCTTTTTTATGCTGTGGTCATCCTGTGATGCAGTAGCATGCTCTACTCTCTTATATTGGAACAGATCTCTCCCAGCTCATGGCAGAAATCCTGGTTATTAGCTCCTAACTTTATGCCTTTGCATTTTCTTCTTTAAATGTCATCCCATTATGGTATTTTGATCCGTCTCTATTTTGTCAAAGCCTCCCAACTTTGTACCATTCGTTTAACACTAACAGAGAAAAAAAAGTGCAGCTTGTTAGGTCATGAGCAATATCCCCTACTGCAGCACCTTGGAAGTGTCTCTGAATTGACCTTAACGCTGTATAGCTCTGGAGCTGAGGGCTCCAGGAAATGGGGACCAGGAGAAAATATAATCCTGTGTGTGTGCGTGTCTGTACAAAATGTACTTGGTTTGATAGTTTATAATACATGATAATGTGTATGGATTTGTAAAAATCCACTCTGTTGGGGTGTGTGTGTGTGTGTGTGTGTGTGTGTGTGTGTGCGTGCATTCCCCCCAGCTGTGCATGACCATATATTTTTGAATGAGAAAAATGTCTGAATGGGAACTGGCTTGAAAACAAGTAGGATGTCACTAACCGGTAGCAGATGAATTCTTTTTTTGGACAGGAAAAGAAGTCACTTGGCTGATTTGGTAGTGTTGTAGCCTGACTACCTCAGATGGGCTGCCCAGCTTCTCAGTGTAATAGGGGCTGGGAGTGCTGCAGTCAGTGAATCTGGCTCTGGGCAAAGTTTTGGGGGTCTGCATGGATTCCTCTGGGTTGATTAAGCTGCTGTTGGAGAAGACTGAGAGATCTGTACACTGCTCTTTAGGGTGGTGACACAAGGCCTTCAGGGCAAAGTAAAGAGAAACTGTGTGACACTCTTGAAGGGGAAGAGCTATGAACGGCGCAGTAGCAAAGTCAGCGTCTTGGAGGAAATGCTGCCTCGTACGTACATGACAAATGGTTTCTATTCCGGGCTAGCTCATTGTGTGAACACAGTGTCATTATTTAAGCTCCCCAAACTTCAGTCCTTCTATTTATTCATGGGCCAAATCGACACCGGGGTGGTGCAAGGCTTGATGAATGGCCTGTAAAGCAATTGGAGCTCTACGAACTAAGCGCCGTTACAAGGCCAGATCCTCATGAAATGTCAATCAGCAAAATTCGATTATACTTTGGTGGAGCCAATGGTGATGGAGCCACCATTATGGTTCGATGTTTTATACCAGCTGACGGGCTGGCCTATTGTTTCCTATGTCAGCTTCCACCCCCACCCCCTCCATTCTGTCCCAGCAACATCCCCTCACCCGCTGGAGATACTGCATAATTTTTTTCAGGAAGTTCCTGTTTTCAATTTTTGTTATAATCAGTGTCATTATTAATACAAACAGTGATCAGAACAATTGCAGGCATCAATGGAACTATCAGTGAAGAAGAAAGGACCTTCCTGCTTAGACACAACTATGAGGAGGACTGTTTACTTAGCTAGCCTGTCCTTTTATAGTTACTAGCAGGAAATTTTTGCAATGTTTGTGTAAGATGGAGACTTCAAATTATCCCACACCATCTCTTCAAAGGGAGAGGAGAACAGCCTGTATGTTTTAAATTCAACCTCCTTAAGAGCCTTTTTTCTTTTTCCACCCCATTAGCAAGGACCTTTAGTTCTGGTGGGGAGGGCAGTATGTGTCTGTATTTGTGCTCAGGTTTGCAACACTTGCTTTGAAAGCAGAAGTCTGTGGATTAGGATATTTCACTCCTACAGAAAAAAGATTGCCGTGGGTTGCAAGCCAAACAGGAGTCAATTATTATTGTTAAAAAAAAGCTAATAGTATTCAGGGGTGTACTAACAGGACCATTGCAGGCTAGTCACAGGGCATGACTTCCACTCTTCAGTAGGGGAGGCCTCCCCTAGAGTACTGTGTTCAAATTTGGACACAGCACTTCCAGAAAGATGGGGACAAATTGGAAAGCAACTAAAAAAAAAATGAATAGAGATCTAGAAAGCATGACAAACAAGAAGAGCTTGGAAGAACTGGGATTATTTTGTTTGGAGAAGAGAAGGTTGAGGGGGAATTTGATAATGGTCCTCAAACAGAAAAAGGGTTGTTGTAGAGAGGAGGGTGATCAATTGTCCTATGTGCACATAGGAAACAGGACAAGAGGCATCACGCTGAAATTGCAATAAAGGAAATTGAGGTTGAAGATTAGGAAGAACTTTTTGACTGTGAGGATGGTTAAGCATGGGAACAGGTTACACAGAGAGGGTATGCAAGTTTTGCAAGTTGGAGCTTTCCAAGAGCAGGTTAGACAGATATCTGGCAGGGATGGTTTAGACAGCAATGATCCTGCCTTGATCAGAGGGTTGGGCTGCTTGACAGCCCTTCAAGCCCTATTTTTTATGTTTCTCTGATAACTCTGTGGTTCTGCAATGAAAGGCAGGCCTAGATTTGGACTCGTATACCCTTGCTTAGTCTGCTAAGGGTTGATGGAAGGATGGTGCTCATCAGCCCAAACTGAATTCTGCTCATGTTGTGGGTGTGGAAATGTTTGAATACACCTGTTTGCATTTCCCCAGCGCATTGTGTTGGCAAGCGTATGTTTATTTGCACCACAACCTATTCACAGCCATCCATCGAGGGAAGAAAAACCAATATATGACTTGGGTCAAAGAATAAATAACCATGAATGAGGTTAGATGAAGTTAGAAAAACAGATGGACAGAAAGGGCTGCTATTCTCTCCTGCTTAACTCGACATCTACTCTCCCTAGAGGTAGTACCGGTCTTAGTTATGGCTCATCTTGACCAGTTCTTCTACCTCTTGAGGGTTAGACTCTGCAGTGTCTTATACAGGACTAGTAACAGCTATACAGGTCTAAGCAAACAAATGGTAGATAGTGGTTTTTATTTCTTGAGTGGATGGCTTTCATAATTTAAAGGCTATCAGACATTCTGATGAAAGCTGATTCTCACCCTCTTTTGGGGCTTTACAGTATAGTACGAGGATTATTTCATTCAGTCCCAGCTATTCATTTGCCTTCTACACCTGTGTAATTATGATCATAGCATTAAGCTGTCAAAGAAAAGCACAAGGTGCTTGAAAACTGTTTTAATTATTAAAATATATGTCCTTCTACAGCCAAGTGTATCAGTTTCTGATACACATGTGGTTTATTCATTTTTTTTTTCCCTCTCAAAGTTCCAATTCCAATTCTTTTCTTTCTGGGAAAGCCAATGAAATTGTTTTCCCAATGTTTCTATCAATATGACATCTTCCTTTTCTGTATCGCTGGACAACGATAACACATTCATTTACAGCAGATCAAATCCTGATGTCTTTACATCCTTAAACACGAGTGAAGGGCACGAAAGAGGTTCATGAACAGTTTTGCAAAAGATCCTGGTAGGTTTACCCCTTTGTTATTCATGGTGTTGCATTTGGCCAGATTCTGATATCTTCATTCATGCTGAGCAATATTTTACTCTGCAAGCGGCCTGTTGTCTAGGGTGAAGTTACACATTATACTTAGACCAGACTACAGCATTAAAGTTCGAACGTGCTGTGATCAGTCGCAAGTTAAGCTTAATACTATTGTTTGCCCGCACAACTCTGACTTGCCATTAGACGGCTGGTGAGCAGGGCTGTGGCTAGGAGACTGGGCTTTATCCCTGCTTGTGGGGGAAGGGGAGGGCTGGGAACGTGCATCCTGGGATGCTGGAGGACTGCAAATTGCTCATTTTGCCTCTGTGGAGCAGACTGATGTTACCTAAACTTGAGCTAGATAACAGCCCAAAATTAACCCTCACCTGAAGTGGAGTAACTCTGAGATGCTCAGAGGGCACTTCACATGAGTTAACAAGCTTTAATTTGTTGATGGTCACATTTAAGGTGCTATTAGTATAGTCTAGGTGTAATATGTAACTTCATCTGTAAGTAGGACACTCGTGGACCAAGCCCAGCTCTAATAAAAGATACCAGATTCACCCAAAGAACCTTGTCTGCCATGCATAAGAATGACATTTGCAGGTATCTCTCAGTTTATTGCAAATGTTTGCAAATCCTAACTGACTATTCACTGGAAAACATATCCAGGAACTGCATTTGTTTTTATTTGCCACGTGTCATGTTATTTAAATAAGAGTTGTTGACCTAACTCTAGATCGGAAACTGCATCACGCAACATAAGTGACCATCACAGGCTGCAAAGAGCACCCAGCAAACAGTAAAGGCAAATCTTTTTCAAACAAGCTCGCAGGTAAAAAAAAATATTGGTAAATACTTACAAATATGAGTTATAATGGTTAAAATCAGGGTCGGTCTGGGAAGAATTAGCAAAGTGAGAAAAAAGGTCAATATGCATTGTGTAAATTATTTGTAACAATACTACAACAGGCTGGGCTGGTGCTGTAGCCAGCCAAATCTCCAGCAGGCTCACACACATGTTCTACATGAAGCATGACAGAATAGAAACCCTGTTGTATCATGCGTGCCCTCAGGGCAGATGGGCAAATACCCAATAGAAACTTTTGGGCTTTACAAAGCAAGTCTTTCTTTCAGCTTCGTGATGCCCCTAGGTCTTGCTGGCATCATTCAGATCCTCTCAATATTTTGTTATTTGCATGACAATAGGCACTTTCTGATTTCATGGAACGTCGTCTCTAAATAGGGAAGGAATGAAATGGAAGCTTAGTCCCATTTTACAGGCAGGGAAATGAAACATGGAGGTTTGCTTGGTAGTTTGAGGAGTCTAGCCAGATCTCTGAGTCCCAGAGCCCTAGCTTCCCCACAAGACCATCTTTTCTCTTAGGGTTGATCTACATTGGGACAAGGCAGTACTGTGAATTGATACATATAATTTATACCATAGCTGTCCAACTATTTGGCCCCAATGGGCTGGATTTGGATCCCATGGTTTCTCATGGGCCTGATGGCCCAGTATACAGGGAGTGGGCACTGCCACCACTCATCCTTCCCTTCCCCTCTCCCCCTTCCTCCTGCCTCTGACCTGGGTCACCAGGGGTGAATGAGAACCCCAAATTCAGCGGTGGCAGGGGGGCATGGGGATGAGCAGTGGGTCCTGGAGTTGTGCCAATGCAGTGGCTCCAACAGCAGAAGTGACCAGACTTGTGCACCTCAATGTAACCGCTTGAAGGTCAAATGCAGCCTGTGGGCTGCCAGTTGGACAGCCTTCTCTACACAATTGTTTCATAGCTTACCCAGGTACTAATGGAGTATGGACATGTTAACATGACATGGTGCTGTTCTTGGGCTAATTAGGCCAGTTGAAAGCTTGGGTGCATTAGTCTGGGCAGAGTGCCATGGTAACGTAGCTAATCTTGTCTCCAGGATCCAACCTGGTTTGCTCATAACTAGCTCAGGCTTCTCTATATGGTACTGCATTGTACCATGTAGACGTACCCTTTTGGTGAGCGTTGGCTCTGTATGAAACCCCAAGAAACACCATGTAAGAGAGAGATCTCCCCCTCCTGACGTGAAGTGAAATTTTGCCTCTTGAAAGAAGCAGTAATTTTAATTCACGTTCCAAAAGATTTTCCAAACTCCATATATATTGTTATGTCTCTCCAATGCATTACATCACACGACCCTTCTGAAAGGTGTCCAAATTTTGCATTAAAGCACTTGTGGGAAAACTAGAAAAAATAAATGGTTTGTGTTAAATGGGATTTGGAAAGGGGCATGAAGTGTATTGCACTGATACAGTAAAAACGCAACGTGCTAATGGATGCTTCAGTTTTGAGTCAAGTGTTATGCTCCCTCATTAAACACCGTTTTACAAACTCCCATCTATGCCCTTCCTTTCCCCTGTCTACTCTGAAAGGGTTGAATAAGTTAGCGGCACAGTATGTTGCTTTAAAAAAAAAAAAAAGTGGGGGATGTGGCTTTACTTTGATATAGGGTCATGCCTGACCCACGGATATGAACATATGGGCATGGGCAATTCTATAAAGGATCATTGACAAGGTTTTTATCTTGCCCTCATCATCATGGTATCTAATAATCCTTTCCATGCAGCAATTTCACTAACATCTATCATGTGGGTCTTTCTTTTTCATCTGTGTAGGAGGATGGGAGTTGTGCGTTCAGTAGGGTGTTTTATTTTGGTAGCATTTGGAGGTTGTGCCTTGATTAATATACAATCTTCTCGGTGTCTATATCAGAAAAGGTGGGTCAAAAACGTATGTTTTGCACTTAACAAGATTTGCAGTGGTATTGAATCCCTGTTGACATTCATTTCACAGTCTCAGGCTGATCCCTGGAGAAAGATCTGTGTCCCATCCATTGTGTTACCCTGCGGTAGAAGGTGTTCCTGCATGAGAGAGTACATTTTCAACCATAATCTTGGTCCTGAAGCTTGCAGTTACCTTGCAGAAATGCTGGGGCCAGGTCATTAAGTGTCTTGAAGATAGGGACTAAGACCTTGAGTTTGAGTTGGCATCGTGTAGAAGGGCTTTAGGGAGGTGCTGAGCAAATATGCTGATGTGATGTGTACTGTGCAGGGAAAAACATGGTGATCTGACAAAGACAACCTTTACACTGGGGAGTATGATCTTGCATTAGTAGGGGGATGAAGGTTAGGCTTGTTTTCATGGAGATGTTTCTGATGCTTTTGCGGAGAGTTATCATAGCCTCTACAATCACTACTTGCCGTGACAATGCATTGCTTTAGAAATGAGTGATAGAAGGAGAGACATATGATAAAACACAGATCAAGAAACCAGTTCATTTGGGGGTCTTTCTGCTCAGGCTATTAAACATATTTCAGCAATGATAACTATCTCAGGAAGAGCGCTTTAGTACCATGGCTATGTTGCTTCCAGTACCTTGGCTAGCTATGATAGCCCCGTGGAGAGTATGGACATCTCTGCATGGCACTGTATTGTACCATGTAAATGTAACCCAAGAGAGAGGATGGTCTTGTGGGTAAGGCACTGTGTGAGACCCAAAAGATACAGGCCATTGGGTTAATCACTCAAATGTAAAACTCTGTGCCTCAGTTTCCCTGTCTCCCATAGATTTTTAATTAGCACATGAAGGTATTTGTAAGAATTAACTACTTCTGCAGAGCATGCGGAGATGCTCTGATAATAGGTACAAACTATTATTTTATTTCAGCCTTGTGCTATTGCAGGCTCATAAGACTCCTTTGTTAATTGGTTCCGCTGTTCCTTTCCTGCTGAATTGCTAATTACTGATTAAAAAAAAATAGACACAGACCAGAAACATGTTACGAGCTTGGAACACAGGCTTATACGCAGCTGAATTTTAATAGAAATGGTAAGGCATGACAGTCACTAACAGATACGTGGTTTAAGTAAACCTAGACCTAGACTTTCAGTATGGCAGAAACACAAGGGTAATCACTTCTGTCCCTGCTTACCAGTGACTTCAGGAATTACAGAACCATCCTTCATCCTGTGACGAGGACACAAATCAAGACGATATGTAAGAAGACCCCACGGCTCTCTGAGTAACTTTCTGCAATACGTAATTTAAGGAGGAGTGGGGGAAGGGAACTTTAGACCTTTGGCCAGTGTTACACAGAAGAAGACCCCATGGCTCCAAATCAGTAATACTGAAGTTACCAATCCCCCAACCCAGGTATCGTTTTAGATAGACAGCATTCCAGTTTACATGTCTTTTGTTTTGCAGTGGTGTGACAACTCATGTAAAAGCACTGTGTCACTGGGCCTGAGTCTCTATTTTGGTACCTGCTTGTGTAACTCTTGATTGTGGTGGAGTTGTCTTTGATTTATATCAGGGCTAGAGAGAGAGCATCTGACCCCATAAAAGAACAGAGATTTGTTTGCTTTGAAAGGGTAAAGCGGCATGGATAGGTGCAAAGTTTCAGGCCTGTTGCTCCTTCCTGTCTTCTAGGAGAGGGCCTTTAGCCTGTGAACATGTTTGATCTGGAAATAATGCTGGGAACCTTGTGAGATTATCATCACTTCCTTTGTTAAGGCAAGGCCAAAATACCACAAAGTTCACTTTTTCATGTCGTCTGTTTGGTATTTCCTGGTTCTGGCCTGGACTAGAAATGGAAGCTCAGAGACGCATGACACCAAGAGAAAAAAAGTTTGGGTTTAATTTGAACTTTTGACAAGCAGTCAGGATGTTCCTTCTTTTAGACCCATTTGTCCTCCCGCATTCATTGAAATTGTTTATGCCTATTGGTGTGTTGTGGAAGAACAGGAGCAGGGCAGAAGACACCTCCCGCCGTACTGGAACGGGGCCGTGTGTTATCACCGCCGTCACTGATGGCTAAAACCTTCTCTTCTTTGGCTTCCCTGCAATACCCTCCTCCCTGCAATACCCTCTGCCCCCACTTTGCTATGGGGTTTTCTTCTCCACTTCTGACCAAAATCTCCCCTTCTTCGCATCTTTTTCCAGGCTTTCTTCCCTTGTGCACATATTTCAAGCTGGGCCTTACCATGAAGGCTTCTATCAGCCTGGTCTGTAGTGATGATCTCTTCCCTTGTTTTACCTTCTGCCATGCCTAGTGCTCCCTGAAACCCATCCCATTTGGCTTTTATTTCATGTCCAGCATTTGTGCAGGGGTTGGGCCTGATGACCCTTGAGATCCCTTCTGTCTTTATGATTCTAGCCCATTCTCCAGTATTTGAACTGGCTTCTTTCTTCTTGCCCTAGGGGTCTGATCTAAGGCCTATTGAGGTCAATGGAAAGTCTTACATTTGGAGCAGAGCTTTTTTTAACTGCTTTCTTCACCCAGTTTAGTATCTGATTATTATTTGTAATGAGTTTGCATAAGGTAGCCTGAAAATCCCTTGGGAACTCCAAATGAATGTACTTTTCACGCACTGCTCTCATTTATGGCGTATAGAAATGGATAATTATTTTCTTTACCACCATATTGTATTAGTCAATTGGTCAGTCACCTAATTTACTAACAATTGTCGTTTGCCCATCTAGGTGCCTTCCATAGGAGGATCTAAAATTATTAATAAGAATGATGATAATAACAACACATTTCAAGGTATAGCATAGAAATGTCCCTATTTTAATGATCCCAATCCTAAATGAGAGTCTAGTGAGGACAGACAAAGGTGGAGACATCTTGACCATTCATCCAGTGGTTCTCTAGCTTCTTCCATGGTTATCAGCTTCTGGGTTACAAAGTTGAAAATGTCTGACGGCCTTCTTAGAATTATTTAGAGGCTTATCCAAAATGTCTTAACTGCCTGAGTTTGCCAATAGGGATGGACCTCCTAGTGAAGTTTCTAGGATGTCCCATTTTCAGCTGAGCTGGTGATTTTGAGAAAAGAGCTTCTGCACTCCCAGTATTTCAGCACCCCAATGTCCTGGTTGAGGACCAGACCGAGCCATTTGCTTCCACGGATACTTTTCTTTCATGTTCCTGAAAACAGACTCTTGTCTATACTGACTGCTTCTTATTGCCACTTCTTTTCCATACGTCTTGAGCCCACTGCTTCAACCCACGCTATCCCACACTGACCAACTGCTGCTCTCCCAAGCTTTAGACCCATGGCTTCACATCCAGACCTCAAGGACCCGTGAGTGCCAGTGTCTTCCCTCATTCAACCTGTGCTGCTCTTGCACACCTTGGAGAACCACAATAACTCCTCAGTGACCTTTTCCCAGTGGGTGCTTTTCTCTCGTGTGCCAGAGAAAAATGGGTTGAGTTGACTGACTGCTTCTATATCAAACTCTTGAGGACCGTGGTGCTCACTCAACAGTCCTCTTGCAGCCACTGCTTCCCTTTCATGCCCAAGTCCCAAGACTTGCACAGAACCATCCCATTCAAGTTACTGGGTTTTTTTGAGGATTTCCAGTGCCATGAATTTAACTCTGTCATTTCTCCCAGCTGGCATTTTTCCCAACTTTAATCCCAGATGCTCCTTCCTTGCTGACCCCTGGGAAAAGCTTCTTGGATCCCAGGTTCCCTATCATTAATTTAATCCCTTTTGGCTCCCAAGATGGCCTTGTGAATAGTGCATCCGATGAAGTAGGTTGCTGCCTATGAAAGTATTTAAAACAGGAGCTGGCAGTTGGGATACCAGGGTTTTATCCACAGCTAGCTCCTGTGATGAGGACAAGTCATAAACATAAAAACAGAAACATAAAAGTGGTTTCTAAATAGATTTGAGAGTCTTGGATGAAAGATGACCCATGCTGTCTGGGTCCTTATCAGGCTTGTCAACCTTGACAGTGTCTCCTCTAAAATGATGGAGGAACTCAACCTGAAGGAGATGCTAACATGTTGGGGGGCATCTAGCACACTCCTGGATGCCTAAATGGAAAGGCAGACCCTGGCTAGGTAGAAAAGGGATTTGGGATGAGGATGGAGAGCTAGTATTAGAAAAGCTTGAAACCCATTGGAAAACAGTTGTATAATTTGAGAGTGTCTTTGTACTGTTTTCAGAAACAAAGGGTCTGAAATTGCCTTGGATTTACTTCCCAGTTTGACGATAAGTTGTTTTGCTTTCAATCTTTATTCCAGATCTATTGCTAAGTGTAGCTGACCTTGCTGGTCACAACTCGTGAGTCAGTCTGAAAGTGCCACCATGCAAAATTTAAACAAACACTTTCCTTATATTTTACCTGGTAAACACCCTGCAGTGAAGCTAAAACAACAAAGCAAGACATTTCACACATTTAGCTTCCAAAGTGAACACTACACCAGATTTGCAGCCAGTATAAATCAGAGTTGCCGTCGGTTCAATGCCACATGAAATGCATTCGCAAAAGACATGTTGCATGCTGAAGATGGAAACTTCCTATGTAGAAAATGTTCTTGAGTCTTCTGCTGTTACTAACAATATCCCAGCACCTGCCAAATCTCCGGTTGCTACTAATCTCGCTACAATTTTATTTTTGGGCATTCTAGTGGTAATTTCACTAAGGTTTTGAACCATTTCATTGACCTGATCTTGGCATCAGAGATAAGGTATTTCATAGCACAAGTATTACCAGGGAAAGCACAACCAAGCCATGTTTAATGGCACAGATTTCTGTGGATCTGTTGGTTGAGATGCTAATAGGATTCTTTGCTCTTTTCTTATGATGAAATCTTGAATTTGGTCCCTTTTTTTAGTTTTACCGATATGCATTGGTTTTCTTTGACTCATCTCAGTCCAGTACTTTTTGTTTTTTTTAAGAGAAGTGTGCTTAATTCTGTTACCCAGTAAAAAAAATAAGCCAGGATAGCCCTTTGCAATTTTTTGTTTATAGTCTTATTCACTAATGTGTATGCTTCTTTAAGAAGGTATATGCATAAACCACAGTGTAGACATACATTCAAGGAAGTAATTCATATAGGCTCCTATTTAGTTACTCTACAGGGCACAGCACAGATACTTTTTTAGGAAACGGAAGTTGGCTTAATTTAGGTAGTTAATGTCAGTCCATAATGAAAAGTTTTTTAGAAAAAGGTCTAAATAGAGCTAATCAACCTTTTCTAATGTGAACATGCTTATACAAATGGCACTGAATTTTCACATTGCAACAAAAAGTGAGAATAAGGAAACACACTCGTGTGTTTTTCCACCATTTTGCGTTTTCAAGCAGCTACAGAGCTGGCCAAAGGTTTTTTGAGCTTGCAGCAAAAATGAGACAATCAAGAAAAAACGGAGCAGGAAAATGGAGGCAGGTTTGGAAAAGAAAAATCACTAGTGCCTCCTCCTCTTTTCTTTTTCTAGCACTAAATTTGAACACAGGCCTGTTGGGCCTGTGCTATTAACAGCCCTAAGGGTCCTTTTGAAAGATGGCTATTTGAAAGGCATTTTTGGCATAAAGTAATTGTTAGAAAAAGCAGAGCTGGAAGGCAGCTCAGCACGTCACCGAGTCCACTCTACTGCTCACGGCCCGGCCATTCCTGTCTGAACTATCCAAAACCAGTGATTGTCTAATTTATTCTTCAACTTTGCAAACAGCCCTCTCATGCAACCATTCGGCACAATGCTTGAAACATGAGAAACGCCTTCAATAGGTCAAGCAGGGAGACGAGGGCACTGCCAATGCCCTGTTCCTGCAAGGGCAGGAAGTAGTTATGGACAGTACTTATGATTTACTTTTTAAAAAGACACTTGGGGGTTTACACTCTGTGTAATTGGGCCACGTTTGCTGTATAAAAACGACCAAAAAAAAAAAAAAAGACATAAAAAATACAAAGCACATGAAAGCACTGCAATGCTTCGGAGAAGGGCACGTTCTGGGAGCCGGTTGCTGCATTTTCCATTTCAGGCTAAGCCATCCAAACGACCTCTGGGTACAGAGAGCTGAATGCAGAATGGCTGCACCTTGTTTCACCTCTTTGAAGCTTTTAACAGGAAGTAGGCTTGACGTGGTACAAAGATCTGGCCTTTCAAATGCTGGCTGAGGTTTAGAGTGCACTTACAACCAGTTCTGGTTGAGACTGAACTGGGCTGCCACAAGCACATACACTGCATATCCAGAAGGGATGGGGAGGACACACGGCTATAGTCTCAGTTACACACACCTGAGACCCCAGATGTGACCTACTAATGAGCATGTGTTACAAGTACCACCCCAGGCTCAGACTAGGGGGGAACTGAGTTGTTACACTGCTTCCTTAGCTCTGTTTTCTGGCCACGAGGCAGTTATCACACTGCCTCTTCCAGGGCTCCTCTCTTGGTAATTAGAGAGAAAACCCCCTAGCCAAAAACACAGGTCGGTATTTGCAAGGCCAGGCTTCCTCTTCCTTTAGTGCTTTGCGAGTGCATGATGGAAGCAGAAAAGGCATCTTCTTTCTTCTTTAGCAAGGATGCCAAGTCCCACGTTCCTGGTGGAAAGGCATTGGAACGCACTGAGAGAGAGATGTGCAATCCCGGGGTTTGTTGAAGTTAGTTTATAGCCATCCTAAAGGCCCAGGCTTAGGGCTGCTGAAGCTGTGTTTACATGGGAATCAGCCTACCAGCACATACGCAGACACAAAGAAGCTCTCTTTCTTGATGTGCGTGTTGTGGAAAATGTGTCTCTGTGGGTACGGTGACATGCAAATGTTTATGTGGGTGTAAAAAGAAGAAGAAGAAGAAAAAAAAAAAAAGGGCTGGAGAAGGTGTGAGGTTCGTACTCAGAGAGCCAGAAAGCCGCACCGACAGGCTTCTATTTATAGCAGCCCGTGGTGAAATAGAGAAACCAAACTGCTGCTTCTACCTGCTGTTCCCAACTGAAGTTTGACAAGAACGGATAAAACCTTCTTTAGGGTCTCTTTGTAGTTTTAACTGACAAAAAAAACCCAAAAAAGTGATGAGTTAGCTGTTTCCTCTGCGACCCTCTTAAACAGGTGAGGAAGTCAACTGCTCTAACAGAGGAACGGAACAAGATGAAACCATTTCAGCAGCTGGAAATGTAACGTCCCCCCCTTCCCTTCAAGGCACAATTGAGAAAAAAAAAAAGTGATTGGTCCAAACCCTTTCACATGATACAAATACAGAGCCTCAGACCTACTGATACGGTCTGAGCACCCTGTGGGTCTGAGGGTTTGGCTTTGCTCAGCCTTGTTGCAAGCTGGTTCTCACATTGTGGGTGAAAAAATATTTAGATCCCGAGTTCTCATGACCGAGCTCGGATCTGAACTTTGGGGGCACTCCCACCAATGGTTTTTATGCCAATACATTTATTCTGTTATCCTTTTTGTCCCATTTCAAAGGATTCTTTTGATATCAGATAAATCATATCTGGTTTTATTTAGGTCTGGTTGTTTCTATCTACTCTCATTGTGATTCATAATCTCTCCCTTCTCGAATATGACTAGCATGACATCATTAGTGCTCAGATACTAAATGAAATATTCAGTTGGTTTGACAACCAAGGGGGTCTGTATCTTCCTTCCTACCTCTCTCCATATATACTATTTCATTTTCCTTGGCTCTTGACTTCATTATGCCACGTGGTCCTCAAGATACTATTACAGCCATGTAGCTCACCAACTGCTCCTGACTGGAGCTGGGTGAATAATTTATCAGGAATAGTTTGGAGTTGCTTGAATTTTTTTTTTTTTTTGGTATGAACTCTCTCTTTATTTCCCTTGCAAAAAGAAAAAAAAAAGTAAGCAAATTCTGGATGACTGACATGTTTCATTAATTGGTGTGGATCTTGCCAAATTGCTTTGTTTTGGGGGCGGGGGAGGGGAGATAAGGGAGAAAAAAATCCAAAAAGGACACATTGAACTTTAAACTTCTTAAAATGGAACGTGTCAAATTTTTTTCCGATTCCAAAATTTGTTTAGATATTCACTTCAATTAAATTGAAATATATATATATATGTGTGTGTGTGTGTGTGTGTGTATGTATATGTGTGGGTGGGTGTGTATATATGTGTATATGTACATATGTGTACATATATGTGTACATGTGTGTGTATGTATATGTGTGGGTGGGTGTGTATGTGTATATGTACATATGTGTGTGTATGTGTGTGTGTAAGTATATATGTGTACATATATGTGTGTGTGTATATATGTGTGTGTGTGTGTATGTATATATGTGTTTGTGTGTGTGTATAAATACAAATAAAAAGAAGCTCACTATTTCTCTGCCCCTCACTCCCCCGCCCCTCAAAAAAAATGATTCATCCAACCCGAAACTTTTTTTTTTTTCTCCAACTGCTTGGTTTACCAGATATTTTTTCAGGTCAACCTGTTACTATATATATCTCTGTATATACATTTGGAACTGTAGTTGAACCAAAAAAACCCCTCAATCATTCAAACACTTGTAGAAGAATATATTCAATTATTTTACTGTAAAGTATCTTGAACTGTTGCAAAACAATTCTTCTCAAGCTATTTGTCATTCTAATAATTCTTTGTTTCATACATTCAAAATTCAAGCTGTTTTGATTGGACAGGTAGATCACATGATCTGCTTTTTATTCTCTGCCTGGATCTGTGTATATCTTAGTATTTATCTTCACAGAAGTCTTTTCAGTACTGCTTTAATTATACTGGCTGGAAGTGATATATCGGAAAGCAGTCCAGTTGTCTTGGGAGGCACAGGTATAATGGTATAAATACTATTTATATTACTATAGATGTCCATAAATACTATTTATATTACTATATATGATGTCCATAAATTTAGTGGCATGAACTATACCATTATGAGACAAGATTATATAGGTAGAGTTGCATACATATTAGGTGTTGGACCCATTAAAAACTGACTTCCCAAATAGAGAGAGTTTAATGTAGAAAAAACTACAGGTAAATCAGACTGCAAAAATCAGCCTTCTGGTGTAAGCTTTCACCATTATGGAAATTCTCTTTGCTGAACATGCTTTATTATTCACTTAAAATGCCCTGTTTTCTGAGATCCTCCTGCCAGGGAACTACTTGAATAGAATAGTTATGAAAAGTAACTGCAAGAGAGTGACACACACAGCTGAGGTGGAGTCAGTGAAGACAGTATGGCTTTTTATGGCTTTTTGTGCTGTTGTTCTTGCAAAACCATTGCTATTACTGGTCACTTGTTTATATTTATTCTTGTTCAACTTAAAGAATTAAAAAAAATGGCCACCCAAGAGCCTCAAATGTGTTGCTTTAAAGCACAAGTCAGATAATAAAAGATGAATCCAGCAGCCAAACCTCAGCATGTCACAGAGGAAACCAGTGAGACCTTTATTTACGCTTAAAGAAAAGACGGAGCATGTTTCCCACTCCCACTTCACCTCCTCCCCACCCAAAAGCCCCAGCAACAAGTTGGGTTTTCAATATGACCTAAAGGTCAACAGAGGCAGGTTTTTTTTTCTTCAGACCAGCAGGACTTGTTAAACCGTTACAGTAGGCGTACACGCAAAGCAGAATTGAGACATTGATTTCCCTGGCACTTGACACAACAGATGAAGCTGCATTATTATTTATGTTACAATAGCATATAGAGGTCTCATCCAAGAGGAGGTCCCCTGAGCACTGGACTTGGATAATTTGTGAGAGAGTCCCTGCCTCCCAGAACTTAATATAGACAAGACAGACAAGTGCAAAGAGAGATTCAATGCAGCTTCCCAAGATCATATACTGGGCTAATGGCAAAGCCAGAAATAGGCTCGTTCTCTGCAGCTGAGACCAGTGTCCTGTTTATTGGGGAAGGTATCCTAAGGACATGCCTGTGCCTGAATTTTCCATCATATTTTATCACATGTTGTTTAACACAGGTGTAAAATTTTAGTGCAGGTACCACACAACTGTTTCTTTCTAGCCTGGGGTTAAGCACAGCTGGGAGCCCACATGTGTGCCTTCCCTGTAACAGAGTACACCTTTGCTTCAGTTAATGTATATTAAAGTACAATTAAAGGATAACTCCTCTCTACTTTAAACATTTTATTGTTTTCCTTCTTTACAGCATACACTGTCTACTCCAAAGTTAAAGTCCAGTAAGGACAACGAACTTTATTTTCACTGTCAGGGAAAATCCCAGCTGTGTCAAGAGAGAGGAATGCAAAACTCAAGCACTCTGGGTTCAGAGATGATACCTTTTATTAGACCAACTAAGATAGTGCAAAAAAAAAAAATTAAGCTTTTGGGCACACATGCCCTTCCTCAGGCTCAGGAAAAATGGAAGATGGCAAAAAGGTAGAAAAGAGAGGACAAATTTACCTTGTAAAACAGAAGAGCCTTGGTAATATTAAATGTGATCGTTTTCCTGAAACACCCCCCAGCCTTTTAAGCAGTGAAAACAGACCCTATACTGAGGACTTGCCTTTATAGGAATTTCTGCCTTGAGTTAAAGGTATTTATCTCCTTTGTAAAGTTGAGTGTGGCTGGGTCCCAAATTCACTTTTTCCCCCGCTGCAAGCAGCCAGACCAGTGATTCTGCACGAGCGCGCTGCAATGCTCTGGGGTGCTGCAATCCTTTGAAGGGTGCCTTGTGGTATGGGGAGATAAGTCAGGTGTAAGGAGATAAGCAGATAAGTGCAGGCTTAGACTTGGCCTTGCTTGGCTGGTCTCTTACCCTCCACTATCCGGCCCCTCTGCCAGCAGGTAAGCCCGGCAATACATAAGTTACTTTCTGAAATTCGGGGTCGCTCAATTCACACAAATGACACAGGGGTGCTTTGAGTCCCAAACATTTAAGAGCCACTGAGCTGGGCTGATCTGTAGGATATATCACCAGATCCTGTGGCCTAGAACAAATGTGTGGGTAGAGACAAGGCGTCAGCGACCTCAAGTTAAAACCTCTTGCCTAGAAGCCCAGCATTATTCTCTCTCTCAAAGAGGAGCAAGGAGGACTCGTATGCAATAGAAGCAATTCTGTATTCTTCATATATAAAGTTTGGACTCATTTTCTTTTTCTTCCCAAAACTAAAAGCACCCCATCCCCCGCCTTATACTACACTGAACTGAGCCTTAGAGAAAGCTAGAGCTGGCAGAGCTCCAGCCGAGTGCAGAGGGTAAGCTCAAAAGCAGGAAGCTGTGGCAAAGCTGAGTCGCTAAAAGGTACTGGAGCTAATATATTGTGGTCATGGGGATAGGCAGTAGTATCTGAGTAGTGATGGGAAGGCTCAAAAGCATCTTCAAAACAGGTTTGAAAAAAAAATACTGCTGATCTTTGCACTTTGCCTGGGCTTTTGCGCAAAGCATTTGGACGGGGCTGTGCACTGACAGCCTGGCAGCTGCACAGCGTCGATCCTTTGCCTGGGAAGGCTCGGTGCAGGCTTCGCAAAGGACCCGCTCGCTGCGTGCTCTCTGAAATGCAGAGCTGCTTTGAAGGCGGAGCGACGTTTAGTGGCGCAGCACTGGGTTTGTCTGTGGGGGTGTTTTGGCCAAAGTGCTTTGTAGACACTTCACGCTAACTAGCTGTGTTTTTCCCCCTTCCACCGACGTTCAAAAACCAGTCTCGGGTACTGATTTTTTTTTTCTTGTTTAGAAACAGAAAGATAGCGGCTGTCATGCTAGTACAGTGCTCCTGGTGCCCCGTGCGTCATCACACTCATTGCTCTGGGAGACTGCGGCGCAGTTTCTGGGAGGATGAGGGCTGAAATGAGCACGTGACCTCCCCAAATGTTTGCTGACTTGTATGAGAACAATCTTGCTTGGGCTGAGATATGGAGTAGGATTACTAATGAGTCCTCCCCCATCTCTGGGAGGTTTGAAGGTGGTTTTTGGGGGGGAGGATCATGTCCCAAAGGACTGTCCTTTGCTGAAGATCTCATGTGAACTTCTTAGCAGGGAGCAGTCTGCATCCCAAGTCCCCTTCCCCCAGCACTCTTTCAGACACAAAGGCATCTTTCAGGCATCTTGTGGGAGAATACTAGATGGTGCCATGTCTCTTTTGGTAGGCAGGGTACCGCTAGGATTGCCTCCTTGCCTTGATTTCCCCTATGCAAGAACAAAGTACAATTGCTGTTCCTGTAGTCCGGGAAGCCCAGACACTGATCCCTCCTATTCTGCTGAGGGATCCCAAAAAAGAAGCAGGGTGTGATAGGGAGGCCATCGTCCCACTCAGCTTCATATGAATAGGAGAGATCTGCACAAGAGATTGCTGCAAGCCTTCATGCTCCCTCTTTACATTGGCACCTGCTGTGGGTTGGGGCAGTCGTGCCCAGCTCGCACGCTGGGTCATTCTCAGGTAGTGAGATGGGTGGTAGGAGTTGGGAGGGTGCCCAATGAGCATGCCCTGCCCCTTTTTCTTTCCTGGAGAGTGCTCTGTGTGGTTGAATTTATCGCCAGCTCACCTCCCCAACAAAGCAAAGAAAAAAAAGTAATCTGTACTGGCCTGATCTGTGGTTTGGAAAGAGAAACGGGAAACACCTAAATAATGATAAAAAAAAAAAAAGAATGCCACCACCCAAACCAGCTCATGAAGAAGAGAAAACAGGAAAGGAAAAGAGCAAAACATCCTGCACATACCACTCACTCCCCTGAGCTGGGCCCTACCTTTGGGGGGCTGGTGCCACCGTGATTGAATCCAGACTTCCTGCAAGAAGCCTGGTGTAGGATATCCCTTGCTTGTCACACGATTAGCACCACATCAACCGAGTGGGCTTCATCCCCTCTACCCAACCAGATTGTCGGTCTGAGGGGCCAAAAGGTGGTTTACTCTGCACAGACTGATTCATCCTTGGCCTGTCTGCTAGGATGAACAGAAGGATCCCAGTCGTGGCAGCGGTTTTGGCATGTGGACATATATCTTGGCCGAGCCAGCTTCAACACCAGCCCAGTGGGCCCTGGCCACCATATCTGTGGTCTTGCTGGAATGGATGTGATTTCTTCCTGAGCCTATAAATACCATTTTTCTATCCGTTGCAGAGGACTATGGCTAAGCCACTCTTCCCCCTGCAGCAGGCCACCTTAGTTCACCATTCAGCAAGTGGGGTGAGTCCCTTCTCTGGACTTGCATTTTGGGGAGCGTATAAAAGTCTTTTAAACTCTATCCAAAGGTCTTCTGCCAGGAAAAGGACATTATCTAGTGGCTGGAGGCAGGACTTCGATAGTTATACTCCAAGTATTAACACTTACTCAGGTCTTACACAATCTGGTCAAAGATTTGACCCAGTTCTGTCCTCCATGATGGGTAAAAATCCAAAAGAGTTGGCAGGAAGGGGGTGGAAGGGAGAGTTATTTTTTCCAGGTCATTATAATTTGTGGTACTTTAGGAAAAGTGTAAACCCACTACTTTTTAAGTGATAGCACTATGTTAGGACATTGAAGGATGGTTGGCAATATGACATTAATTTTCTCTAGCATCCTCCACCCTCTCAAAGGCATACTTCACAACAGCCCCATGGGGGGAAGGAATTATTATTCATTTCTCAACGCGGATAGGGAAACTGAGTCATGCAGCTGTCACACCCTTGCATATGGCAGCATAACAATTCAATGCTAGAGTCTCAAATAGAAGCCATGAGCCTTTTCTCAACGGCCTATCTTCCCGGTTAGATTGCAAGAGCCAGTATCCTAGTATGTTAATCTTACAGGATTTAGACTCAGCTGCTCATTGTTTGGTGAGCTTTCTTACCTCCATCATTATTTAGATGTGGGAGGGGAAAGCGTCCCGGTCCCCAGATGTTCTGGAGAACCAGTGTAACTTTGCTTCTCTTTCATGCTTAAACTGTTGCTGCCTTCATCCAATTTCTCCCCTACTGTCTAACAGCTTTCTTGGTGCACTCTCTCTTTTACAGCACAGAACTCCTTTGCATTATTTTTTAATCAGCTCCTGAATTACTACACAACTAAATCATTTAAATTCCCCTATGCCTCAGTTTACCTAGATGTTAAGAACAGTATCTGTCTTAGCAGGCTTAATTACTTAACATGCTTTGAATCCTCAGTTGCTGGAGGCTCATAAAAAGGAAAATACCTATTTTTACTTGCAGAGTGATTTTGTGCAACTTCGTATGAAGCACAAAGTTATGCAAAGGACCTTGTAATAGTTTCTCTTATAGGGCATTATTTCCTAGGGCAGGTCCATACTCCAGTTCAGATGATAACCCTGTGTAACTCTTTCTTCAGTTTCAATTGGATTTGACAGTCTGCATCACTTCCTCTTGCTGAAACATCGCTGTTACATGGCTGGTTTGTTTTCTCCAGAGGTGTCTACATTTTGTTGCTGAATGCAGCCATTCATGAGGCGAGAGACAGGTAGAAAGCCAGCTAGCTAGAATCACAATTGGGATATATGATGGTGCAGGTGGTCTACACATCTTCTCGGGGTGAGCTTGGCATAGCTGCTTTGCTCATGGGAGGTTCTTCTGAGCATATCAGACAGAGTGAAAGGAAAGAAAAAATTAAAAACAGTCTGGGAGGGGGAAGATACAAAGGAAGTGGTCACGAATTATTCCTGAAGTCAGTCTGTAAAAAAGCTTTGAGCCTAATTGCCAAGTTGTCTACTAAATGAAGAAAATGATGATGTGTTAGGAGGCAGAGGGGAAAAAACCTGACTGCCCATCGGCTGTTCTGCGATAAACTGTTTCATGTGGCTACTTCTATCCTGCTGTAAGTGGAAATTAAACTGCAGTAACTGAACTCTATTTTATTCAGGGACAAGCTGTCAGGGTTAGCTTT
Source organism: Alligator mississippiensis (assembly GCF_030867095.1). Classification (NCBI taxonomy): domain Eukaryota; kingdom Metazoa; phylum Chordata; order Crocodylia; family Alligatoridae; genus Alligator; species Alligator mississippiensis. The sequence continues at coordinate 10,990,109 of NC_081827.1, forward strand.
TTCTTATCTCAGGATTGGAGTGGGCATATGGAACAATTGTTTGATCTCTGCCAAGGTGGGCCAAGATCCCAGCCCACCTTTTAGCTTAATATAATTGCTTTGTCTGAGAATGCTGTGACCAAACCCAACACGGATATTAGATGCAAATATTACAGATATTTGGACCTGAGTGTATAGACAGAGTCTGATCCTCAGCTGGTGTAACTTCAAAATAGCTTCATTACAGCCATTGTAGTATTCTTGGTCCACTACAGAGTTTTTCTCCTCGTTGTCTCATGTGAAAAGGGGGGAAAGTCTGCCCCACTCGTGTCAATAGGAGTTTTGTCATTGACTTCAATGGGGCCTGGTTTTCATCCACGGTTTCCATCTCATTCCTAGTGGACAACTGTCTACACACCTGAGTGATGGGAGAGTGATGTGCTTCTTGATCCTGGGACTATTATATAGGCCAGCCCCTAAGGGCAGGTTGGAACAGCCTGAAGTCATGATCTGGATGAGTTGCCATCAGATATCAGAGACTGCCGGCTGTACTCCCTCCCCCATCTATAGGAAGGTGTGAGGAGGGGATGGTATAAGTTTCCACAGTGGCTTTATGTCACCCAAAGGGAGATTTGCTGGAGCGAAGATTGCTTTGCTTCAGTGGACCAATACATAGTGGTAAGTGCGTGGCCTGGAAGTCTTTTCACTTATGGGACCTTGAACTTTGTGACCAAAACCTCTAGCTGTGATCTTTTCCTCCGCTAGAATTAACCAGATTAACTGTATAAGGAGGATGTTATATTATTAATGAATCACCCCGATTATACGACTCCTAAATCCAAGTATTTATTGTTGTATAGAGGAAGTATAAGTAAGTAAACCATACTGAGTGACAATAACCATGCTTCCCTGCCAGCCTGGACAGCTCATATTATACAGGTAACTCAAACATTTCCTGCTTTCCAGGCTGTCTTATGAAAGAGAAGACAAAAGAAGGGCAAAAGGACATTTAGAAGAACACCAAACTGGAAAAACAACTATCAATGCAAAGTACTTTCTAAACTAAACACAAGTCATGCCCCTGTTGTTGCCATTTTCATTAATTATTAGAAAATATGATGGTACCCAGGCTGTTGGCTGAAAAAATATTTCATGCTGAAAAAATATTCATCATTCAACACTAATCTTTTATTAGGATGTGCTTGTGTCATTTGTGTTCTGGGTGCTTGCCATCAGGGAGAAATATCCAGGTGGGTGCACAATATAGTCTGTGTTATGTGATACATTTGCTCATATAGATAAGTCACAAGACAACTAAAATCTAGGCATCATGGTGATCTGTGCAATAAAGCTGTGATGGATAGGTCTTGCTCTGTAGTATAAAGTCCCAGCAGCTCCAGGTGAGATCAGGATTCCTCTTCTGTACAAACACATTTTAAGAATGATTTGCCATCTCTAGTCTCTAGGGATTAAAGAGGGATTGGGATGCATTAGCATGCTTAAATCACAAAGTGCCTGGAAAACTGTTTAGGCACTTGGATTCATGAACTGCCTCCATTTTGGCCTGAAAAGTTCCCTAGGCACCTAGACTTGGGCTGCTATTTGAACTCCCAAGTGATCCAGACCATTCTCCAAAGTGTCTTTCTCTTGCTTAAGTGCTGTTGAATTTCAGATCGGTCTAGATTTGGATTCATTTAAGTCCCTGATTCCTTAGGTAGGGAATATTTGATGCTGTTAAGAACACATGATCAGCAATCAGGAGACCCAGGTTCTAGGTCTGCCTCACCTTGAGGGGATTCAAGACCTCTCAACCCTTTTTCTAAGGAAGTGCACTAACCTCAGGCTATGGGCCGCTTCTTTGAGCAATTGGCTAGCTTCAACAGGAGGGGTGAGGGGCCTTCTACCCAGCCCTCTATTTAAGGCATAGACTATTGTTTAGGGCAATTTTTGGGAAATGGGAGGTGTGGATTTGAACCCCTACAGGCTGAGGTTGACTTCAAAACCAGCTCTCCCACATCCTGTGCAAGTTCTCTTGCTACTAGAGCAGTGGTGCTCAACCTCTGGCCCACAGGCCAGATCTGTCCGGCCTGCAGACTTGTGTCATCTAGCTGGTGGGTCTCCCCACACGTTTGGACGTGTGGCAGTGAGGAAGCAATGCCAGTGTTTATTGCTGCTCCCCTGCTGCCAAATTTCTGGACTTGTGGCAAGCGCTGCAAGCCAGGTGATGTGGCCCTGGGTGCTGGAGTGCACTGGTAGGTGATCAGGCTGATGCCTGGGGTCACTCCATGGCTAAATCCACCCTGCACTCCATCTGGACCATGGAGCAGCCCCATGCACAGGATCTGGCTCAGATGCTGGCTCCGGGCCACTCCATAGCCTGCAGGGCCAAAGGTAGAGTCCTACTGTCTTAGAGTACTGGGGCAAAAGTAGACACCAGCATTCAGGAGTGAATGGGCCAGGGGGGTGTTCTGTGCCTTATAATTAAATCAGTGTTGCTACCAGGTAGCCACTGTGGTTCAGGTAGGTGTCTTCCTTGAGTCCGGACATGATGGAGGTACCTCCCTCATAGCCCAGTCAGCTGCCTAAGCTCTGCAGAGGTGCAAGCATCCAGAAAAGGACCTAGCCCTGCATTTTCTATTGCCTAGCTGTGCATTCCTCCTTGCTGGGTGACTAGCTGAACTGGGAGGTGCCTTGGTCTTCCCATTCAGTGTATAAAGAGCTGAGATACCTAACCCCGTCAATTAGAATCACCCCCTGAGTTGAGATGATCACACGTTAAGCACTGTGATGTCCAAATGGAGAATACTTTGAAATTAATTAGGAGCCCGCCCAAAGAAACTATAAGGTCAAAGCGAGACAGAAACAGCCAAATTATTATCCCCTTTTTATAGATGAATAGTTAAAGGCCTTCACCCTGCAAGTCTCAATTCACCTCCATTGGGACTACTCACAGTAATAAAGTAAAGCTACAGCTTGAGTGTATCCACTTAATTTGCTGGAGGTCACAGAGGAAATTTGTGGGAATTGAACCCTTAAATATTCAGCCCCAGGCCACTCTCTCAACCACAAAACCATCCTGCCTGTCTCTGTTTTCTTCATAAAATCATATATCATCACATAATGGGCATGCAGACATTATGGTACTTCATATGCTAGAAATTTATAGATAAAGTAATTATTGGCATGAAACAATTTGGATCAAGAAACCCACTTTGTGCAGCGCCCTCCTGCCATGTACCAGCCTGCATCTCACAAAAGGGCTTGTTTTTTTGAGATTTCCAGCCCAATTTTACTTCTCTAAAGGTGGGTCACATGAAATTTAGTTGGAGGACATTTCCAGGCCCTGCTTATTGCAAATTATTATGACTTTAATTCAGTTGTTACGCTCTACAGTAATTAATTGAATCTCTTATTAAGGAGCTTGTTGCTGGCAAAAAATAATATATGCAAATGGCTAGATAGTCTGTATTCACTGTATTCATCTGCAGCATGGACAGTGCCAGTGGAACCTCTCACAAATTTCTCTTGTATCTGGAAAGATCATAGGTTCAGAGTCGAAGGCCCATAGTGACCGTTAAGATCACCTATGAAGGCAAACCATATACTCCATGAGTAATTTCTCCACTGAGCCAGGCACTACTGTTTCAGAAAGACATCCAACCTCTATTAAGTAGTTGACAGTGATCAACTACTTTTTAAACCAGAAGGCTTTAAAAAAAAAACTTTTTAAACCTTGCTAAAATTCCCCCCCCCCCCAACTATTTAAGTTGGTTTAATAAAAGATATCAGATTCACCCAAAGAACCTTGCCTGCCTGTGTCCTTAGCCCAACACGGCTACAACCTACACCCCTGTAACAGTGATCAAGAATTCACTCATTTCCCTAGATACATTGTTTCCTGGTTAATTACTTTGATTGAGAGTATTTTACACCTTATTCCTAATCTGAATTTGTCCAGTTTTAGCTTCCAGTGACTGGATCTTTTTCCCCCCTCTTGTTTGACCAGACAGGCACATATATTGGAAATCTCTTCTCCATGGAGGTGCCTGGGCAGTGGGATCAAAATACTTTTTAACCTTCCCTTGGAGAAATGAGGTAGATTGAACTTCTTAAGTCTCATGATAAGGCACATTTTCCAGATGTTAACTCATTTTTGTAGATCTTGCTTGAATCCTTTCCAAATTTTCAACAACCATCTTTACAGCAATCCAGTCTCAAATGTGATTAGCCATTGGTCTAGCTCAGAATGAACCAACATGTTCCTGATGTTATGGCTGTGTGTAGCTGCCCACTAGATGTTAAAGCAACAAACACTGGACTATAGTTTTCAAATATTCTTTAATAGGAGCCCAGGTAATATGATTTTGGCAGATATTTTTAAGAGGGTTTAGAGTCCTGCCTGCTGTCTTTTGTCCTTCCTGTTAGTGGCAGGCATTACTATTTTCAGGTGGAAATGATCAGATTGTTATGGCAGGTGTCGGCATGTGGTGCTATTACGCACAGTTTTCCAAGTTGTATTCCTTGTTGGATGAACACGTTTGACTCTTGCTAAAACAGAATGTGTTGCAGTTAGGTTTGGATTTTGCAATATATTTCTTTTCATGGGGAAAGCTGTAAGGAAAAGGGAGCTGTAGAAGCAGTAGGAGAAGTTGCTCTCTGCCTAGTCCTCCAATTTGTATCTTAAGATAGTGTTGCTCCTTGGGAATGAAGCATTGATGTGAAGCTGAAATCCCGAGAAAAGGAGTTGCTTCTGCATGTTGTTCGATCCTTACACTCAGAACTGGAGAGTGCATGGAAATAAAGGAGATTAGATTTAGGATATTCCCAAACTCTCATTGATTGACTTCCTCTCCATTGGGAAGCCAAGCTACCAAGCCCTGGGCATCTGGTACTAGTTTGCAGAGAGGTGATCCTGGGGACAGAATGGAAGACAGGCTGTGGAAGAAGCAACTATAATATTTGGATTTGTATCTACCTGGATATCTGCACAAATCAGGCACTTAAACACATGTGAGAAGTGAATCATGTCTTACCCATTAGGTGCTGGATACCATTAACTGCCATCAAAGACATTAGAGGTGGGTTTTTTGAGAGCGTTCAGCATAGTCCTGTTGAAGTTAGTAGTAGTTAAGTCCAGTGAGGATTAGAGGGAGGCCGAAGGGGAGGACTTTTGAAGATCCCATCCTTGGTGCTGAAAGTCCTAAGAATATCACAGAATAACTCGGCACTTTGCAAAGCTGAATTCTTGTAAATTAATATTTCTGCTCAGAAAGACTTGCACTGTGAAAGCTGGGTCTCTACCAACAGCAGGCACATATTCACAATCCTAAAGTTAGAGGTACTTTTAAATATTTGCCACTATAGAATCACTCATGAATGTGTCATGCCTACAAGTAATAATTTTTGCTTTTATAAATGTACAAACCACACATAAAATGCTGCAGTCTGAAAGGATCCTGACTTTGTAACACAATAAAATAGTCCAGCTGCTACTTCTACTAGCACTTGGTATAATAAAGGTATAGAGTGGCTCTTAAGCACCAACTGGCCATTAGCTTGACACATACACTTTATCACAAAACCCAGGTCCCTTTCCTTAGGTGTGGGTTGCTGGATTGCTGCAAAGGTGATTGTTGAAAAACTGGAAAGGATTCAGGCAAGATCTCCAAAATTTTGATTTTGCTTAGGAAAAAAAAAATACTCCCCCCCCCCCCCCCTTTTTTCTTAATGATTTCTAGTGCAGGAAATATCTTAGCTCAAAGTGGCTGGAGCATCCCACTGTAACAATGGTGGTCATGCCTGAAGTGAAATAATTGGAAGAATTATTCAAAAACTTCCACCGATGTCTTGGATGTTAGATCAGGCCCATGGTCTGCAAAAATGGAAGGAGATACTCCAAGAGACTCCTATTAAAGAATTTTCCATTTGCCCCCCATCCGCTCCGGGAGGGGGAGGAGGACAGGGTTACATCTGTCCTCCTGCTAGCTGGTAGGACAGCTCTGCTGGAGACCATACACTATTCAGGGCAGGACCTTTCTGTGTTTTGCATCGTACATAATGCCAAGAACAGGATCAGTTTTTGACATATGCTTAATAATACTGACTTGGCCTTTTGGAGAGCTTAGTCACAGCTCAATCTGGATACAGCTGCAGAGCTGCTAACTTGTCCCATTATAGTACCCAAGGCATATTGCAAAGACGTAGAGACAAAATTAACTTTATGCATGAGCAGTGGATACTGCTATTCACGTTCGTTAAGGTAATCCTGTGCATAAGTTTTTGCAGGAGTGGGGCTTTGGAACTTCACACACAAATCAAATGAACTATTTTAGAACAATAGCTAAAAAAGGCTATTGACACTGAAAAAGTATGTGTAAAATTGCAACCAAGAGTTTACTTTTTCCTTCCTAATATTAAGCCACCCAGGCAGTAGCATAGCAAGTGGTGGGCCTGTGGGGCACCAGCCTCAGATACCCATTTAGAAGGAGGTGCGTGAATAGCAGCTGCCACTTAGGGTGTTGACACTGGCTGTTATGTCCCTGGCTTGGGGACTCAGGATGAAAATCTGCAAACTGTAGTACCTATGCCCTACTATTTAGCAGAGCATTAATACCTAATGATACAAGGCCTTATTCTTAGCTCCCTTAAACTGGTGTAATTTGGCAATACTGGGCACATCTACATGTGAAATTAATGTGAAGCAATAAACTCTGGAGCAGTTCGAGCTAGGAGTAAACTACTCCCAGGCACAGCATCTACATGTGTGCAATTTGAGCCCGGATGAAACAGGCCCAGGCTGGCAAGGGACAAAGAGGGGCATTTCTGGGTGGCAGCATCAGGTAGAAGAGGGGCTGGCTGAGGCATGAGGGTGCCGCTAGTGAGGAACTGTGTGGCTAGACAGCAGGCAGGAGTCTGGCCTCCTGCTGCCTGGGTGTAAATCAGGGGTGGGCTATTATTTAGGGTGGAGGGCTGCTTACTGAGTTTTGGCAAGTAATCGAGGGGTGCATGACAGGCAGCCAGGGGCAGATAAATATTAATTTTCTAAATATTTTAGGGGCCCCACAGGCCAGATACAATGGCCTGGCGAGCCGCATCTGGCCAGTGGGCCACATCAGGCCTGTGGGCCACATTTTGCCCACCCCTGGTGTAAATTGTGCCCACAGTCAGCGTATGCATGTGTTTAATTACAGTTCGTTACTCCACCATAAGATAGTACTGTCAGGGGCAGTACTATCTCATGGCAGAGTTAATTAGTTTATTGCAGCTTAATACCACTGCATGTGTAGATGGTGATGCTTTACTGTGCAGTAAGTTAGTCTACTTCTCAGTAGAGTGCATGAAAACAGAATCTGGCAGGTGTGAATAGCTCTTAGTGGCTGCGTCTAGTCCGTGATGGAGACCATTTCTCTTTCTCATGTTTGGTAATCTTACTCAGACAGTTGGGTATTTTGGCTGAACTCTCTTCTGTTTTGGTGGGCAGTCTGTTCTGTTGTTTTGAGTGGTGGAAAAGCTATTAGGCATCTAAGATTTCATAAAGAGCAAGGCTTTTGGACCAAGTTTGGAGCAGCTCGGTCTTGTTGAAAACTCAGGCCTTTTTGTTGCCGTCACCTGAGACAGTAACTGTACTGCCAGATTCAAAGGGCCTTGGTTTAGCATCTCCTTGAAAAGTTCTGAATGCTCTCACCAAAGTCCATGAGAGCTGAAGAGTCTCATCAGACTTCTCAGAAGTCATTTAGGATGTGGAATTATTATGTGGAATTACTATGATCCTTGGGCCTTCCAGGGAGCAAGGTGCTGTTCCCATCCACTCAACACATGATAGTTTCCTGCTAGAATTTTTATTCTTAGGTAGAGACATCCTGAAAGGCATTTCAAATACCTTATTTTCCGCTCCGTGCTCCAGCACTGCACTCAGCCGGTCATTGGATTTCCCAGCTGCTCTACTAAAAATAAATTGATGTAAATGAAAACTTTCTCTTGGCAGAGTTTTTGACAAGTGTCTAATGTAGTCCTATCCTGATGTAGTCAATGAGTAATAGTATCAGGGTAGCCAGCTACAGGAGAGGGTTTTTTTTTGCCTCCTTTGTAAAAGGGAGGGCTGTATTGTAGCACATTATTTACAGTACAATATGATTCAATTGCCAGAGGGGGAAAAAAAATCAACCCATTGTTCATAGGCTGTGCACTGATTGAACATTTAGAAGCATATTTTCTTGCCTGAAAATATTAACCCTTCCTCTTTGTTTTTGGCAGTCTTTCAGCTTCAGGCTTCGATATGAAACCTTGATTTTAAGTGGCCGATCAAAATCCCAGCTTAGTTTGGATACAAATGAAGGTCATCTGTGTTGTTTCCTATGAAACCTGAATCTCTATATGCCATTTTATATGATATTCTGTTTCCCCCCTGTAGCAGGGGCTGTTCCCCGCCGGCATGTCCGGTCCCATGGGAGTGTAGCCGGGGCTTGGAGAGTGGGGGCAGGAAATACTGGGACAGGTCTGGGCAAGCAACATGTCTAGCAGAAGAAATGGGTAGAAACACAGCAGCAGGCAGGCTCCAGGAGCAGGACATGCGCTCCAGGGAGCTGATCCCAACTGGCCTGGAGAGAGAGCTGGGCAGTATAAAGGAGGATGCCAAAGTAAAGTTCAGAAAAGGAAGACTCAGAAAGTAGGAGGCTGCCAGCAGGGAAAACACAAAAAGAAACAGCCTCTGCATGCCAGACCCTCATGGGATGTTGGAAACAGGACAAGCTGTGAGCAAAGATCATCTAGCTTTCCTCCTAAAGATAAGTAAATGCAGAAGGAGGAACAGTGTGGGTCAGCCCTGTAACCCCCCTAGGGCAGGGACCCAATGGGCAGCACACCCATCGTAGTGGTTGGTGGAGACCAGTCAGGAAGATGGGGAGAGAGAGAACAGGACTTCCAGGAAGAGTATAGGCCTGGAGGGGAACTGAAGCAGCTGGAGCCAAGGAGAGACTGCCTGTGGTGCGCCAGTGAAGAGAAAAACCAGGCGTAAGTCAGGAGGCTGTGGACTAGTGGGTCTCTGAGAAATGAGAAGAAATAAGAGCGATTCCCCTCTAGTTTGTTTCATGAAATAAAAGAAGGAATTAGGGTCAGGGAAAAGAAACCCTCCTTTTGAGTTATTCAGTCAGGACCAGAGAAAGGTACTGGGATGGGGGTGAGGGGGTGGGGTAGGATATTCCCTGAAGATTTTCTTTGTAGTTAAGCCTGACACTGTACCTGGCTCCTAGGGGCCAATCTAAGAAATTAAGGCAGTGGAGCCTGGGACAAGGCTGTGAAGAAATTTGAATATATTAATTGAACTGGTCCTTGCTAAGCTGTCTGTCTGAGCCACAGAGAACTTAGATCAGTAGATAAAGATATCTAGATGTCCCAGGTTAAAGAACTGGACCAGAGCCTGAGAAGTGACTCCTCAGGGTATTCCCCTACTCACCACCAGTGGGGAATAGGTACCATCAACCAGAGAAGAGTGGGGCAGGGTATAGGGGAGGTGGAGCCCTGCAGAAGCCTCATGACCTTGCCAGACTGACCCTTAGTTAAGGAACATCCTGCATCCTGAATATCAACTTTCCATCAAGGTGTGGCAGGTGAGTGGGAGGAAGAGGCAGGAGTCCAGAGATTACAGTTTGACAGCGGGATGGAAGAGCACACCCGCTCACACCCTACCTAAAATACTCATTTTCAAATATGTATAAAAAAGCTTAAAACACCATGAGCCATTAGAGCCATGTTGATGATCTAGGGAGGGCCTGGGGTAAAGCACTGAAAAGCTTCAAATCCCATATTTAAAAGCATGTAGGAACTTTTGAAAACATTGTTCCTTACCTGAATCCACAACCGGTAGAAAAAGGTTTCCCTTTTTCATCCCAAAAGAATTTTTCCCTAAGCATCTTGTTGCAGAACAGTAGATATACAAGTGAGTTAATTTGAAAAGCTTTTCAAGAGAATACACCAGAAATGAAACAAGTTCTTCGAGATGTTTACAAAGGTACTCAAGTGTATACTAGATTTACAAAGGTATTTAAGTGTCTAAAGATACAGATAGGCACCTAGTAGGATAACCAAAAGTACCTCAATGGATTAGGTATTTATCTGTTTCTTTAGGCATCTATATACCTTTGTATGTCTGGCCCTAAGTGCCCAGCTTTAAGTTTGGGGATGTGTTTAGCTTTAAGCAAGAGCGTAGTCTCATTTACTCCAATCTGATTGCTCATGTACTTATACTTGGTCATGTGCTTAAGTTTCTTATTATAACAAAAACAATAGAATATTTTAGCACAAACTAGTTATATGTATAACTTCTTTGCTGATCTGTGCCAGCAATGATGACTCACCATCTACCTTACAATGATCAGATGCAGGATTTCTGTATAGCACTGATGAGTATGAGCAGAAGTAGAAGAAGGATAAGGTGGTGGTTTTAGAGATTTTGATACTAATTGTATCAATGGCTATAAAGAAGAAATGTTAGAAAATATAATCTCTTCACTTGTGTTAGCAGCACTGCAGTCAATGAAAACCAAATCTAAGGTGAACCTGACATTTCTGTTCTATTGCAAAGTCAATATTTTGATTTTTTTTGTTTTTGTTTAGAAAGAAAGTATAAAATGTCCTGAAGAAATAAGTTTCTAAAATGTTGTAAAGAAGAAACACAGTGTCATCTTTTGCTTTGTCTTTATTTTTATAATCTAATCTAATACTAAAAAAGTAAAAAGATCAATGTAACAAAAGTTGAAACAATAAAGTTGAAATGATATATTTTTGGCCTTTGCAAAATGAAGTGAACTGAAATGAATTATTTAGAAATTTTGATGAAATGACTAAATTAGTAGGATTCATTTTAATTTTCTTCAATCAGCATTTTCTGAGAGAAAAATTGTTCCATTGGAAATTTTTGGCCAGCTCCATGAAAACATTTGGTTTAAATCTCCTTTGATATATATCTCTCTAAATTAGGACTGACTATGAAACCAATGGAGATATAATTGTATAACTAAAAAGTAAGTGCTCTTCATAGAGAAATCTTTTAGCAATATCAGTTAAGGTTCACTTCAAATCTTCCAAGAACTGGAACAAAAATTTCCTTTACCTCTAGCAACATAATTATTTTGTCTTAATTTATGAGTTGGTTCCTCCCCTGGCCCCCAGTGGCAGCCTTAACTGCATTTGAGAGGGCCTGTCGGCTAGTCCCACTGCTCATCCATCCAATGTCAGGATCCAGACTGAACGTAGATGGGATACAGAAGAACAAGATCATCTTGGTCTCATGACTGAGTGGTTTCATTTTCTAACTATTAACTAATGGATGCTGTAAACAGGAATGTATTCATTGCCTGTTGCTGTCAAGGATGGCTGTTATCTGTATAAAGCACTGGGTTGGGGCTTGGGAGAGTGGCTACAATTCCTGTCTCTTCAACTGATTGCTAAAGTGACTTCCGACATGTCAGTAGGAATTAGATATGTAGCACGAGGCTCAGTGCTCCTGATACTTTAGGAGAAGGCAGGTTGTGTGAGAAGCGGCCTGCAGGTGTGGCAGGGGGCAATTAGAAATCACATGACCTACAGGGGCAGTTTTAGCATGATATAAATGCAGAGCTGGAGCTGGGCAGGCGGTCTAGCCTGTAGAGTCACGGAGAGTTGAGCTCCCGAGCAGCAGGGGTGCAGCAAGGCTCCTGATGAACTTCTGAGCTGGGGCAAGCAAGACCGGTGGCTAGGGACTGAGACTGTAGGGGAAGTGGAAGTTTCAATTGGCCTGAGGGATAGGGGCAAAGGCTGGGGGCCATAGCTGAAGGGTCAGGGACCCACAGCCTCAGAGGGGCGAGAACCAGAGTCAGGGACCTGCAGCCCTAGAGGGGCAAGAGCACATAGGGCCAGGGAGCCCCACTGGCCAGGGTCCAAGGGGCCAGAGTTCAAGGGTAGACCACAGCTAGAGACTGCTGGGGCCAGGGGCTCCAGAGATCTTGACAGGCCCAGACCCAGGGCCCTAGGAAAGGGGTCAAAGGCCAAAGAGGGCCACAGCCAGAGACTGACAGGGTCAGGGACCTGTAGCCCAGAGAAGGGAAAAGACAGGGCCAAGGGCCCAGTGCCTGCAGCTGCCCCTGGAAGTAGCCAACATAGGTGAAGTCCCCAGATACGGAGCAGATAAGGAAAGGGCCAGGGGCCCAGTGCATCTGAGAGGTGGGAACAGGGTCAGGACTAGCTGAGATAGAAGTGCCTGCATGTAGAAAGGAATTGGGAGACAGGAAAGATTGACCGGATTGCATAGTGGGACTGAATGCCCCATTATGAATGAGTGATGGCTAACGTCTGTGGAGCTTGGGTGCGGCTAAAAGGGGTGATGAGGATGCCACATAATTAGCCCATAGGGCAATGAATAGCGATACCTGTATTCAGGAGCATCAGATCAGGCTTGGGCAGTGAGTCCGGGACCCTGTTACAGATGCCTAAATACCTTTGTGGAGCTGGGCTGTAGTCTCTTTTGTAATGTCTATATTATATCCCTCGAGTGGCCTGGAAGCCAGTGACAACTTCCAAACCAACTGCCCCTGCTCCTATGAGCCAAACTGGGAAATGGGATGGTAGAGATACACTGGAGCCGTTGCCAGAAGTCACTCTCAAGCACACCATAGACGGAGGTGTCAAGAGTGACTGTGGAGGCTCCCAAACCGGTTTCACCATGTTATTCCCGAGGTGGTGTGTGCAAGGTGAAGCAGATGAGCAGGGCACTAGCCACGTTGTAGGCATTAGCTTATCTGTAATACAAGGAGAACGCATCCTTCCTTTCCCGCACCTCTTTGTCTCTTTTGTCTATTTACTTTGTTAGCACTTGCAGCAGGGTCTGCCTCTGTTTATGCATGTGTCCAGTGCACAGCATATCGGGGTATCTAGCTGCTAATGCCATACAAACAAGAAGTGAGGTTTGAGGAGGACAGGAAGAAAGATAAAAGCCATTTAAAAGAACCCCTGCCCTTTGGCAATACAGATTCCCCATCTGAATCAGCCAATGGCAAGGACCATTAAAGTCACCTGTCACTGGGTCATGCAACAAATGAGAGAGGGTGCTGATTTTCTTTTTTCTTTTTTTTTTATAGCAGATCTTCCCAGAATCATTTCAGCTTTGAGAGTAACAAATATTTGGAAATGGGAAAAACTTCTAGCTGAAGTAAGATGACCAGAATGCCTTGCTTTGGAGGCTTCCTTGAAGTGGGAGGGAAAGAAGAGAAGAATTAACTAAGAATATGCTTGAAAAAATATCAGTATCATTTTCTGCCCCATGCTTGCTTTCTGGACGGCTCAGTAATGTCACTATGCAAATAGCTCTCCTTGAGCAGTGAAATTAGCCTCCATTAAGGTCAGCAGCACGTGGGTGGCAGGTTTCATGTTGGTGCCATCCTTGCTACTGTGCAGATACAGAGAGGAGGAGGAAACAAAGCAGTCGACTGGGTGCAACATATTTGCAGTGCACCGTCTGCACCTGCAGTAGACAGGCCCAGAAACTTCTAAACGAGAACTCAGTTTTCTGGGTGGAAAAATGTAAAGGAGCAAAAAATTATGGATAGCCCCTTGGATTGTGGCATGCAGTTCCTTTGCCCTATGCTCTTTTTCAGCTTTAATTTTTTAGGCAGAAGTCAGTGGACAATAGGAGACTGGCAATAAGAGATCTAGTACTCCTACCTACTCATCTTCCCTTTCTCTCGCTACACTCATAAGGGAACTATGACTAAAGCAGTGTTTAAAAAGCACTTGGGCAGTTACACGAAGACTAGCAAGATCAGTAATTATGTGATTCCACAGCAGTGATTCTCAACCAGGGTCCTAGAGCACCCTGGGGTGCCTACAGAGCCTTTGGAGGAAGCCATAAGGCATGAAGTGATAAATGAGGTGTGAGCAGATAAGCACTGGCTCAGGGATGTTCCTGCCTGGACAGTCCCCCATGCCCACTGCAGTGCTCAGCCCCTCTGCAAGGAGATAAGCAAGCAGTATCATATATAAATTAGTTTTTGCAATGGGGTGCCACAAAAGTTATGGAGGGCACCACAAGTCCAGTTGAGGGGCACCTTGAGCACAAAAAGGTTGAGAACCACTACTTTGGGTGAATTGCGTTCAACCACAGTTTGATCAGTAACTCCAGTTCCACTCTCCAGGATTTATTGGGCTATAGAGCATGTGTGCATGGACTAGTTACCGTGAGATAAAAGGATTGGGGCTTTTCCATGGTCAGCTGCTCTCTGGTAACTACCTGTGTGCAGTTTTCCTCCACAGTATTTGGAAGCTCAAGTGTGTTAGGTTAGACCTTAATGCAGGAGGGCTGCGGTACCATGGGGTTCGGTGTGAGAGACCTGGGGTGAATCCCATCCCATGAATATGTGTATTCAAACCCACAGCTTTCACCAACACCAGGTTCCAGGCTATTCATGGGTTCTCTGAACCCTTTCTGTGGAAGCTGCTTTATTTTGCATTAAAAAGGCCATTTACAGAGCCAACATTTATTCAGTGAGCCGAAGAGAGACACCAAGAGTGACAGTAGTGAGTGTGCCACTTGGCAGGAAAGGGGGAGAGGCTTGGATAGGTGCTCTGACCATTTCTATAAAAGGTGGGCAGCACCACCTCCTTCAGCTGTATTTTGAAGGGATATACAGGCAGTCTTCAGACTTACGACACAATTGGTTCCTGAAAACCGCATTTTAAGTTGACACGTTGTAACTTGGAACCAATTTTCCCATAGGAAACAATGTTATAAATGGGGGATTGGTTCCTGAACCAAGGCTTGATACCCTATTTTCACCAAAAATAACCTAGAATTTTGTACTCAGTAAAGTATAGATGAGTAATATAGCTACATTCATGTATTTATTTTGTAAATAGCAATCATATTGATTTGGAAGGACTTCTTTGAGGTGACTTTGCTGGACTTTTTGAAGGGCTCTTGGTAGGACTTTTTGAAAGGTTCTTGGCTGGAGTCTTCTCAGGAGTCTTGGCTACAGGTTTTTCTGGAGTCTTGTCTGCTTTCTTAAAGAAAGCATCCAAGGAAGTTTGGACAGATGTTCTCCAGGGAGACGAGCGACGCTTGTAACTCAAAACATTGTAAGTCGAGAACTGCCTGTAACTGTTGCTATGTGTTATATGAAACCCAATCTGCTAGGTCTGCTCTGAGACCACTTACTGGATCCAGGCCCTAAGGTGTGGCCGATGGAGGAATACCTGGTTTGTGAATCCTATGTGTGCTTGAACATGAGACAGACACCAAGCTTGTCACTACTGTCAAGACAGATGCCCGTCTTGGCATTCAGCAGAACTTCTGAAGACACAATGTCAAAAATATAGGCGCCTCCAGGGTGGCAGCTGAATGGAGGCTTGGAGCATTTCAATTTTGGACTGAGATGCCTAAATTCCACCTAAACTCCACTTGACTTGCCTGAGTCCTTTTGTGGATCTGGTGCACTGTGCATTGTGTATCTGGTATCCATACCACAGCATATTCAGCGCATTGTGAATCCTCAGCGTCCTTCACCCTGTTCACACACCCAGGCCCTAAGATCTAGATCCACAAAAGGCCTTAGACATAGATATGTGACATCCAGAGAAGTTATACTAGATGATCCAGTAGTCCCTTCTGCCTTTCATCTCTCTGAATCTCCGATGTGTCCGCAGGATGACTGAAGAGTGCTAGAATATGTAGGCTGAAGTACCTCCTCAGCACTATTGACAATATGTCCAAGGTAAGGTACATTAGTGAGGCCATGAATGGGAAGCCTGCATTGTCATTGTTTAAACTGCTGAGTGAACAGGATGTTTGAGTCTCCAGGTATGTCACTACATACCTGGAAACTTGAGTCACTACATTCACATTCATATTCGAGTCACTACATTCACATCAAATTGTTGTTTTGGATCAAAACAGAGAGAGCTGTGCTTGTCCAAGGAAGCTCAGAAAGAGAAAGCCATTAACTATACAGTACATGGGAGACTTTGGGAAATTACATTTGCAGACAATTAAAGGTCACGTTGTTTAGCTAAGTCATGATCTATCACTATGAACAAGGCATTGACTACTGCTCTGGAACACATGCATTTTTAATCCCATTAGTGGAGTAAATGACAGGTTCTGTATTTGTCTCTTCTTGCTACATAGCAATGAGAATGGCAAATTACCTCGGCATTCAGAGTAGCTGAGTAGATAAGGTCCTTTGGCAAGAAAGCCTACAAAGCTTTAACTAGGCAATAAACATCCCAGGAGTCACCTGAAGTAATACATTAATGGACTAGAACAGAGTTATGGTCATCTGATGATTTTTGAATGTTTGTCAAAGCATAAGTACAGCTACACCAGTCAAATTCTTCCTCATGGGTAATCACGGGGATGACGGGAGCATCATAATGCATGTCTGCTGGATAATGGTTATGTGGTTTAACGAGAATGCTGCCCGCTGTTGCGTGGGTAGCCCAAAAATGCTATTCCTAGCTCTGCCACTGTGCTCTTCTGTGACTGTCAGCAAAAAAGATCAACCCCTGGTGATGCTTGAGCTGCTGGGATGCTGTGCCCACTGCCTTTCCTGCTGACCAATATCAACCTTTATTTCTTTGACCTGTCCCATCTGTGCTTTGTTTTATACTTAGATCATAAACTGGTTGAGGCAGGGACTTTTTCTCTCAGGTTCATCCAGTGCCTAGCAGAAACGGACTAGGTGGGAGAGACTTGGTGGGATAACTCGCATGACTGGAGCAGTCATGGATGGGTACAAACTGTTCAGGAAGGACAGGTAGGGGAGAAGAGGAGGAGGAGTTACATGTTAGGTAAAAGAGCTGTATGATTGCTCAGAGCACCGGTATGAAACTGGAGATGGACCTGCTGAAAGTCTCTGGGTTAGGGTTGGAGGGGAGAGCAACAAGGGTGTAGACCACCAGACCAGGAGGATTTGGTGGATGAGGCTTTCTTCAAACAGCTAGCAGAAGTTTCCCAATCACAGGCCCTGGTTCTCATGGGGGACTTCAATCACCCTGATATCTGGTGGGAAGGCAATACAGCAGTGCACAGGCAGTCCGGGAAGTTTTTGGAGAGGGTTGAGGACAACTTTCTTGTGGGAGTGTTGGAGAGGCCAAGTAGGGGCTGCACTAGTCTTGACCTGCTGCTCACAGACAGGGAAGAATAGGTGAGGAATGTAGTAGTGGATGGCAACTTGGGCAGCAGCAACCATGAGATGATTGAGTTCAGGATCCTGAGGAAAGGAAGGATGGAGAGCAGCAGAGTACGGACCCTGGACTTCAGAAAAGCAGACTTCGACTCGCTCAGGGAACTGATGGGCAAGATCCCCCGGGAGGCCAGTCTGAAGGGGAGAGGAGTTCAGAAGAGCTGGCTGTATTTTAAAGAAACCTTACTGAGGGTATAGGATGAACCATCCCCATGTGCAGGAAGACTAGCAAGCATGGCAGAAGGCCAACCTGGAGTAGCCGGGAGCTCTTTAGTAAGCTAAAACACAAAAAAGGAAGCTTTTAGGAAGTGGAAACTTGGGCAAACATATAGGGAGGAATATATGGGAATCATAGAAAATGTGGGTTGGCAGGGGCCTCAGGAGGTCATCTAGCCCAACCACCTGCTCAAAGTAGGGCTGTCCCCAACTAGAGCATCCCAGCCAAGACTTTGTCTCCAAGGATGGAGATCCTACCACCTCTCTGGATAGCCTGTTCCAGTGCTTTACTACCCTCCTAATAAGAAAGTTTTTCCTAATATCCAACCTAAACTGCCCTTGCTGCAACTTGAGCCCATTGCTCCTTGTTCAGTCATCTGCCACCACCGAGAACAGTTTCACTTCATCCTCTTCGGTACCACCCTTCAGGTAGTTTAAGGCTGCCTCCCCAAAATTTATAGTGTGGCACTGGTATCTAGGTTGTAGCTGTATTGGTCTAGCGGAAAAGGCAACCAGGACTTGTAGTAGAGATGATATTTTTTATTAGACCAACAAGATTTTTGCAATTTTTTTTTCTTTACAGATTTTTTTTTTTGCAAAAATCTTGTTCTTCTAATAAAATCATCTCTACTGTGAGTCCTAGTGTGGCACTGGCATTTGTAAAGACCTTTCTGATCCTTACATGAACTGAGTATTATTAAACAAAAGGCAGAGAGACAAGTTATTAGCACTGTCTTCAGAAACTGAACTTGTTTTACTTGAAGGGAGCAATCTGATGGTTCTGCTCATAAAGCAAGAAAGTGTCATTAAAACTGATTGACTTATATATTGGCTATGTTGTGTAGTAATGGGTGTCGAAGATAAACAAATGGGTAACTTATCTAGCTTCCTAATCTTCTTCAGGTGTAATGCAGTCATTCATTTTGTTAACTCTCTCTTTGTATTTAAACCCAGAACAGACCACAAACTGAAAAATACACATTCAGTCTATTTCTGCTTTCTATTGGTCTGTTTGTGGGAGTAATCGTTTCAGACTCAGTGACCACAAATAAGCTTAAGCTTGTATGAAACTTCCTGAGAGACTGCGCAAGTCATACTCTGTTCCTGGGTTGACAACGTCTGTTTTTACCCACGCTGCTTTCTGGCCCCCTCTTGAGTGAGCCCAACCCACCCTCCATTTTTCCAGACATCCACCGTGTCACTGGAGCTCTTCCCCAGCACTTGCTTGCCTTTAATCCCCTGGGAAACTAAAGGCCTTCCCTGCAGGGATATCTAGGGGCTTTTCTGGCTGCTAAAGAGGAATTTGGTAGCCCCCTAGTCCAGGACAGGGAGGGAACAGTGAGCAGGACTTTGATTTCCTCCTCCTGTCCCCTTTAACTGGCCTCAGTAGCAAGGGAAGAGAAAGCACCTCCCCTAAATGAGATAAAATAACGTCAGCCCCCTCCTCCACAACAAGGGAAAAAATGATGCTGTTCTACAGCAATGCTATTTTCTAGTGATCTTTATAACCCTGACTACCTTTACCACACAGTCTTTAATGCCTGTTTCCTTATAATATCCCTGAACGGTAGGAAAACATTATCCCCATTTTACAGAGAGGGAAGCTGAGGCACGAAGAAACAGCAGCTCGCATGTTAAATACCTTTGAGTTTCCTAAATTCACACAGGAAGTTCTTGACTAAACAGGCACAGGAGCCCAAGCAGTTTAAATTTTGGGCTAATGCCCAAACTACAGGGTCATTCTTCCTTTATACAACCCATCTTACACACTACTCCTTACTCTGGGCTGAGCACAATGGGCCAGTGTATCTTGTTGAGGGTTAAGGATGCTCAGCAGCCCAGATAAAACACTGAGTACCCAGTGTGGTCAGGCCTGATTTTTGTACTTTGCCCTTAAACCTCCTCATTTGCTCATTAAAATGCAGCCACCATCAATCAGACAAGACTAGATGCATGGCCAATATCAATATCAGGGCTTCAATTCAGAAGTATTCTGCTAAGATCACCTCGAGATCAATGCAGCTTGGCATTCTGGCAGGGATTTGATCAACACAGAAAATGTAAATCTTTGCTTTAGATTGTGTCAGGGCTTCTGAAGCAGGGAAGAGTTTTTGCTAGCAATTGCAGTGTGTGTAGTTGTGTGTCTTTTCTTATTAAATCTGTGTCTGTCTTGGGGGAGTTTGCCAAAACGTCTGATGTTGGAACATGCTGCGAGCAAGAAACTGGCAGGAAGAATCAGTTTCTGATCTGTTTTAGTCAACACTGCCGAAAAGAATATTTATATTATCACAATGTTGGGAGGCCACAAGCAAGGTAACCCCTTCATTGTTTTAGCACATACAGTCACTAGAGTTAGTTGAAAAAGGGGATGAGTTTTTTTTGCCCCCCAACCCCCCAAAAAAACAACCCATGAAAAATTGTTTTTCATTGAAAGCTTTCAACATTTGAAACTATGTTGGCCACTTCTGCCAAATACATAGTAGGAAACAATTCTCTGGGATAGGTGTTTTAAAGAGAAAAGAAAGTCAAAGACTGGGTTAAAGAAACCCTGTTATACATGTGGGGAACTAACGCAGAGAAAATTTAAGTTATGCCTGAGACATCTCAGGAAGTCTGTGGCAGAGCTGAAAACTGAATCTAGGTCTCTTGAGTCACAGAATGGAGCCGAAACACAAGGCCATCCTCTCTTTCTGATTTAGTTATTAGAAAGAGCTAAAAAAACCCCAACCATGTAAAATATTTAGGGCCACTCAAGTTGTCTCCATGCTGCCTGCTGGTTGGTATTGATTACAGGTTCCCCATATGAGTTGGTGGTAGCCCCAGCACCCTGCAATTAGTGCAACACATGCTTTTAGGCGTGGAGCTCCCAAGCTCAGCCCTAGTCAAGATGGGAGCCAGTGTGTTTGTACTGTGCTTCCCATTACTTTTCCAAACTGGTTATACTGAACCAGTGTTAGATGTTTCTCAGCATCTTGGGCTTTAGGCTCCATGCTTCAAGGGAGTTAGGCTCCAGAGCAGGGGTGGGCAAAATGCGGCCCGGGGGCCGGATGCGGCCCGCCAGGCCATTCTATCCGGCCCACAGGGCCTCTAAAAAATTTAGAAAATTAATATTCATCTGCCCCTGGCTGCCTGTCATGCAGCCCTTGATGGCTTGCCAAAGCTCAGTAAGCGGCCATCCACCCAAAATAATTGCCTGCCCCTGCTCCAGAGGCTTCCAGGCTACTCAGTAAGTGGCTTTGGTCATTGCACATTGGCCTCATAACACAGTGCAGTAGTGTGTCACGGCAAAAACTGTGCTAATAGCCTACTGCTCAGTGTTATTAGGCTAATGAGCAGTAAGAGTCATTAAATAACTGTGCACCAGTGCTACTGCGCAGTGACTTTAGGTACTGCACATTTAGTTAGCTTTTTTTTAAGGGAATACTAAACTAAATACGCAGTATCTAAGGCACATTAATGAACATGTAGATGCGCCCCTTGAAACCTTCTGAAAAAGGCCCAGAGATGTAGGTTTTCTTTTTTTTTCTAATCCAAATTCTGGAATTCCTTTTCTACAGAGAATATCACTTTTTTTCTTTGTCCTTTTTTCTTTTATTTTTTATTTTTTTTTATGTTGGAACTTTCTACTGACAGGGAAATCCGATTTCCAGCCATCTCTGTCAGCTCCCCCCCACCCCTGAAATTCGATTAGTCCTTTTCTCTTTTGATTTCATGAGTCTTGCACTTTCAGGCCTCATTTGACAGCAGCCTGTAAAATGTTTCTGGGTAACAAGCACACGTTTTGTGATTCTACTGAAAAAATAAAAATAAAAAAAGGAAAGAAAATCTTTAGCAATTGAATGGAAGGTCACATAAAGAAAAGAATAATGTAACTGGACTGATAACCGTGTCCCTTAAATTAATACTGAATAATTGGAAATGATAATTTGCAAGTGACATTTACTGCATGGTTAACCCTGGTATAGGTTTTATTGTTATATTGTTAAATGTGAATAAGTTGCTGCACAACTGCTAATAGTATTTGTAGCTATTGAAGATAAGGCAATGGTAAGGGTAATCAAATCTCATTCTTCAGGGTATGAAATGATTACCTGAAGGGGTCAGGAAGGAATCTTACCCCACCTCACACATCTGTAAATCACTGGCCAATTAGCAAAGCACAATTTACACTGTATGGGCCAGACCCTTAGCTATAATCAACAAGCTCCCCTGAATTAAACCAGCTGAAACTCTGACCCTTTGTCTCCAACTCCCGTCTTCATTTAAAAGAAAGAAAAGAATACTGAAAAATTGGGAAAAAGCCTGAAAAGAGCCACAAAAATTATTTAAGGGATGAAGAAAATGACTTGCAGCCCAAGTTTGATAAAGCTTAGTTGAGCTTCTAAAAAAAGTAAAACATTGAGAAGCGACTTGATTATGGAGGAAAAATACCAACCATGGAAGGGCGTTTCAATGCATGCGAGAAAGGCATAAAAACCAATGACTGGAAGTTAACACCAGGCAAACTCATTTTAAGAATAAGACATATGTTTGTAACAGAGCGATTGGTTAAACATTGGAACAAACTACCCAGGGAAGTGGTGGAGTCTCCATTTCTATCAGTCTTCATTTTCAGATTGACTGCCTTTCTGGAAGATAGTTTCTAGTCATAAACAAATTATAGGGTGAAATGAAGGCACTCGGGGGTGAAAGTCCCTGGCCTGTGATATACAGGAAGTCAAAATATGTGATTAAATATTTTCTCCTGGCCTTAAAATCTCTGCATCTGAAGCAGTGTCCTCTGGCACTGAATTTAATGATTACAGTGCAGCCGATTATCTTTATCACTTTAGGCTGAGATGTCATAATTTTTTACAAATCAAGCAGTATTGGGCCTGAACATTTTTTGGAGTGGAGACCTCCAGCAAAAATGTCTGCCATTGAAACAAAATTGTATTGAGGCTACCTATGAGTATTTTAAATGCATTGCATTTAAAAGTACATAACTGGAACGAGTTAACTAGAAAGTAACATGAGAATAATATAATGGACAGGTAATCAGACTACTGATAGGTGCCAGTCTAAGAGCCTATTTAAGAAGATAAGGAAGATGAAAGAAAAATACATGTCTGCAGTAGGTTCAGATGAATGTGTAACATAGGTGCCTCTTTCCTTAAGCTGTTCATCCCCTCTGACTTGTCTATCTTCTTAGTACTGTATCCTGAATACCATAGCAAGTATGCTCTGCCTGTCATTACCAGCATCCTAAGATTCAGCTACTTCTGATTTTCTAAACTTTGAGATTACTTTGCCAAGCTCCTTTTCTGTCATACTGTGGAAGTCACTTCTGCTTAAACCAAATTTGTTCTTCAGTATTTTGAAAGAATTGCAAGAACATGGTACATATCATGCTACTCATCCATGTGAGCACTAATGATCTTGGCAGAGGCAACCTTGAGCAGGTCAAAAGTGACTTAGTGGCTCTGAATGCAAGGGTGAAGGGGATTCAGGGAAGGGGAGGTGGGGGGCAGATGGTGTTCTCATGAACCATTCCCATCAAGGCTTAAGGCCCAGCTAAGAGTAGATGCATCCCGGAGATCAATGCATGGTTGTTCAGATGCTGTTGCCAGCAGGTCTTTGCTTCTTTGACCATGTGATGGCATTTCAGGAAGAAGGACTACTGGGAAGAGATGAGGTCTGCCTGATGAGGGGATGTAAAAGTGTCTTTGCATACAGGTTTGCTAATCTAGAAAGGAGGGCTTTAAACTAGGTGCACAAAGAGATGAAGACAAAAGTCCAGATGTGAGTAGAGAACCTAGGCACCTGAAGAAAAGCTAGGTAAGGGGAAGTAATAGTGGGAGCCTTACCAATGTTCTCAGGAGGATAGGACAGTCAGTCAGGTACCAGAAATGCTTATACACTAATGCAAGAAGTATGGGGAACAAATAGAAGAATTGCAGTTTCTAGTACATGCACAGAATTATAATGTAATCAGGATTACAGAGATGTGGTGAGACAGTTTACATAACTGGAATATTTCTATGGATTGTATACAGCTTATTGAAGGAGGATAGTCAGGGGAAAAAAGGAGATCATGTTGCCATGTATATAAAGGCTATGCACCTGTGTTCAGAGGTGCAGTACAAAGTGGAAAGTGGGCCTGTTAAAAGCCTCTGGGTAAAGGTCAGAGGGGAGAGCAGCAGCGGGGGGATGTCATGGTGGGCTTCTGAACCAGGAGGAGGAGGTGGACAAGCCACCAAACCAGGAGGAGAAGGTGGATGAGGCCTTATTCAAACAACTGATAGATGCTTTCAAATCACAGGACCTGGTTCTCATGGAGGATTTTAATTATTGGAACATCTGCTCAGAGGGAAACACTGCAGGGCACAAGCTATCCACCAAGTTCCTGGAGTGTGTTAGGGATAACTTTGATACAGATGGTAGAGAGGACAATGAGGGAAGGAGCTCTTCTTGACTTACAGCTCGCAAACAGGGAGGAATTGGCTGAAAATGTGAAGGTGGAAGGTAACGTGGGTGACAGTGACTATGAAACGATTGAGTTCAAGATCCTAAGGGGAGAAGGGAAGGAGAGCAGCAGAATAAGGACACTGGTGTTCAGAAAAACAGACTTTAGCACACTCAGGAACGTGGTGCACCGAATCCCCTGGGAGACGAATCTGAGAAGAAAAGGAGTCCAGGAGAGCTAGTTGTACTCTAAACAGGCCCTTTTCAGGGCACAGAAGCAAGCTTACCCAATGCAACAAAAGAATGGGAAGGGCAACAGGGGACCAGCTGGGCTAGACAGCAGTCTCTTCAATGAGTTGCAACTCAAAAAATAGGAATTGTATAAGTAGAAACTTGGTCATAGTACAAGGGAAGAGTATAAGAGTATTGCATGGGCGTGGAGGGACAAAATTTGGTAGATGCACAGCACAATTTGAGATGCAGCTGGCAAAGGGCATAAAAGGCAATAAAGTGGGATCCTAGAAGTATGTCAAATTTAGTAACACAGGAATGCCAGTCTCCAGCTCAAATCAGTCAGAGACCTAAATCATAGGGGTCTGGCCACTGTTGAAGAAAGGATACTGGACTATGGGATTGATCCAGTTTGATTATTTCTGTTCCTGTTTTAGGGGAAACTCTCTCAGATCAAAAGTTGGGTATTCTTAAGGGTGGTCATCTGGCGTTCTGCTGAGGTTTAAGGCACTGTGAAAAATTTCTGTTTTAGCCAAGACTCAAAATTACATTGTAGATCTCTCAGAGTTTTATAAAAATGGTATGTGTTATTAGTGTTGTGGATTGCTACTGGAATTAGTTTGGTTTCAATGTTTGGCGGGTTTTATGCTCTGAATGTCAAACAACATATCTAGTAAGAATGGGTGGGTGTTATGGAGCGCTGAGGTGAGATACTGAGACCTGGGTGCAGTTCTTAGCTCTACCACCGACTTTCCGTAGGACCTTGCGCGCGCCATGTAATATCCGTGATGCAGTGAATTAGCTAGTGTGTATCATTGCCTTCTAGTAGATGGAGCTTCAAATGTTCAGTTGTTTTTCATGGGCCTATTTCTGCTCCTAGGTCCTGGAAATTTCTTGCCTCTGAAGACCCACTAGTCTACACTTTTAAGGCAAAAGCTTTCTGAGTTGTTTTATCCCTTGCTGCCAGGGAGCTCTAAGTGTTTAAGGTATGCAGCTTGGTGATAGACATGAAGAAGCCAGGCCATAGATTTGTTACATTGACGCCTGTATTCTGGCATGGCAGTTTCTAAATTATATTGTGTATGCAGAGTTTTTATCTGAGATTGCCTCCCATACATGCACCTAGTCTTCCTCTTTGCTCCTTGGGAATACAAGTTACAAGCTTCGTTTTCAATTCATTAACAGTTCTCTTTGACTCCTCCCTCTCCCTCGCTGCACACATCAAGGCCACTTCCCAACTGGCGGCTTCTTCCTCTGTGGCATTTAGAAGAGCCTTCCTCTGACAGACGGCTGATCGTAATGAAAAGTTCATTTCAACGAAAGACTTGGACACCCTTGTGATAAATTCAGTCTGTTGACGGGCACTGCTAGACTGATGCTCCAGTAGATGGGATTCAAATGGCAGGGTTAAGGTAATACTAATCCCCTAAATCTGAAATGCATGCATGTTAAGTGCCTGACCTTAAGCCTACACTGACTTCACATAATACATTTGCATACTACCATCCATATATGGGCAGGCAGTTGTCATCGTGCTTAGCTGTGTATTAGTCAGAGAGGGTCAATGAGTGTAAAGTGTGAGTTTTGTGACGATGGTGTAATTGTGTGACTGGCAAATGAGCGGTGGTGATTGGTAAAAACTAGGAGACTCCAACCGCAGGCATTTGCCTCGCTATTTTTCTTTATTTTGGGGAGTAGATGAAAATGAAGTAAACCCAGAGGTTCTGAAACCAGTATATCTGCACTCAGTGGTTTTCATGCAGATAAGGTAAGATAAGATAAAGCAAGTATGCTTGGAGCCTCATGCTTATCTCACTGGAGCTGGTTTATGGTAGTGCCATCGAAATTTAATTTTTAAGAGATTTTGAAGTTGACCCTCTGCAAAGAAGAAGACAGTCTAAGGGAAAAAGAATAGCCCAGTAGTTAGTTTGCTAGCTTAGGCCCCACTGAGATTCTGCACCGCAGACTTCCTGAGTAAGCTTGGGTGGGTCATTGCGTACAGGTTTCCTTTGCTTTATGTGGGTTTTGTATGTGCGAATTTGCTCTTATGCGATGACCCCTTTTATACTAAAAATGTGTTATATGTGAGGTAAATTCACTCTTCTGCGATAGATGTGGTGGTCTGCAGGCCGTTGCTTTGTGGGGTGCATTGTGGGTGCATTGTGGGAGTGATGCCATAGGTGGAGGAAGAAAAAATTATGTTGGGGGGCTGAACTGGGTGGTGGTGCCTCGGCCGGGCTGCAGCACTGGCCCCTGTGGCCCCATCAACATGGGGCCAGGCACCATGAGAGCCATGTGAATGATAAGAGGTCAGGAAAACAGACCTTACGATGAGAGGCTGAGCACCATGGGACTCTTCAGCCTGGAAAGTGCAGGCTCAGGGGTGATCTGGTGGCCACCTATAAGTTTATCAGGGGTGCTCATCAGGATCTGAGGGAATGTCTGTTCACCAGAGTGCCCCAAGGGACGACAAGATTGAAACATCACAAACTCCTCCGTGACCGTTTCAGGCTGGACATAAGGAAAAACTTCTTTACTGTCCGAGGCCCCAAGGTTTGGAATAGACTGCTGCTGGCGGTAGTCCAAGCACCTACCTTGAACACCTTCATGAGACATTTGGATGTCTGTCTTGCTGGGATCCACGCATAAAGCATGGGAAACCCGAATCTCGGTGTCTTGGTTGCCAGCCTGTAAAACAGGGATAATGGTATTTCCTCAATCTGCATTGCATTCCAGGTAGAGATTTTGAGGTGCTCGGATTCCTGAGTAATGGGCATATTACTCTAAGTATATCTTTTCTTAGTATAAGAAAAGTATATCTTTTCTTTATATACTCTAAGTATATCTATATATATTACTCTAAGTATACTAAGTATACTAAGAATATCTAAGTATTCCAGAGCGGGAACTTTGGATCTAAAATTGATAGTTTGGGAAAAATTGTAATTCTTAATAAAAGTGAATAAGTGAGGGAGTTGCAGTCAGTTGCACTTGATGAACGTAGAGTCGAGGTCCCCCTCACTAACAAAGATGAAAATCAGCTACAGTGAAGTGAACTGAGTTACAGCAGCCTCATACTGGGGTAAGAGGAGAATTGTGAGCTATTCAGACTCTTTTATCTAATAGAAGAATTGTTCTGCTAAATGCCATAGACCGGGTCTAGAGAAGTTGTAGATCTCCACTCCTGGCTGGTATTAAGAGCTGGTTGGACAAATGCTCATTTTATATGGTTTAGACAGGGATAATCCTGCCTTGTGCAGTGGGTTAGACTGAATGACCTCTTGCGGTCCCTTCCAGCCCTATTTTTTTAGGCCTCTATCCTGACTCCCAGCTGGTGTAAATCACTCCGCTCACCTCAACAGAGTTACACTGACTTACTCCAGCAGAGAACCTGGCCCATCTCACTCTGAATCACAGCAGTGCATGATTGCAAATACTATTCAGTGCATTGCCTTGTCATAACTCTGGAACACAGTCAATAGGGGAGCAGAATAACAACAAATCGAGCTCAGTTACATGGGAACAGATTAGGACACCTGAAGAAGACAATAAACCACATCTATAAGGCTTAAATGTTGGGTCCAATTATATTCCATATAATATAGTCCTAGCTTTAGGGCTGTGATACAATCATGCTGAGAAGTAGCTCCAGGCTCATGGGGTGCCTGTACACGATCAGAGAGGCTGCTCCAATGTGCTGTAATGTCACCGTGTTGGAGCAGACTCGATTAATCGAGTTGCTGGAGTGTGGCAATTACCGTGCTCCAGCAGCCCCCTGCGTCTCGTGTATTAGCATCCCCACACTTCAAAATGGCAGTGGGGGCGCTTTAGCTAAAGCCCATTCGATGTCCCCTGCTGCCATTTTTAAGCATGGGGATGCTGATACATGAGCCACTCTCGGTGCTTTTATTAGAGGGGCTCTTCAAGTCACTCTAATTAAAATGCTTCCCCCTCCCCACTCCTGAAGCATGTGTATAAACACCCAGAGAGATCCCACTTAGGAGATCTTGTGCAGAAGAAAACATCTTATCCATCTTGTGCAGAAGAAAACATGCAGAGGAAGACGGTGTAATACCCACTTAGTGCAGGACAGAATTTAGAGAGCTTTGTGGTGATCAACTGTTTAATATGAGAGCTAGAAAGGCAGAGGGAGCTATAAAATCCTGTCTCTGTTCAGTTCCTCAGTAATGACTCACATAATCACACTCACCTACTGTGAGCAGTATTAGAGCTTTCCCATAATGCTCTCTGGTCTGGTGTCTTGGCAATTCAAAAGAGCAGGGATAACTGGAATCAGAACTCATGGCAGAGGTGATCTCTTTTATTAGACCAACTAGATATTTGCAAAAAAAGGCTTTATTTGTGAGCTTCTGGGTGCACTCACCTGTCCTCAGGCATAGGAGAATGCAAAGGCTATAAAATTTCTCCTAGTTGGAAATGAAAATTCATATCATTGGAGGCATTTTACTCCCCCATATCCTGGTAGCATAGCAGTTCAGAACGGCAGTAGACCTCTCTTGTCAACCTAGAGTAAAATAAGCAAGACCTTGAATGTATATCTCTTTGGGGGTGATGGGGAGGGGGAGTGCAGAAAGGAGCAGGGTAGGCGGTGGGGCAAACTAGAGGTTGAACGAAGTTTTGCAGCAGTCCTCAGTATCTGAAATCCAGCAGGACACCTTTGTCAAAGGCATGGAGTAAAAGAGCTTAATTTGGGCTCAATGGGAACCCAGTTTACCAGTTCAAGTCACTGCTGGATAAAGCGGCTTGAGGCTGTTCCACAATAAAGCACTACATTCATCGTGGAACCTTATCGCCAGGACCCATCTGACCTTTTGCAGGTAAGCTGGAATTGCTTAACACCGTGGCTCCCCAAAACGAATAGAGCCTTTCAGCCTGGCTTAGACTATCACTTCACTTCCTTGACATCAATTTCCAAAATAAAATGGAAAGCTAATTGGTAAAATGAGGTTTTCTTTCCCCCCCCCGAGATATAATGGCCAAATATATTTTCGACTCAAGATTTCTGGCACAGTATTTGTAGTGAACTGCTGCGAATACTGAGATTTACTTGATTTAAACACTCAAATAAAAAGGAACCTCAGAGAAAGGGTGAAAGGTCATTTCCAAGTTTCCTCCAAGTAACTAAACCAGTAGCAGAAGTCAGACCTCAGAAGTCAGGCTAGTTTCTAGGGTTTGTCCTTCATAAGATATTAATGGTGGATGGGGCAGAGGGATTACCATATAACACCAAAGATTGGGAAAACAACTGTTGGCTGCATCCCACAGACATAAAAGAGAAAAGATACTGCAGTCCTCCTCAAAAGTAACTTAACGCCCAAGGCTCCCAGGTGCAGTGAATATGTGAAGAGCTCCAGGAGCCCTTACTAAAGGGAATGGCTTAGCTTGTGTTATGAAAAAGGACTGAGGCAGCTGAGGATAGCCCTAGGATTGTCCTGGTGAAGGAGAAGGAAGATTGAAACTCTAGGTCCCTGAAGCCAAAATCTCTAGTGAACTTTGTAGAGGTTTGATTTGTAGAGATGTTATCGTATCATTGATTTCCAGCTATGCTGAAAATATAGGGAAGGGAAGGGAAAGGACAGAAACAAAAGAAAACAAAAAATAGCAATGGTACTTATACAGAACCATCCATTTTCAGAGCCCCATGAGTATTATTTAGTATCCTATTGCTGCTGGGCCTCTGAGATCCAGTCACAGACCCACTGTTCTGGATGAAGAAAGAACAATGGAGAAAAAGCCAGTCCCTACCCTGAATAACTTATAATGTAAGTATAAGCCCCAAGGATTTTCTAATGGTCACCCAAGCTGAACAAAGCAGGCCAACAAGCATTTTCTGCACTTGCACGAAAACGTGCACCACGGATGGGCTGATATAACTTGCTTAAATGAGCTGGACCCTTAACTGAGCCAAGAGTCTTATGCGGAAGAGTTTCAAGCTCATATTCCCCATCCAGGTTTCTTCTTTATAGAAAATAGAAGGAAATTGGAGGCAGCAGTCGTACAAGAACGCTCCTGATTGCAATCGTGAAATGCTACATTAACTGACTTGGGCCAGGGCAGCTTCGTTACACCAGCCCCTAGGCACAATCTGCAGGAACTCTGCCCATTACGTTATGTGCTGCTGCATGTGGACTTCCTCTAGCGCTTGGCTAGCACACAGGAATCTGATGTTTAGAAAGTCATTTTCCTGTTCGTATAAACAATTTGACCACAATAACCTAATTCCTGGCTCCGAGGCCTCATTTAAATGTCGGTCAGTTGAGGCCCACAATTAACATTTAATTAGTAAACTCATTACAAAGGCAGGAAGTGTTGGACTTTCCCTTCATTCTCTTTCAAGACTCAGAAGGGAAGGACCGGGCCCGTTTTTGGCTTGCTATTTAGCAGACAGACTTTTGTGCCCCCTTGCCGACCCCTCTTACTTCCAGAACATTTGCTTTCTCTTAAGCAAACAGCCATGACCTGAATATGCTGAATGTTTGGCTCAAAATAATCTGCTTCATGTGGAAATTTCATTCTATGTGAATTTAGTATGGGAAGCAACCATAGGTGTTAGTACGGGCTTGAAAAAGCGGTACTACAAAGGATGCCAGGGGACCAGGTGGGAGTGCTCTGTGGATAGGCCTTTGTGGGTGGGGGCTGCCAGAATGTATGTTTATGTATGACTCCAGAGAACTAACACTGTAGGCTTCTACGTGGAGCAAACCACGCTTCTGAAAGCATGAAGGGAAAAGAGTTTCCACACTCCTACACACTAAACGAGGATGAAGCCCACTGTGTGCATCTGTTTATCCTGTGCAGCAGAACGTTTTGGGGCACTCCAAGTCGAATGCTGATAGGCATCTAGCTGGCTGAAGATATTTATGGATGGGGTTACGTGACAAGGGACCCTAAACCCAGTAAGTCATAGATTTAATAGATTTCATAGACATTAGGGCTGGAAGGGACCTCGGAAGATCATCGAGTCCAGCCCCCTGGCCCAGGGGCAGGAAGTCAACAGGGGTCATAGGATCCCAGCAAGATAAACACCCATATTTCTCTTGAAGGTGTTCAAAGTAGGTGCTTGAACCACCTCTGGCAGCAAGGTATTCCAGACTTTGGGGGCTCAGACTGTAAAGAAGTTCTTCCTTATGTCCAGCCTGAAATGGTCCTGAAGGAGTTTGTGACCATTTGACCTTGTCATCCCTTGGAGCGCTCTGGTGAACAGATGTTCCTCCAGATCCTGGTGAGCACCCATGATAAACATATAGGTGGCCACCAGATCACCCCTGAGCCTGCGCTTTTCCAGGCTGAAAAGTCCCATGGCTCTCAGCTTCTCACCATAAGGTCTGTTTTCTTGACCTCTGATCATGTGCATGGATCTCCTCTGCAGTCTCTCAAGCTTCTCCACATCCTTTTTGAATTGTGGACCCCAAAACAGGACGCAGTACTCCAGCTGTGGCCTCACCAAGGCCGAGTACAACGGGAGAATGACGTCCTGGGATTTGCTTGAAAAGCGTCTATGGATGCAAGTCAGCATTTTGCTCGCTTTACTAGCCGCAGCATCACATTGCAGGCTCATGTTCATCTTGTGGTCAATCTTCCCCAAGTCCTTTTGGTCCGTAGTGCTAGACAGCATAGCACTGCTGAGCCTATAAGCATGCTAAGGGTTTTTCTTCCCAAGGTGGAAAACCTTGCATTTTTCAGTGTTAAACACCATCAAGTTCTCATCTGCCCATTTCCTGAGCCTGTCAAGGTCAGCCTGGATTGCCTTCCTGTCCTCGGGTGTGGACGCTTTACCCCAGAGTTTGGTGTTGTTGGTGAACTTGGCCAGTCCGCTTCTGACACCAATGTCCACATCATTAATGAAGATGTTGAATAGTGTTGGCCCAAGGACAGAGCCTTGGGGGACCCCACTGGTCACAGGGCATCACAATGATTGACTTCCGTCAACCACCACCCTCTGGGCCCGACCACAGAGCCAATTCCCCAGCCAGCGGATCGTGGTGAGGTCGAGGCTGCAGTTGGCCAGTTTTGCCAAGAGGTGATCATGGGATACCAGATTGAAGGCTTTTTTAAAGTCAAGATGTATGACATCAATCTCTTCTCCCTTGTCCAGGTGATAGGTCACTTGGCCATAAAAGGAAATAAGATTGGTCAAGCAAGACCTATCCACCATAAACCAGTTTTGGCTATCCCTCTGGATGCTGTCATTGGCCAGTCTGTTAAGAATAGCTTCTTTGATAATCTTTTCTAAGACCTTCCCTGGGATAGAGGTCAGGCTGATGGGCCTGTAGTTTGCTGGATCCACTTTCCTCTCCTTCTTGAACATAGGCACCACATTGCCATTCTTCCAGTCTTCGGGCACTTCACCAGAGTGCCAGGAGTTCTCAAAGATCCATGCCAGGGCTGAGTTAGGATGCTTGCCAGCTCCTTGAGTACCCTGGGGTGTAAACTGTCAGGGCCGGCTGACTTGAAGGTGTCCAGCCTCTCAAGGTGTTCCTTCACAAGGTCAGCATTGATGAAGGGTAAGGAATCACCCTCACCCAGGCATTCCTGTCCTTTAATGGGCAGGGACGCCCCTTGGGACCATGCCTGATGGCACGCAGTCTCTGGACTGTGGCCAGGAGCTCCTCCAGCTGGTGCGCCAGAGACCCCAAGGGGGAGTAGACCTCATGCTCACAGACCCCAGAGCCTGAAAAAGTCTCAGGCAACCCCTGCAGCCAAGAGCAAGAGGCTCCATCTGCATGGAGCCCAGAACCAGGGGCTCCGTCTGGGTGGAGGCCTCTGAGGAGCCAGAAGTGGGGGCCACAGACCCCGAGGAGACAAAAATCAGTTGTTAATACCTACACAATCAATACACATACACAAACATGCACTTTCATGGCTGTGTGTTAACCCTAGGGAGTGTTTGGGGTAACTTGGTGCTTGGGGTTACTTACTGTCAAGTGGCCCCAGGGTTACTCGAGGTCACTGGGACTTGGGGTTACTTAGGGTTAAGGTGGCCCAGGGTTACTCAGGGTCATCTGGTGCCAGTGTGGAAGCAAGGGAAAAAGCCTGGTGGCAAGGAGGAGATAGCCAGAAAACAGAGAGGCAGAAAGCTGGGAGATAGCTGGGAAATCAAGGAGGAGGGTTGGGAGGTCAATAAGACAAAAACCCAACTCGGGGTTTCAAAATAACAGGTTTATTAAACAGACAACACACTACACAGCCCCATGAAGTTATTGGTTCCTACACACACACACACACACACACACAATGGTAGCAGGTCCTCTGCTTGGGGAAGGAAGGTGAGTGTTAGCTACCTATCCTGGGCTGTGAGTTGATCCTCAATGGCCAGTTGGGGTCTTCTGCAGCAAGGTGTTGTCCAGAGGGGGTCACTGGCAGAGCCTCTGGGTGGATAGGTGGTGTGGCATAGTGCTGGTCCAGATGGAGAGGGTGCCCCAAGGAGGTCACACTCTACCACTCCTTTTACAGGGGTGGGCTACCTGTGTCTCGTATGGGAGGGGCATGTCCAGGCAAGGACAGTCCTGCTCAGATGCCTACATGCAGATCCAGGTGTCCTCATTGTCCAGTAGGTCACAATGGTGGGGTTGCTGTTTTCTGTAGGGTCTTTGTCTTTCAAATGCTGGGTTTCTGTTCTGTTCCTGGGTGAGGTCCGTGGTTCCTGGGTGAGTCAATGCAAGCCAATAGTCCAGTCGTTGAGTTGATTATTCGGTAGAGGCCTGCTATCACTGTATCTCAAGCATCCTCATTCATCTCATTTATTCAGGAGCCAATTTACATGAGACTGGTTAGACATGAGTCATAGGTTACACCTGGACAGAGGACACAAGATGGAGGCTTGACATACAAAATGGAAACTTGACATTACTTGACATTACTTATGCTAACTTACACATGTAGGCCTAAATCATATAGTATCAATTAAAAAAAAAGTATAAATCAGTAAAACAGTAATCACACAGTAAAAATCAATATAAACATAATAATTATACAATTTAAAACAGTGGATCAAAGAAGGAGAGAGAAGAAAAAAAAGTGCTACAAAAATGCTAAAGCTTATCCTATGTCTTAACTTATTCATACTTATCTATAGGGCATAGAGAGGGAGAGAAAAAGCCAGAAATAGTTGGGGAACGGAGGGATGTATTTTAAAATTAAAAACAAAAGAAAAACTGGGGGTTTTGCTACAAGTCCCTTCTACTTGATACTCCTTTATGGCATGTAGCAAATAGCTCTCAGTGTGAGAAGTGCAGTGATCTTGTGGTTAAAGGCCCGACCTGGTGAAGGTCTCTGGAGAATTGGGTGCAATTTTTGATTCAGCCACATATTTCCTGTGTAGCTGTGTGCATGTGACATGATGCATATGTGTCTTTGCAAAACAGTAATGATAACGCTTTCTTTGTCTGTCTTGTCCATTAAAATGGTAAACTTTTAAAAATCAGTGTCTTGGGTTTATACAGAGCCCTACAGAATGGTCCTTGATGTTTGCTGGGGCCAGAGGGACCAATATATACCAACACTAATAGTCAACAAACAAAAATTGTACTTAGTGTGAGATTAGGTTGTGTTGGGACACACCATGTCCACCCAAAGGTTAAAAGCAGGGAAATAAGTGGGAAAGGGAAAGATTTGTATTTTCTATTCTATTTTCCTATTTCCTATAATACTATTAATAACCCACACAAAGGTCCATTTTATTTCCATCTTCATCAGATACCATAAAGCAATATATATATCCCAGCTTTGCCACACTTGTACTGTAATGCAAAATCTTGACAGTGACCTCATCTGCTTTTATGTCAACTGTATCAGTGAGTCAGCATATATTTGTCAAGTTATTTTGCTGTAACAATATGATGAGTAGTGCTAAGGTCGCACTCAAGCAGCATATAAGGTTGGTGCTTGTCCAGAAGGAAGCCTATGTTCTAGTCCTTCAGTGATCTTGGGGAAAAACATTGGCGACGTGGAGGGGGTGTATGCAGGTGCACGTGCACCCCCTGAGATCGACCGTGCACCCCGTGCCAGCTATGAAACCAGAAGTGCTGATGGAAGTGCACTTCTGGTTTTGCCACTGGCTCAGCGATCAGCCACTGGGGACCTCCCCTCCTCTGGTCGGTGATCAGCTGCTAAGGACTCCCTTCCCACATTGGCGATCTGGTGCCCCTCCAGAGTTGGGAGGCACCAGTCACCCATGGGGAAAAAAACGCTTTTTGCTAAGCATTTTAAAAATGAAGCACAGGGTTCAGTGGTTCTAGTTGTCTTTTAGGTCAGGGTTCATGACCTGTCAACAATAAAGGGAGCTAATTGTATGGCATTTAGAAGTTATGTTGTAGCCATGATGGTCCAGGAAATATGAGAGAGGCAACCATGCATTGGTCCAGTGAAAAATATTGTATGCTGTAATCCTTTTGCATTTAAAAATATGATTTTGATTTTTATTGCTCATGTTTGTAATGATGATACCTAATGACCTCAGCCAAGTGAACAATGTGATAGAGGCTAGTATTCTCATCCTAACACAATTCTGTTACTAGTCTATTATTTTCTCCTGGTCTTTTCCCTTGCTTTTACTCCCCTTCAATTTTTGTTTTTTTATTCTCTGGTGGCAAAGCTATACTGTCCACAGGTGGCGGAGAGTGGAATGACCTTCAGGGAAAGTTAGCTGTGAAATAAGCCCAATTAACTCTGATGAATAAGCAGTTGTGGACCAAGCAGTGGCAGCACCACCAGGATGTGGTGGGGACAGCAGAATGCTTTCCCTCCTGAAAAGCTACATAAATCCTCTGACAGTGCTCTGACACGGTAAGTACAGGTTGCCAGTATAATAAGCCTGTCTAGCCCCCAGCCATGGGTCTACAAGTCCTCAAAGGCGGAGCAGGAAGAAGGTGTTAGAATCTCAACAGCTGCAAACATGGATGAAGGCTACAGCAGAATGAAATCTCCAGTTGTCTTGGCCTCCTTGCCATTGGATCCAGTTCCCGGTCTGTCAAGAACCATGTGGAAGCTCTTGTGCAGCAGCCTCACCATGATAAAAGAAATCACTCACAGGTGTCTTCCATGAAAACAGCGTTAGTATACTTTTCAAGCTCTTTGCTGACCAGCTAGTGAGGACAGGAGCAGGATTGTAAGGCCTGGAAGTTCCTAGTCATGAACTGGCACAAAGGTGGTAGTTACAAGAAGGTCTTCTAACACTTGGATTGTCAGAAGTGCAATTGAGTAGCTATAACTGTGACTGAGCAGCCCTTTTTAGGATGTGCTTTGCTCACCCCACATGGGGAGGGGGCTAGAAAAGGTGCCCAAAACATAGTCTGCCTATCCACCCTTTTCTTACAGGACAATCATGTCCAGTGGACAATCATGTCCAGTGGGATCACCTTTACTGCAGTCAAAATGAATGAAGACACACAATGCTTTTTGGGACCTGGAGCATCAGAACCCTCATGGCCAAACCTAATAGTGGTCTTGGACCAAACCCAAAGTGCTGCACTGCACTTGTGGCTTGAACACTCAGGCAATACAACATTAACATTGCTGCACAAAGCGAGAGCAGGAGATGGGCACAAGAACAAGATGGCAGCTATACCTTCCTCTGGAAGGGTAAACAGGAAGGAGAATACCAATTTCATGGAGTTGGCTTTGCCACTAAGAATGAACTCATAAACCAACTCAACAAATTCCTTATCAGTCTTGATAAGCACCTCGTGACTCTCTGTTTTAAACTGGCAGACAGCCAACATGCCACTGTCATCAGTGTGCGTGCTTGGACTCTTTCTGCCACCAATGAAACCAAGGAGAAATTCTATGCCGAACTTGACCAAGTTGTCTCTGACACTCAGGAGGGAAACAGACTTATTCTGCTCAGCAATTGCAATGCCAGAGTTGGAAGAGACTTGAACCTCTGCAACAGAACCATTGGCAAGGAAGGAGTGGGAAAGGTCAACTCCAGCAGCATCCTCATGTTGACCAAATGTGCAAAACATGGACTCACCAT
Source organism: Alligator mississippiensis (assembly GCF_030867095.1). Classification (NCBI taxonomy): domain Eukaryota; kingdom Metazoa; phylum Chordata; order Crocodylia; family Alligatoridae; genus Alligator; species Alligator mississippiensis. The sequence goes on from NC_081827.1 coordinate 11,027,180, forward strand.
CATCAACACCCTGTTCTACTAGTAAAAAACAGGTACAAGACATCATGGCAATGTCCACAATCTAAGCACTGGTACTGGGTTGACTATGTCACTGGTTCTCAACCTTTTTCATATCGGGGCCCATTTGCCAAGATTGATGGCTTGTCCCTACCCACACCCCGCTGGCCCTGCCAGTGCCCGACCCCTAGTTCCTTGCCTCTCTGGGCTCTGCTGGTGCCCCTCACTCCTGATCTGCAGTCTCCTGCCCCACCCCCAGCCTTGCCACAGGGGGCCCCCACCTGCCTCCATCCTGCTTGGACCAGAGTGTGAGCAGTGAGTGCAGGCCCCAGTGTGTGGGGGCACTGCCCCATGCCACCAGGCTAGGCATGCAGCTCCCTGCTGCAAAGGAATACTCCCACCTCCTTCCCCTGCTGAAGGGCCAGTTGTCTTCTCCCCCTGCTCCCCTTGCCTGCTGCAGCCCCAGGCCCAGACACTATTCCCAGTGCTGCCAGTAGGCAGGTGCGTGCGCGCACACACACACACGCACACACGCACTTCCCCTCTCCCCCACCCCCCCAGCCCTCTGGACAGTCCCTTGGACCTCCATTCCCTGCTCCCCATTTGCTTACTTGTGTCAGTGGCTGGAGCTGCTCCCATGACCCAACCTCGCTCTATGCCATCCATGTGTGTCTGAGCATGCAGATACACATGAGTCCCCTGCTTCCAATCATCTGAAGAAGCCACTTGCAGACTGGAACGCTGCCAGCCTGCAAGGGGAAACCTGTGCTTTCATGGGTTTTTCTGGGATCCTGCTCATGATCCTTTCAAATATTCTTGAGAGCCACTTTTGGGTCATGAGCCACCAGGTGAGAAACACTGGAGTACGTCATCATCCATGCCTGGGAACTCAAAGAAGTCTGCATCACTTGAGCTATGCTATGAGTTGGCAATTGCTGGACCAACCACTGACTCATCTGCTCAGTTATGTCACTCAAACTGACTCCTAAATGATAGAAGGTCAATGCTGAAGGACTCGAGGACCCAATCAAGCAAGATCTCTTCCACCAGCACCTCAACAAAAAACTGGAGCAGGTGAAGAGTCAACTACAATGGGAGAATGCTGGTAGCACTTGGGGTGCCTTCAATTCCACTATCATCAGCACCTATTAAGAGACACTTGGATTAACAACCAGAAAACATGATTCAGGAGACTGATTTAATGAGTCTGGCCAGGAGATCCAAGAGATGATCAATCATAAGTGCATGGCCTTTCATGCTTTCAGAAAATATCAACTCCAAGCAAATTTAATCACCAGCACACCAAGGCAGAGGTCTAAAGGAGGATCTGTGATACAAAGAACAAATGGTGGGAAGACAAGGTGAAGGAAATTCAACATCTCTCTGATAACTATGATATGCATAGTTTTCTTAGTGCCACCACAGCCATCTATGGTCTGAGCACTCAGGAACCAAACCCCATTGAGACCTAAGGATGGCAGCTTGAAGATTTTGGCAGGGATTCCATCTGCTCCAGATGATGAAGTGGAGACATCAATGTCCACTGGTAGGCATTTAGAAGAACTTCGCAATCAAGACTTTGTTGTTGACAAGAGCATTCTCAGTCCCATTCTGCAACACCCAGTAAGAGACAATCTTGGAATCCCTCCAACCCTTGATGAGATGAAGAAATCCATCAAGCAGAAGAAGAACGACAAGGCATCTGAAGCAGATGACATCCCAGCCAAAATCTTCAAGCAGGGGGGAGAGTAGCTCAGATCACAGCTCCGTTCCCTGATCATAAGGATCTGGAATGATGAAGAAATCCCATATGACCTCAGGAATACCATGATCATGATAGTCTTCATGATAGTCTTCAAGAATGGAGACAGGTCTGATTGGAAATTACAGAGAGATCATATTCCTTGCTGCAATGCTACATCTGAGCACCAATAAGCTTGCAGTCAGAGTGAAGCTAAAGTACTGAATGGATGGTAAAATGTTTAATCTCGGATGACTCTCAGCCAAAAGCAAGGCCACCCTGACCTCAATCATCAAGCTTCAGTATGCTGATGATGCTGTATTGTGTGCTCACTTGGAAGCAGACCTTTAGGTAATCATCAATGTCTTTACTGAGGCATACAAAAAAATAGGACTCATGCTTAACATTCATAAAAGTAAGGTTCTCCATCAACAAGCTTTTAAGGAGCAGTCCCCAGCTCTGGTAATTTTGGTAAAAAAAACCTTCAGATTTATGGTGAGGTTCTGGAGAATGTTGAATATTTCCCATACCTCAGAAGCCATCTCTTGCAGAAGGCTGACATCAATGAATAAATCCAAATGTTGCCTCAAATGTGCAAGACATCAGATTCGAAAACAAGCTTATGGTTTATCAAGCTGTCATGATCCTGTATGGAGCTGAGATGTGGACAACATACAGGAGATGCCTCAAGTTGCTGGAGCAGTACCATCAACATGCTGGATAGGCATCTGGCTGGGGTCATCTGACCCCAGCACTCTTTCCTGCCCAGGCAGGGGGGCGGACTCGATGATCTGTTGAGGTCCCTTCTGACCCTAGCATCTATGAATCTATGAACACTGCCTACAGAAGATACTTCAAATCCAGCGACGAGACAAATGCACCAACATTAGTGTCCTCTCACAAGAGAAGACCATGGGCATCAAGGTGATGATAATTCAACATCAGCTTCACTGGGGCAGCCACAAAGACTGCTGAAGCAAGTTTTTTTTCTCCCAGTTCAGTCAAAGCATACTCTCAAAAGAAAGAAAGAGAATGCACTTCAAGGACATCCTCAAGGTCAGCTTGAAGAAAAATGCAACACTGACATCCACTCATGGGAGGCTATTGCCCAGGACCATCTCAAATGGAGGAAGAGTCTGTTACAAGGATCTCAGTACTTTGGAACCTCACGACAACAACAGGAGAAGGAAAAGCGGGAGCGGCAGAAACAGCACGTCACAGGAAACACATGACCAAGTTGCAGTAGAACCTATCAATTGCAGATTGGACTTGTCAGCCATCTTTGGACCTACAGATAAGACAATCATGGAAAACAATCATCCTTGACTGTGAGAGATTGCCGATGATGATTTTTTTTATTTTTCCTAGGAAGTGAGTCATAGCATTTCTGTCATGGCAGATTTGTTATCACATTAACATGTGGTATTTTTGGCTTGGCTAGCATATTTCCATTATAAAATCAGAGAACTGAAGAAAAGTAGGACTGGCAGGGACCTTGAAAAGTCATGTGGTCAGCTTCTATGCTGAAGGTAGGATCATGTCTCAGCGTTGTGATACAGACTTTGCACAACTGGTATGCTAGGCTTTTGCAGGCAAGGAACAATGATGTGACAAATGGACAGATGCAAGTGTGTTTCAGATCTCTTGCCAAAGGTGTGGAAAGAAAAGTGAGGAATTCCAATGCAAAAATAGGGAAAAGGGGTGATTTTTTGAACAATTATTATTCTGTATCAGATTGGTTTTCATTGAGCCACCACGTAAAACCTGCTGCCGTCTAACATTCACGTCCTGTACTTTGAATTTTGTGCTTTCAGTGAATATTTTGCAAAATAAAGGGTTAAATCTGGTCCAGCCTGAATCCATTATATAACATGAACTATGTTTATATCATATGGCATCAGTAATATATATGCTAATGATCCAGGGGGCTCCTTTTATCAGGACTGGAAAAGAACTTTTGGTTAGCAAGTATAGAGCCAGCTGAGTTGTTTGCCTTGTTTATGCTTTCTCAAGGACCACGCAGGCATTTTATTCCTTTATTGTTAGTGGCTGAAATCATAACTTCCCCTTTCATTTTGACATCCTGCTATCTAAGCCTCAGATCAAGCTTGGATTCATTGGTTTCTTTAGTAGTACATCTTTAACACATTTTCTTGGATCCACAGAATAGGATGGAGAGAGCGGACTTGTAATGATTTATGGAAGCGCTTAACTCTTTTTGAGAGAGGGGTTAAGAAGTGTGCATTATACACAAACTTCTTCTTTGTGTCTATGGGAGTGGTAGGAAGAATAGTTTGGTATTAAAAGGTCTGCCAGAGCTCTGCGATCTTGGCCACGTCCCTTCGGCTCCTGAGTCAGGCACATAGCTGAAATTTTATGGAACATTTCAACATGCTGGTGATCATTTCTTTCTTGCTTCCTGCCTGGTGTGGAATAAGTTATTGGATGCTTAAAAAGGAGGAGTTTACTTCCCCACAGACCAGCCCCACATGGATGGAGTAGAGTTTAGGATCTGATCACGCACTGCCCTTCTACCGCCTACTTGGTCACAGGAACCTTGGAAATGCGTTTTCCTTTCATGTCCAGACTAGCAACCCTGGCAGGCTCTACAGAAGAGGCCAGAATGAGGTTGTGGGGAGACGGGGAAAACTTATAGTCCCTTTATCACTCCAGCCTACTTTCACCAAGATTAGTGATAATGTAACTTTGCGGAAAATTTACTGCCCTAATTATTGATTATGTTTTGGTAGCATTTAAAGATCCTAGTCAGGGATGGTCACTCGGTTGCAGCAGCTGTCATATAAACGTGCAGTGAAAAGACACTTACTTACGTAGTGAACTTAATATCTTAGTGCCTGGCTTATTAAAGTCACTTGGGGTCTTTTAGTGTGCTTTGGAAAATAATATGTAATCCTAATATTATCTGCCTAATAATGCTGCTCCCTTCACCTACAGAGTACATTGTACTTTCCAGGGAAGACAAGTCTCAGAAACTATTGGGTATTCTTCGGATCATTTTAATTCTTCTGGAAAATGTGACTTTTCAATCAGAAAATTGTTCTTTGTTCTGTAGCTCTGCACCATCTGGCAGCTGCTGTCAAGTCTGGCCTTCCATGCTTCATGTCTCTAGGAAAGTGTATTGGGTTTTTGGCAGACAACGTTCCTTGGGTGAATCTGATATCTTTTATTAGACCAACCCAAATAGTTGGAAAATAATTATTAAGCAAGCTTTTGGGTTCAAAAACCCTTCATCAGGCTAAGGAAGTTTCAGCAGTTTTTGGAGCATTGGAGTTTTCCAAGCTCCAGGCTCCGCTGATGCTCTGGGAGTCTCACCATTCCCACCTCGTGAAGTGCCCAGCTCCCTGCTTATGGGCACTGGAGGAAGAGGGCTGCTCTTCAATAGTGAAAATGAAACATCGTTCTGACTTTTTGAAAAGCAAACGTTGGAATTACAATTCCACGGGATATTTCAAACTTTCATTTATTTGGGTCATTTTGGAATCCCAGTTTAAAGGGAGCTCCCCGATTCACAAGGTAGGAAATGGAGTCACAGAACAATGAAGCGTTTTGTCCATAGCTGGGCAGCAGGCCACAGTGGAGATAGGAACAGACCAAAGCTCTCCAGATCAGTGCCTGACTCATTGGATCAGACCTTAAGTATGTGACAACTGTTGGCAAAACTGGATATCACAGATGGGGGCAGATGTGGAAGGAGGCAAAGGGCACACATGAGTTTACAGAGAGTAAAGTCTGCAACGTTGTCTCAGGGAGAATTATTGAGAATTCTTACTGAATTGAAAATATGTCATTATTGCACCTTAAATATAATCACAGCATCAATATTTTTCAAGAACACTTGCATCCTGGGAGTTTTATTTTTTAGGTTGCCTCATGTGGTAGTAGGAATAAAGGAACGCTCTAAGGTAATGGGCATTATTGTAAAGCAGCTAACAGGCAGAGCAAGTTATCACCTTATAAACCATTTGATTCTCTGTAAATGCAAACAATTAACCCATCCATATAACAGAAGCTGTGCAAGTTTAGGCATAAGTTATTGGATGCTTCATTTCCTCTTTTTTTCCCCCAATTAAATTGAAATTGAGGGATGGAAATTAAAGAGCCCAAAGTTCGTGACCTGTTCAGGAATGCAATTATCCCATAAAATCACAACTGGGATTTGTTGCAAGGTAGAAATGTGATCCCTTTAAAAAGTCAGCCTCTGCAAAGTACCTGAAGATGGCCAAGAACAAGCTAAGAGGATGAGCAGTTTGGCTTTAACTCTACTCCTCCAACCACAGTGTCATGAAAAAGAACCAACCCTACTACGTCCTGTAGTCAAGTTTCACAGCAAACAAGAACTATCAGGCAGCCTCCTGATTACTTTTATCTCCGTAAGTCTAATCCCGTGATAAACCTCTTGTTTCCTATACTTGATGTGCCACTATTTCACTAGTCCCGAATCCATCAGACGCATTGTGGTTGGCTCCGTGTGAACAAACAGAACCTGACAGTTTCCTTCCTTAACGTAAACAGAACTGGTACTTAGACACAGTTCAAAGAGTTTAACACTCCCAGCACGATCATTATTACCCTTTAGGTGGGCAAGTTGAGCTGGTCTTTCATTCTAGTAAAGGGACCTTTTTTCCCTCCCTTCACATTTTTACTGGCAGTAAAATACAGTATAATTACTGAGCCTGCTTTTTATAATCCCCGACTTCCAGCTTTCTCTTGCTAGGTGAAATATCCAATTATACCACCCAGTTGCTTACTTTCATTCCTCTTTATGAGAAGTTTTTCCAGTCACATAGCTAAAAGAGAGGGATTCATTTTTACAATACATCCCATAGTCCTGCGCTATGGACTCCATGAATTTAGCCAACACTGAAAGAACTCATATTGCTAATAATAATAGTACTTTCCACTCTTATGGCACTTTTGATCCGAAGATTTTGCAGTGCTTTGCAAGTAGCCATAAAACAGAATGATTCACCTGTTTTTAGAGTGCTAGGCTTGTATAAAGCTTTACGTGAGGTAGTCGCATTTGCAAAAGCACACCGGTTGCTGTGAACTAGAACAAGTGTGAACATAACGCTGAATAGCGATTTGAAACAAGTTCCCCAAGTGAGCAGTCATATTCCACACTCCTAGTTTCTGTCTGTAGCTTCAGCCACTTCCAAGACAGATTAACCTGAATCTCACAAAGACATTCAGGCTAAATACAGACAGTCAAAAAGCCTGAGGCTGAATCGATTCAATCTTCACAGGGTAGTCTAAGCTGCATAGATTGAACCAATAAGCAAGTGAACAGACATTCATTTTTGATTACAGAAATGCAGCCACATGCCTGCAGTAGCCCAGGCCAGAAGCTGGGGGGCGCTAGAGTATGCCTCCCTGCTCTGCTGGAGCAGACAGCTTGGGCCAAGACTAGCCTGCTCACCCTGCAAGATGGGGTTTGTGGGGGAGGTACAAAGCATCCTGGGATGCTGGGGGGACTGTGAGTTAACTTGAATCTGGAGGGGCCAGAAGTTCAATAGACTGATTTAACCTAAGTCAGTTAAGTCTGATGCTACATCTATCCAGGTGTTTTTAAAACCAGTTTTGGCCATTTTGAAAGTGGTTTATGGGCACTTAATTTCTGTTGTGTTAGAGATTTGAACTGGTTTCTGATCATTTATACTGGTTTATGTATAATGTCTGTCCCTAGCCTCATGGTCTGAAATAAGTGTCCAAACAGAGAACCTAGGGTAGAATTTCAGGCATTTTCCCTGTAAGTATGCATTAAATAAAGACTGGATATTAAAGGGAAAAACCCCAAGAGCTCCCATTGTGACATGTCTGACCAGATTTTCTAAAGAGCTCAGAACTCAAATTTTGTCTGCTTCCCCCATATCGTTTGATTTTTCTTCAAAAACATAAAAAAATGGGTTAAAATCTGGATGTTCTGGTTTTCTGGGAGGGTTTTTTTACCCTAAACTCAACATTTCCCACAGGAAAAAAAAAGACTCTCTTTATGCAAAATTTAATATGTGAACCCCCCCCCTTTCTGCTGAAAAATAGTTTAAATGGCAATTTTTCAACCAGCATTATCTGAACTCTGAAAAATGTATCCGCTTATTTTGGGGAGTTGATGAGCTGTTATAGAAGAATAAAGAGTGTATATACATATTTTTCAAGAGCAGTCATTAAGACCTGCACTTCATAATGCCTCTCAGGGACTAGAGCTTCACCACAAACTTTTGTCTACATAGTTATCTCGGTCATAGGTGCGAAGAGATGCAATATGTGATTGACAGCTGTACTAGCAACAGCAGCTAGTGCAGAAGCAGTGCTTAGGCTGTGTCTACAGTACAGCGTTTTTTTGGTTTAACTATGTTGGTTAGGAGCATTCCTGATCAGGAGTGTGAAAAAAACTGCACGCATAACCAACATAGCTCTACCAAAAACCACCCCCACATTGATGCAAGTTACATTGGGGAAAGAGTTATTTGGGCTGGAACAGCAAGTGTTATGTGAGGAGGGGCTTTACCTGCATTGGTGCAAGAAACATTTTTTGCTGGTATAAACTCAATCTGCATTAGTGGGCTTTGCTGATCTAGCTGCAGCTGTAGAGCTGTGCCAAGTGCTGGAATAATACCACTGGTTGGATATATGATGATCGGATGACTGGAAAAATCCTTGTCTCTTCCTTTTTCTATAGCTGGAGAAACTGAGGTGCCAAGAGCAGTCGAGCAAATGGTGATGGCATCACACAGCATTTCTGTGCTACAGCCGGCAACAGAACTAGGCTCTTCTAACGACCAAGCATTTGCTCTTTAACCACTAGAGCATGAATCCTGTTTGCTTTTGTCTTTTCCCCTCCCTTTCATGATGCTAATGATGCAGGTCTACAGTAGGCAGAGGACAGGCTGACAGATTAAAGGGAACGCATGGCTCAAATGGAAGCCAGGATGCCTTGGCGGTTTCGGGGTTATTGAACTTTTCCCTCTACTGTGTGCACCACTGCACCTCCCATTTGTGATCATATAACTCCCTCGGGGCAACCACAACAATTGCCTAAATGGAAAAGAAAAATATTTCCTGTATCTTTAACTTCTAATGGAGTTTGGCAGCTGGGAAAAAAAAAGAAGATTGAGTCCTGTGCGCCCCACTAACTCTCCATGGACTACCAACAAAGAGTGTGGACCATCAGGAAGATGTGGAAGCTAGTGAATTTAGTGAAGAATGCCCCCAGAAAAAGTACTGTGGAGTATAAAGCTGTTCTGTGAAGAAGTTAATAATTAGATATTAGCTATTAATTTGCTCCCTAAGCGGCAAAGCAAGGAAGAGCACTCAAAAAATGCCAAAGACACCTCAACTCACATTGTTGCTTCACTGACTGTAAACAGTGCTTAATTAATAGACTTCACTGTGATCTAAGTGCGTGGGGGCTAGCAAGTTGTCTTCACTTTCTGGTCTATCTGCCTTTCCTCTGAAGGCTGGTTCAGCCAGACAGAGAGCGAGAAAGAGAGAAGGAGTGGTGCGAATAGCCTTGTAGGAGTTGCTCGTTCTTTAGTCTTACCTCAGAGTGGCTGCAAAACTGTTAAACCACAGTCCTGCCTAGCTTACTAGCAGATGGGACTGACTTGAGCCATTGAACCAGACCCTTTTTGCAACTGCCTAAAGTTTAAGAAGCCTGTGCATTGTGAGGGGTATTATTAACTGAATATTTATATCAGCTTTCCAGCTGGAGACACAAAACTGTTTTTTGTTTTTTAGCCCTGGAAGTCACCAGTACCAAATCCATATATTTGTACGTATCCAGGAAAAATAACACTTATCAGGTGTAAAGGCCTCCTGGAGCAGGTGTAAAAATGCCCTAGGGTCCTTTGGTGCTGTGCTGGCTGGAGGATCACTGTGAGGTCTTTGGGGCATAGAGTGTCTTTTATAAGGGACAGTTATAGGGCTTAGGAGATCATTTATAAAGCCTATCACAATGGGACCCACACTTATTTTGGGTCTGCTAGCTCCCCTTATAATAGCTATAATAGATACAAGTATTTATGTAGTGACCAAAGTATAAGAATTACCTCTAGATGTCCATGTCAGGAGCATTTACAATTATTGTTCAATACACTTTAGCGAATAGAGGTCCTTAACCAGGTCAGAGCTCTATTATGTGAAGCTCTATTAATAGACATCCCTGCCTCCGAGCTCTTGCTATCTTAGGTCTTGATAGAACAATAGCCTGAGCGTGGGGGACCATACTGATGTGGGATTACCTGAGGTCAGCTGGATGAAACAATGAGTAGAGGATGAAAGGCAGACACCAGCACATCAGCACTAAAAGCACTGTTCTGCTGACTAACAGTTTCCATGGCCCAGAAATGAATAAATATGATATAATTATTGATTGATTATTGTTATCATACTCTATTTTCCTTTCTTAAGGGAAGAGTTTGTGGCAACAGGTTGTTGTTTTTTTTTTTTTTAATCCTGCAAAGCCAGGGAGCTTTCGTCCGCTCTCTGAATGACATAATATCCTTACGTGAAGTGTGTGAATGAGGTGGCATGGCAAATGTCAAGAGCTGCACGTGAACTATGCATTGGGTGCTACAAAACAAGAGTGAGGACAGTGGTCTTGAAAGGAGCTTCTGAGAACGAGGTGTTACAGAATAGCTGTGCATGTCTCGGTCGCGGCCTCATGCTATTGAAAGGGCAGCGAGAGAGTAAGGCATTGCTTTCAATAAGGGTAGCATTAGTTTTCTTTTCATTCAGGGGAACAAAATATTACATTGCTTCACCCCTCCTTTTTCACCAAGCTTTTTCATGGCTTTATGTGTCTTTCTCCCCAAAGCTTGGTTTAATAGCATCAGGTATTCATCCTTGGGCACTGGTGTCTGCAACATTAATTACTCTTTATTGGTTTAATGGCACCTGGTGTAGCGGCTAGCTCACTTTTCCACAAATGCAATCAAAGCCCGATCCATTTTTCCCCTTTGGTATCATTCTAACTCACATGTTGGAAGAGATCATATGTTTGGTTCATGGGCTGTAACCAAGAGATACAATGGGGAGAGCCCTCTGTCAACAAGGGGAAGCTTTGTCAAACGTTACCTGTCCCATCTGCTGCCTTCGGTCTGACAATGGCCCCAAATTCAATACCCCTTTCCTTTAATTTCACTCCTATCATTATGCCACACCTGCCCCTGCACACAGAACAGGTTCTCTGCACTAGAAAGCTAGGGGCCATTCTGCATTTCTAATTACAGCCAACTTTTCATAGGGAAGTTCTGCTTTGGATGAATTCTCTGTTTCAAAATACTTTAGGAACAAAGGTCTCTGAATTGTTGAAACATTTCATTTTGACATGTTTTCATGGACATTTTTTCTCTTTTGGTTTGAAACAACTTTTTGTTCTGAGTCCATTTAGAACATGTAAAGAAACACAGGATGCAAACAGAAGTGCAGCTCCCTGCTGTAACTGAGAACGCTTTGCAGGAAGTGTTCTGATTTACAGTGTTACCCTGGACCAAACAGAAGTTCACTGTTGGTTGGGGGGCAGGGGGTTCCCCTAGCAATGGCTCTTCCTCCCTGCAGGGCTGCAAAGTTTTCAGAATGAGAGTGGGGAAGGAAACAGAGGGAGCTTATCCTAGGGGTTCCTCAATCAGTGCTGGAGGGTGGGGTGGGTGAACTGGAGTCCCTCCATCTTTTGGGGGGGAGGCTCCAATACACCCACCCCACCCTCCAGCTGGGGATGACCCCCTCCCCCCCCCCAGATGAAACTCCCTTCACTCCCTTCTCCAATCCCATTCTGAAATCAGCTCAAGGCTGTCAGGCAGCAGACAGAAGTTAAAGAAGACACTCTGTTTTGTAGCATGCAATGAGGGGGCAGATTTTCACCATTGGCCATTTTTTGAAGCTGTCTGCAGCTATGCACTTGTGTTTGGTCACAGCTATAGACTGTTTTCTATGGTGAGATTCAGAGAAAATTGTCATTTCTTTCTGTACCCATAGTCGCAGAGGGGCTGAGGTATCTCACTATGGCTCTGGTCTTGCTCTGGTCTTGTCCCAAAGGCAGCTCCAATCTACTTGGCTCCTAAATACCTAGCATGTTTCTGAAAATAGTTCATAACCTCAGAGACCCATATCTGCCTCTTGAAATGTTTAAATCTACTAGGCAGATGCCACTGACATCTCAGATTCTGCCACACACTACTCTGTAGGTGCCAAAGATTGTTGCTTCTTAAAGGAATACAGTTGGCTGCCCAGAAAAGTACGTGGATGTCTCTTTGGCTATGTCTACACGGTAAGCTCACCGACCTCTAGAATGTTCTCCTCCAACACACTGTGCTGTTCCAAGTGGGATGCTTCTCAGACTGGGAGCAGTGTAGTCACATCTGCATGGTGCTGCAAGTGAGCTAATTTAATGGACACTCTCTGGGAGCAGTTTTAATTAGCCCTCTTTCCATGTACATGTGGCTTTGGAGGCAGCTGATCTGGAGCAGTGAAGTGAACCATTGCACGGTAGTACAGTAACCTTGCTGTGCAGGCCTTTGTGTTCACCACGCTCTAGAACATGCACACCAAATCAGTTCACCTATATCCTGAGCAAACACCCAATTATCAGGTAATTAGGTATTTGGGGGTAGAGCTCCCTCATCTCTCCTTATTGAAGCTTTTCCAGTTTGTATAAAACTATCAGTGAAGGGCCTAGAGCAGGGGCGGGCAATTATTTTGGGTGGAGGGCCGCTTACTGAGTTTTGGCAAGCCATTGAGGGCTGCATGACAGGCAGTCAGAGGCAGATTAATATTAATTTTCTAAATTTTTGGGGGGCCCCGTGGACCGGATAGAAAGGCCTGGTGGGCCACATGCAGCCCACGGGCCACATTTTGCCCACCCCTGGCTTAGAGAGTTCATCTCTCTCTCTGTGCCTCTCCTGAGAGACTTGAGCCCTTCTGAGAGTCCTATACTGGGTCATTTCTTTTTTTCTGATTTTCTTCTTTGAGCCTCAGCTTTGAGGAGCTGATACACCACTCACTTCTGCTGAGATGAGGTGTCATGTTGCCAAGCAGAATGAGTCCTTTTTTTCTGGTCAAGAAGGGGTTGGATACCAGTGTTGCTCTCATTGACCCAGTCTTGGTGTTGACAGGTGGTATAGCGAAGGGATTCAGCATAGGTCATATGGCTGGCAGTTTTAACCCCCTTCCAGAGTTTCATAATGCTGTCTTCATTTTTGGACATGGCAGAGAGCTTTTCATGGAGACACAGTTTGAGGTCCTTACAGGCCTTTGGGTCTTGAAGAAATTTGGTCATTGCCTTTGGCTGTTTTTTTGCGTTTCAGAGCAAGCCAGATTTTCATAAAGAATCTGACAAGAAACTGTTTGTAAATGATTGAAAAAAGATGATTCTGGATTCAGCTATGGAGAGCTAACTAATGAACATGCATGCTGTCTGACAACCCACTAACTGTAGGAGGAACTGATAGTGAAAGAGAAGGTTGCCTATAAAAGCACCAGGGCTATGAGTATTTACATCATCTAAGAAGCTGAGTCTCTATCAACAAAAATAGAGGGGATAAAGGTCACAGAAGAGACATTAATGAAGTCCAGAAGATGAAAACACTTTTCTTTCCACTGCTGATAAAAACAGGGGAAAAATGTAACTGAAGCACTTTCATTTTCTCCTGCTATTCAGTCCATTTTATTTGAGCCTCATCCTACATGACAACCTGTTTTTTGTTTCTTGTTTTTTATTAAATCTCTGAGAAACACACTACTAGTCACAATTTTACATACATACACATGATAACTAGTATTATTACTCCGGGTTCTCTGTTTTTCAAGTGAGCGAGGCTACATTATCTAGTGCCAAGGGGGGTTGACTTGGAGCTACAACTTCTGTGTCCCTTCCCATGCTCTACCATTGAGGTGGTAAATGGCCTTGGGTTGTTTACTTAATTTTGAAGCTCAGTTTATCTGATGCTGAATTTATCTCTATCTCTATCTCTATCTATCTCCTCACATTATATATTCATATTGTGACCTCTGCTGATATTCTGGATATGAATAGAGAAGATAGGAACAAATTGTTCATCCTTGCTACAGGGGGCAGGACAAGAAGAAATATTTTTGACTATAGTAGGCAGGTTTGTATTAAATCTTGGGGCCAGGAAAAGAAATTACACATAAATCAGTATAAGTGATCAGAAACTGGTTCAACTCTCTAGCATAACAGAAGTTCAGTGCACATAACCTGCTTTCAAAATGACCCAAACTGGTTTAAAATAAACCTGGATAAATGTACTATCATACTTACTTGATTTAGGTTGTTGTTTTTTTTTGAATTTCTGTCCCAGCTCCCTTCTAGATTCAAGTTAACTCACAGTCTCCTTGCCTCCCAGGATGCCTGGCACCACCCCTACAAACTCCATCTTGCAGGGTGGGTAGGCTAGCCTTGGCCCAACCTGTCTGCTGCAGTGGAGCGGGAGGAATCCTCTAGCACCCCCCAGCTTTTGGCCTGGACCACTACAGCCATGTGGCTGCATTTCCAGAATCAAAAGTGAATGTCTGTTCACTTGCTTATCAGTTCAATCTATGCAGCTTGGACTAACCTGCAAAGATTGAATCAGTGCAGTCTTGGGGTTTTTGATGGTCTGTACTTATCCCAGGGGAACATAGAACCGTCCCGACCATAAGAACAATAAGGCAATAGGAAAAATAAGGCAATGGAAGAAGCCACCTCGGGAAGTTATGTGATTCCCTTCATTGGAGATTTTCAAGAAGAGGGTAGTTAGAGACTTGGACTAGACCCATGAAGTCTCTTCCATCCCTATGTTTCTATGATTCCTTGTGGGCTGGGTAACTTTTTAGAAGTCCTCAGTTTTGAGCAACCCAGGAATAATTATGGGAGAACACAGTGACTTAGAGAGACAGAATAGCTCCACTGGGCTCCACTAACCCTCTCTTCATCCCCCTCCTTGGAACAAGTTCCTGAACTGGTATCTTTGTTCATTTTCACTGTATTTATACATCAACACCAGGAGACAGCTCCATCTGTCATTTTGTGGTATCACTGTGCTGTTTAAATCTACCCAAAATAAGTGGGGGGTGGGAGCAGTGCAGGGAGCAAACCCTGCCTGGTGTGCACAAGAATTTTTGGCCTGCTACTTTGGGATTTAAGGGGGGAAAAAAAACAAGTTGTAAAATGCACTTTTTTTTGGCTAAAGTTACCAACGGAGAAATGCACCATTGCCTTTTTTCAGGTTACAGAGGAATTCCTGTGTTATTAGGGATCAAGGTGATGGAATCAAATTGAACCACTAAGAGCCAGAGTTGTGGTTAATTAGTAGCCTGTTTAGGAAATTATGCTATGGTTACCTCATCCTTTCTCAGCCTAGCTGCCTTTCTCCCCTTCACACCCCTCCCACAACTTTTCCTGCCCTGGGATATAATTTTTTCTAATGACATTCCTGTCACACATACAACCCCAGATCTTTTAAACACTCCTTGACTTCTTAGGTCTCCCGTAGTTTTAAATCCCAAGGAAAATAGGGCTTGGCATTGGCACGGGCTTGTAGAAAAAGAAGTATGCTTTTATGCTGTTCTTGCTGCTATCTCTCAGCATCTTTACCAGGAGCAAAATCTGACATCAGATTGACCTTAGCTTGCCACCCATTTGTTGACAATGAACACTCTTGATATCACCCTGCACCATCCTCGACTGTGATAAAAGGAAAGACGAAAACAAACAATGGAAAGGCCCTTTAGCAGCGAACGACCAGGTCACCACAACATGCCATGGCAACCTTCATAATAAAAAAGGGAGATAAAATAAAACCACAACATTAAAGAGGAGTTCCTGGCTGCGTGTTCAGAAACAAGAAGCTTGTTATTAAGGGTTGCACTTGTGTGTGTGCGTGTGTGTGTGTTGCCTCTTCAACTCTGTGTTTGGTTGCCTGTTGGCTGAGATACCAAAGCATTCAGGGTTGAAAAGGTCTATCAGATGCAGGGTGGAAAAGTTTCCTGCTAAATATTTTGCCAAGTTTGATTTTAAATGGGGCTTCTACAGCTTCTGTTGGAAAACTAATGCCAGAATCCAAGAATACAGGTTACATGAAAGGAATTTTATTTTGTGTGCCGTTCAGCAAAAATTGCCCACGCATACTCCTGCTTATGTCACCGATTGAAAGCTGAGTAGGTCTCCCTCAATTTTGGGCAGCACATCAGATACAGACCTGCGGACCAGCTGTGCTCAGGCTGTTGCTCAGGCTTAAAATCCATGTCTCTGCAGCTTTGCTGCCATAATAGGCTGATGTCCCCTTTATATCAGGTACCGGGAAAACCCTGTAACAGGCACTCACCTGGAGACTTCAGTTACTGTACAAAACATGCTCTTTTCTCTGTACATTGTCATTCTCCTACTTCTACTTCTCGTCTGCTTGGGTCTCTCTACCCAGTAGTCTCTCAAGGTATAGTTAGGCTATAAACACACTGTGGCAATGCTACTACTTGGCAGAGTGCACTCTTGATCTTGACTGTGGCCTTTGCTAAAATGATGCATAATGCATAAGCTTACACCACCCTATTGCTCCTATTGATTTCCTCTTGTGCCACCCTAAACATTCCACCTGCATCCTCTAATTTTTTCACCTTTCTGACATTCCCCAAGGGCTGTTGGACTGGCTTGCTGTTGAATTTCCTCCCCCAGTAGCATAACAATCAGTGGGAGACTGTGGCACTGGCCTTGGGCACCCATTTAGAAGGGGTTCATGAATGGCAGTTGCCTTGTGCTCTGCAGACATTGGCCTCTGACATCACCCCTGGCACTGCCAACACCCGGGGTGCAGAGTCTGACTGTTATGCCTCTGACCTCCTCTCCAAATTCAAGAACCAGAATTTATCTGTCCTTTATTTAGCTTTTCTCATCCCTAAAGATTTTGCTGCTCTGAACAATGCTTCCAGCTCCCCATAGACCATCCCCCAAACCTCCGGCCACCAGCAAACCCAGCTGCCCTCCTGCTGCCTTCGTGCCCTTTCCCAGGGGCAAGCCAGCCCATTCCCAGGCAGCCCCAGGTGTCCTGTCAGTGGCAGGGGCCTGCTAAAGGCAAAAGTAGCAAGGGGCCCCATCCTTTTTTTCTTTGGAGCCTGACCACCTCGCAGGCCGGGGGGGGCAGCTGACAGCTGCATCATTGCAATTTTCAGCATTGCAAACTAAACTACACTCGGATGTTGTTTAGTTTGCAATGATGCAACATCATTTAAGAACCCCCAAAGTGTACACTTCATGGGTAACTGGTGTCTCCTGAGTCTGGGGGGGGGGGGGGCACCTGCAGAAGCTGGCATCGGTGTCGGGGACAGGGCAGGTGAGCAGCCACAGAAGCCGCCAGTGGCGTCAGCAGTTGGCATGGAGCAGGCGAGCACCCACAGAAGCTGCCAGTGGAATCGGCAGTGGGGGATGGCTCTCTTGGGGGGGTATATGCCCCCTGTGCCCCTCCTACTAGTCACCTATGGTAAACTGTTATGTCATTAAGCTACACAAAGTGACATTTTCATCACGTGTACATGTTAATGGTGTCACATGTACAAGTGCCCTGATAGTTTAAGGTTAATGACAGCTACTTAATCTGTTTTTAAACATGATCTGGCCTGCCTATTTTAAGACCTAATTCCTTCTTAAATCACATTAGAATTCCTGTCATTAGTTTAGAAGCAGTCTACATCATTTAGCATCACTGCTTTCCAGCTTATCCTTCCCATCAAATAGATGCAGTGTTTATCCATGGACGTATTCATTTGGTGTATCATGTGTCATTTTTTTTTTTTTTTATGCCTGTATATCACATTCCTCTTAGTTTGCCTTGTATTGGTTCTCTGACTTTACTAAGAGGTCAACATTAGAATGGTTACAGAAATGAGACACACTAGGCTGGTACATGGGCATGAACATGAAGAGAGGATGTCATTGCCAATGTTGTGCCTGTCTAGAACAGGGATTTCCGTTTCCAGTGCTGGCACGTTCCCTCTGACCCTATTCACTCCTTTCTTGCCCTCCTGTACTTCATCCTATCATTCTTTACTCACCTGAGGCCTTTCCTTCTTGTGGGCTCTGCCATCTATTCTAGCTGTCAAATAAGCCGACAGGTTACTAATATAGGCAAGCTCTCAGATTCCCTTCTATTACCCTTTGGGGTGACTTTGGATGCCTTTGAACTCAGGCACCACAATGAAAGCATCAGGGTCCCCCCCCCCCCCTCCTCCCTCCCTCCCTCCCCCAGGATTGTTTCATTTGGGTGGCATTATCTGTCTAGGGACTTAGATGTAGGTGATAGCTGCACTGTGGCTTCATCTGTATTTTCCAGGACAATAAAATGAATGGGCCAGATGCTGATGCTTTTCCTCATCTTCAGTAGCACCTCCCTTTTCAGATATTCCTACTAAATCAACAAGACCATTTTCTTTTTGAGTTGTTACAGGTGAGCCATCTGCCAGAACACTCTTCTTTTTCCAATATGGCCCGCCTTTCTTGGCTGTTTTGTTGCAAGACTGATGTTTAACTTTTTTTTAATGTCTGCTGTTAGCAGGTGATTACCAGCAAATCTCCATGTGCATCAAAAAAGGTCTGGAATCCTTCATCTTTCTCCTCCTCTCCCTTTCTTTTCTACTCATGGTTTGAACATTGATTTTAAAACCTGTTTCGTTAAATCAGTGACCCCCCCAGCCCACCTTGGCATGGACAATCTTAAGCTGACGTAAGTGTCCGCATGAGTGGATCACCCTGATTTAATTCAATTCCTTTCTTAATCAAGCTTAGTTCAGCTAATGCCAATCCTTTATGTAGACCAGCAATTTGACCCTTTTTAGGTGGCACTTTTATTCAAGCCTGGCACAACAGAACTCGCTTTCCCCTTACTACCAGTTAATACCTCTGGTAGAGTGTTAAAAAAATAGAAGGTGACATTAAACCAGCTAAAAATCTCGAGAGAGCTGTCAATCAAGAAATATATTTACTGAAGCGTCCCATTGACCCACATATGCTCTTATCTAGAAACCTTTATCTTCTAAGACAATGTTGACTAACAGCTTTACTTTACTCTTGTTTCTATCTTAAAAGAATAACAAATAGGCTTAATTCTTCCCGAAATCTTTAGCAAATGCCTTTTAAGCCCAACACAATGGTAGTTATTTTAAGAAGGATGGCTAAGAACTGCAACACTTTTCTATTTTTCTGTCTTTGGTTTTCATATTGGAGCACTTAATCACAGTTAATCTTTGCGCACAAGGAAGACACATTAACTTTGTTTGCACAGGACTGATATAAAAGCTTTCAACTCTTCTGTTCCCTTATTCATCTCTCTGGTAAGCCTTACCCTTTTAAATAACAGATAAAGGAAACTCTGAAGATTCAACGATACAGGCTATCCTTGCTCAAGTAACCTCAGGGACTAGGCTCTGCAAGCAAAGTTACAGCACAAGGGATGAGGCAAGAAAAATGAAAACTTGCAATCCTGCCAAGGGGACTGAACCCAAGAGAAGGGCCTGGCTTCAGGAACAAGGTACTTGATAGAGGAACACCCAGCACTTAGGATGGGCAATGGGTGACTTCTGAAAGTAGGGTTACTACTACTTTATCTTCACACATCACTGGTGCTAGAGAAGGTGACCAACCATCCCAAACCTTCTGGGACAGTCCTGCATTTCTTAGCTATGCCCCAGTGTCCATGAAGAGCCCCAGGGCACCTATACACGAGCACAGAGGGTGCTCCAAAGCACTGGTATTTCAGTGCGTCACAGCAGACTTGATTAGTGGGTCTGCTGGAGCATGGCAATTACCGCACACCAGCAGCCTTCTGTGTCTCGTATATCATGTCCCTATACTTAAAAATGACAGTGGTGGCACTTGAACTTAAGTTCATCGAACAAGCTCTAGTTCAAGTGCTCCTGCTGCCATTTTTAAGCAAGGGACACTGATACATGAGATGTGGTGGTGCTTCAGTTAGAGCAGCTCTCAGAGATGCGCTAATTAAAGTGCAGCCCTCCCCACCCCCAGAGCACGTGTAAAAATGCCCCCAGATTTCAAAAATTGGTCTCAGTTTGGCCAGCTTCCCAAATATTCCCATGGCGCCAGGCAGGGGACAGGAATACCCCCCAAAAACCCTCTCTGTGAGTGAGCAAGCATAACTTGACTGTTCACAGATCATCAGGTTCCGCAGATGCATAGCACTATACCATGAAGTTGGGGAGTAATAATAATAATTCACTGCTTAGGGATCTGAAGAAGACAGGCATTTTTAGGTAGGCCTTTAAGAACAATACGCAAACTTATGAACATAAGAAATGCCATTTACTAGGTCAGACTATAGGTCCATCTTGCCTGGCATTCTGTCACACTGTGGCAGAAATTCGGTTTACTTGTATTAAAATGTCATGCTTTCTTTCTACCATACTGTTAAACAATGCTTTGGCGTAAGAAGGCTGTCTGATGACTGCATTAATCAGTAATGACAAGCTACTGGTGTGAAGAGCCAAGCATGGGTGCTGAACCATGGCAGACCCGTTGAGGCAAGCACAATCAGTACCCAAGGGACACATTTATACGTCACCCCATGGTGATATTGTTACTGCGCTCTGCTTTAGTATTTCCTTTTAGAAGGAAGTACTAAAGCATGGCTCAGTAAGTGCCCCTGCTGTGCTGTGTGCATGGTGCACGGTTAGTTTTTGCTATTACTTCACCGTGGCAGCATGCAAAAATGTGCTAAAATGGGGGAGCATGTCACTACAGCGAAGTAGCTGCCAGTCACATTTAGACCCACGTCACCTGTGTTGCTGTAGTGACACGCTACGGTGATGTAGCGCATCGCTACGATGAAATAGGGTGATGTGTAGATGCACCCAAGGTGATCTACTTCAGGTCCTAGTGGAAGAGTGGAAGAATTGTGGGATTCTGCCTTGGGCAGGTAAACGCATGATGCCTGGGACCCACTGGGCTGTGCTTAAGGAGAGAGCAGGGAAGGGATTGGAGGTGTGGTCGGCCCTCTACCCCAGAAGTGTAACTTGTCGGGGAGCAAATGGGGCACGTGCCCTGGTATTTCAGAGGAGACAGCAGAATGGGAGCTTGCACTGCCACCCCTGCAGCAGCAGCCATGCTGCCACTGTCACCACAATGGCCCCTCTGTGAAGAAGTAATTACTTGATTCTCATCCCCCCCACACCTTAAGTTTCACAAACTCTACTGATAGAAAGTTATATTGGTATAACTGCATCTCAGCTAGGAGCTCTCCTGGTATAACTTTACTGGTAAAAAAAAAAATCACCCTCCCCACAACTTGCCCAGCAATTGGTGCAAGAGCTGGGTGAAGAACAGCCCATAGCATAAATGAGAAGCAGAACGACACGGCCAAGTCGTGATAGTCTAGTGCCTCAGGCAGGGACCACAAACCATATTTTTTGTCTGGGCATCTTGTTGAAGAGCATCATTGGGGGAATGTGAAGCTGATTATCACTTCTGTGCTCTTGTCAGTTTGGCAGGACTATATTGGAGATGGATCACTTGGCTTTTAATACTGCATCTCGTACTTCCATTCCAAAAAAATAAAGGCATTGTTACTGGAAAATGAAAACTGGCTTCCAAAGCTGCTGCATGTGTAGCACAACTGGGGCTAGGGAACACCTTCCTGCTCTATATGCACTAGAAACTACCTGTTCCAACCCACAACTAGGTCAGATTTCCATTCTGGCGTGTGGGTGTAAAGAAGTTGTTATTGCAGTTATAACCAACACTTCAGTCCCATTTCTAGCTCCGTGTCCAAACGACAATGTGATGCATTTTATCTTGTTCTAATGGGTTTAGGTAAAAACCCCTCTTGGGGTTTATTCTGATTACCAAGGGGTTTTTTTGTTAGCTAATTGGCTGTGGTTCTCCTCCTACAGTGTCTGCATACTGGTGCTACTGGTTACATTTTGGAAGGGATTCAAAGGCTGCAGCGTAAATGAAAACACTGCAGGTCTCAGCATGTTAGATAGTGGTGGGTAGTGGGGTTGTTTAATAAAGTAGTTCAGTTCAAAGTGAAGGTAGAGGGAGTGTAAGATCATAGATCATAGCACAGATGCTAGCCCAGAAATGCCAGGGTATTTCAGTTGTCATTAAAACATGCAAGTACATGAATCACTGGTAGAATTAACCATCCTGTGATGCATGCCTGTGAAGCCAATAGATGTGAGGAGAGGAATCCATCCAAGTCCTTAGCAAGCTTTAATGCTCTGGCAATTAGTTTAACTTGGAAGCTATTGGAAGTCAGAGATGTTTTATTAGCCCTCCAGTGCACTTGCAACATTTCTAAGAGTTTATCAGTGTTTATCAGACCCCGTCCCTGACCACAGTTTTGCAGCTTTTGTACACTGAATTTTTGTAAATTAATTTAGTACTTATGAAAATGAGGGAATAATTGTGGTGGCATAAATCATGTGCATAAGTCTTCCATTAAGTTCTTCATACAACTCACCTTTGCTAGTGTCTCTTCCTTACAACCTGCTAATCTTGGCTTCTTAGGATATGAGGTAAAGATTTTCCATGGTGCTATTGGTGCCCCAGCTTGTGCATGTTCAACTTTGGATACTTTAAAAGAGCTTGAGATTCAGAAGATGAGGGTTTAGTAGAAGCAAGGTGCCCAAATTCAATAATCACTTTGGAAAATATTGCCCAAAGAACACCGGACTATATAGTACTTTTGTGGTGCAGTGACTTAGAGAATATGATTAAAAAACCCCAAAAAACTCCCCCAAACCCTCATTATTTCTGCTGGTCCAGAGAGGACTTGTACTTTCTTTCAACATTTTAAGTTCTTATCTCAAATGTGGACATACTTATGTGCATAATAGTTTTGGGGGTAATAACTCTCTCCAAATTTGGGGAGTGGGAAGGGGCTTTTCCTTCTGCAAAATTACTTTTTCGTCACCACTGATTTGAATTTGAGTCTGTCTCCAGCATAAGCACAGTGTAAATACAGAGAGATATAAAATACTTGGCGTACAGGCAAAGTGGAGTAACAAAGGAGACTTAATTTCAGACATCAAAGCAGTCATTTACTGAAGGTGCTAGTCATGAAATTTTCAATGTGCTTGTTGTAGAACAAGATATACAATTAAAGTAGAGAGGTTGCATGTCTATGAGCACAAAAATGTCTGCTTTCTAAAACTATTGGTCTTAATTGAGTTGCTTAAGGTCTCTTTATAGGCCTGGAGTGATGTTGTGTTACCACACCTGTTTTGGCTAACTTCTACACTCAGGTGCTGTATGGAGGAAAAAAATTGGTCACATATTTTTACTAGATGTTGGTTATCTTCATCCAGTTCCAAGTGCTGTGCCAACGTGTCATTCAAAGTAGCCTCCATGCATCCATATTGTGCAACCTTGATTCAGCTCCCTTCTGCATGTATTGTGACAGTCTTTCCTTACGCAATCACATGATCTTGCTTCAAAATGACCCCTTCCTCATTCAGTGCACGGGGCAGATTGCATTTGTGGAATGAAGGGGAAGGCTGTCCATAGGTCTTCCTATACCTTGTGAGTTGCAGAAGTATATCATAAATGAGATGGGGAAAATACAAGGCGGGAAAGGACACATTGGTGGTTAAGGAAGTTGGATTCTGCCCTGGAGACCTGGATT
This sequence comes from Alligator mississippiensis, assembly GCF_030867095.1. NCBI lineage: Eukaryota > Metazoa > Chordata > Crocodylia > Alligatoridae > Alligator > Alligator mississippiensis. Next base: position 11,050,559 of record NC_081827.1, read on the forward strand.
GTATCCCTGCTCCTGCAACAGAGTTCTTAAGTGATGCATTCCCCACCTGGGGGAAAGTAGTTGGCTTCATCTGTGCTAATTAATCAACAAGTGAAGGAAACCAGGAAATATAAACTGATTTAAGACTCCCTTGGTGATGTTCATCCAGCAGTGAGAACAGACTCCCAGGGCGTGTCTACACGAGATGCTTACTGCACATCAGCCTAATCACCCTGCAGAGTAGTGTGGTGGTGAAACTGTGCTAAAAGCCTGCTGTGCAGGGTGATTAGGCTAATATGCAGTAAACATCATGAAAAAACCATGCACTGGTGCTACTGTTTTGTTGTGCTAGTTAGTTTGCATATTGTTAGTACTTTATAAAGTATATATAAACTATGCTAGTTTGCGTATTGTTAGTACTTTATAAAGCTAGTAGTAAACTAAATGCACGGTAGCTAAGGTGCATTAATGAATGTGTAGATGGACCCCCAAAGGGATAAAGGGAAAACTCTTTGCAAAGAACCCTTTTGCCTTTGTTTTATGATGCTTTGCTGAAGGACTGCTCCAAGCCTCTCTGGCTAGGGACTAACATTACACATAAACCAGTTTAAGCAGGGGTGATGTGTAGGGGGTGCACACAGGTGCACGTGTACCTCCTGCGCGTGGCGGTGCACCACCTGCAAAAAGGCCCTGGCTGCCACTGCCGCCGCCACCACTGCTGTTGGTGGTGCCTGCGGGTGGTCGCTGACCCCTGGTCGGTGCTCCCCCCCACAGCTGACAGTGCTGGCAGCATCTGCAGGAGCTCCCCACTGGTTTGTGCAATGCCTGTCCTGGGCCCCGTCCTGGTTTAACTTACACCAGAGTTCCCTAGCATCCCAGCATGCTCTCTGGGCTTGGCTCTCTGTTTCAGCACAGCAGGGTTGCCGCACCCCTCTGCTCCCAGCCAGAGCAGGGACAGGCAGGGGCGGGGGCCTGGCTACATGTTGGCCCCAGAAGGTAGCAGGGAAGAAGTTTATTTCCCACCACCCCTCCCTTGTCCAACCAGCATGAACCTACACTTCTCTGCTAGCTGTTTCAGTGGAGGGGGCATGGCCAGCCCTGGCAGTAGCCTGGATTGAACTGGCTAGGGAGGGGTTTAATCCCCCCCTCCCAGTCCCACAAGCATGGACCTTAGCCAAGGGCCACCAGTCACTCCCCCATTGCTGCTGCAGTGGCGGGGCCAGGTGTGGCCAAACACCAGCTGGCATGGCCCCTGAGACAGAGGGGACAGGGAGGGGGCATTATTCCCTCCTCCACTCCCTCTGCCCCTGTGGGACCACAGCTGGCACCTGCCCACTCAAACTGCTGCAGCCGCTGATTTGTCCCTGCTTGGGGCAAGTGGCAGAGTAACCCTCTTCTTGCCTCCTCTGCCAGATGCCCCTCTGTTTCCTGCCCCCCACCTAAGAGGCCCTGCATGGCTGGCATTTGGCCATGCCCCCACCTCTGCCACTGGACTGGCGAGGGGGCAGGACCCTTGATGGGGGTAGCAGCCCCTGTCATGGTGTATGGGGAGTGCAAACCTCTTCCTGGTGGGGGGCCATATTGTGGGGCTGGCAGAGCATTCGTGGACTGCACATAACAGCACTGGGGCTTGGAAGGACAGAGCCCCCTAAACCACCCCCAGCACTGCCAACGCAGCACAGTCCACAGCAGCTTTCCCCACCCTACAGTGCAGCCCCCTGCTGGGAAGAGGTTTGTGCTCTGGGAAACCATGACAGGGGCTGCTGTCCCTGTCAAAGTCCGTCCCCTCTCACCACTCCAGTGGCTGGAGGGGGCAGGGCCAGAAGCTGCCCTGACCACTGCCACCATTCGATCTATGCTCGGGGCAAATGGTGGAATAAGTCCCCTCTCTCCAGTGTCCCCCCCTCTGGCATCTGGTGGAGGAGGCAGGACAGGGCTTATTCTGCTGCTTGCCCCAAGCAGGGAGCAAGCAGCAGCAGCGGTCGGGGTGGGTGGATCCTGGCTGCAGTCCCCTGGGGACAAAGGGGGCGAAGGGGAGAATAATACCCTTCCCTGCCCCCTCTGCCTCAGGGGCCATGCTGGCCGGTGTTTGGCTGTGCCCAGTCCCACTGCTGCAGCAGCGAGGGTGGAGTGCCTGGTGGACCCTGGCTCGGGTCCATGCCAGTAGGACAGGGAGGAGGGAATTAAACCCCTTCCCTGTTCCCCCCAGTTCAGTCCAGGCTCCTGCTGGGGCTGGCTACCCCCCATTCCCTCTACCCAGCACCACTTCCCTGAAGCCAAGGGTGCACTCTAGCACCCCCGGGTGCCTGGCTTGAGCAACTGCAGGCATGTGTCTACATTTCCTCAGTCCGGAGAGAATGTCTGTGGAGTTGCAAATTGGTTCAGTCTAGGTAAGTTAGATTAACCTGCAAAGATTGAATCAACTCAGGCTCTGGCTTTTTGACTACCTGTCCCTAGCCTCTGTGCCCAATATTCCTGCTGTTCCTTTGGTTTGTGTGACTAGTCCACAGGTCTGCCCACTCTCACATTTGATCACTAATTTCATTCTATTTAATGCTTTGCCAGTCTCCTGGAACCCTATGGTGTAACTGGGGAGAATCTACTCTTTCCCGTTTATTTATTTATTTTTTTAAGAAAAGCTCCTGTAGTTGTGAAGGTAATGCTGAAAATAGGACATGTCTAGAAGACAGCAGAAGCATGTCCCTGCAAAGACAGAACCAAGCATGATGCACCCAAATGAGTCTGCAGGCACACTCCCAATCTGGAAGATCACCAGAGGCTGCTCTAGGCTCATCCCAAGCACTTGCTCTCAAGCCCTTGGTTTATGATGGGCCTGAGAGAACCACTGGGGATAAGCCAGACACTTGTATGGAGGATATCAGATGACTTGCAGGGGGGTAGAGGTGTGGGTAGGGGATGTTCTGTGGGACTAACCACTGCCGCAGTAGGGCTTTAGTGGCCCAACATCAGAAGGCCAATAAAAAAGAATGCAGAATATATTGTTCTGAAAAATCTCATGATGTTTAAGCCAATTGTATGATATTTTGGAGCTGGGCCCTTGAATTTAGAGTGTGCGGTGGTGGCAACATGGCCTCTAAGTCTTAGACTTCTAAAAGCACAAAAATAGATGTGTCAATTTTTTATAAGCCCAATGGAGCCATGCTTTGACTTCCAGTGGAACGCAGCCCATGGGACTTCATCTGGTGGTTCTTGTAGTAGAGGGAATTACTGATCTACGTGGTAGGTGGACAGCATCAGGCCCGATGGCTCAGCATTCAGCCAGGCCCAGTGGCCTAATGGATAAGGCACCAGCTTCCGGAGCTGGGGATTGTGGGTTCAAGTCCCACCTGGGTCAATCAGTTGCTTTATTAGTGGCTGGACCTGTTGGTGTCATACACTCCCTTCCTAAATTTCTGTATGATCTGAAAAAAAAGCCATTTGAGGACTGGCTGACATAGATGGAACTGTAAAGAAAAAAGTTTGGTAGGATTTGGTGGCAGCTTACAAATATATCAGGGCCTAGGCTAAGAGCTCTTCACCAAAGTGCCCCTGGAGAAAATCAGGACCAATGGTCGCTTCAGCAATACCAAGTAGAATAACTTCCTTATTTTCTGGGATGACAAGGTCTAATGGCCATGAGCTTCTCCAGCTGTTTCAGCTGGACATAAGGAAGATCTTCTTTACTGTCTGAGCCCCCAAGGCCTCGAACAGACTGCCTCCGGAGGTGGTGTAAACACCTACTCTGGACTCCTTTAAGAGGCAATTGGATGTATATCCTGTGACCCCAGCTGACTTCCTACCCTTGGGCCAGGGGGCTGGACTCGATGACCTTCCAAGGTCCCTTCCAGCCCTAATGTCTATGAATCTATGAATCACACTTGACACCTAAGAGCCCAATCCTTAGTTACTGCCTTCCTGCACTTTGGGGAGCACCACAAGGGTTGCTGACTGCCCTGCCGGACCCTACCTGTCCACCTTGTAAATTAACAGTATCCCAGGGCATGTGACTTTTCCACAGTGCCTTAGGTACCACATACAGTGAATACGTATGTGCATTATGACTTGCACTACCCTGTTCCCTCTGGGAATCAGGTTTGCACAAGCAGGGCAGGCCCTTTGTACAGGGCGGGTTTCATAGGGATGTTTTACTGGAGCCATTTCTGTCCAGATTGAGGGTTTAGTGGAATAAAAAGGGGCAGCAACATGTCTGCAAACCAGATCCTAGTAGTACTGTTGATTCAGGGAATAGGCAAGAAGTGCAATGCCTGAGAAGAAGTGCCCAAAAGCTTGTCTAACATGTCTCCTAACAACACACTCAGTCTGGTGAGTGAGCTTACCAAACAAATCCTGCTTCCACCTGCTCCTAGGTATTGCCATAGGCTTCCCCCTTTCCTCCTTCTTGCTCCCCTGCTTCCTCCCCAGTTTGAGGCTTACTGTCTGACTCACAAAAGGCATTGCTGAAAAAGGGCTTGGGGGTGGTTTTCGGATACCCTGGTGATGAATCTGAAATTAGCTCCCCCGTGGCAAAACCAAAGGAAACCCAGAAAGCATCAGCAAAGAAGGAGTTAACCCAGTAGATCATGAAAGCCACATGAAAAGGACACAGGTGCAGCAACAGTTTGAGTTGGTAGCTATCACCTCCCCAGTGGGAGAGGAGGCTAATGGCAGAGGCTGCCTCCTCCTGCATTGAGGAAGGAGCGTGGTTACAAACACTTGCTGAGTTAATAAAGGCTGTTGAAGTCTGAGCTTCCGTTGGTGGTTTTGCTCCTGTAACATCGTCAGGCTCCCTCTGAAAACAGCACCTGACTTACGCCTGGTTTAATGGCGTGTGATAGAAACCTGGTTTATCGTGCTGGTGGGCTGCAGGGCATGCAACTGAAAGGCCCTGGTTAACCAAGCGGAGGAGATGCATGCAGCAAGCAGGGGATGCTTGCTACGCCTGAGTGTGCACTCTTAGCTAGGAGGGTGGGGGGGGCCCTGCCCCACAAGTCCCCCCTGGAGCGTGGGGCAGGGCAAAACACACTGAAGAGGTAGGAAAGTGGCTGTCCTTGTGGTTTCAAACCAGAGATCTTCGACCTACTTCCTGGCACATGTGTTTATTTTCTCAAGTGATGGGGACTTGGGTCGGATGTCTCAGGGCTGCAGCAGCCAAGTGCTGCCGTAGAACATCCTCCGCTGTTTGGTGGCTGGTGTGAGGTGTGTGCCTGACGGGGGGCAGTAAACCCCCTCCCGCATTGGTGAGGGACCAGGCTTTCTGTGCACCGTGCATTTTTTTCAGTGCAAGGGTTCAGTCAACCTGTCCAGTGCTGCAGTGCAGGAATAATTGGAGACTGGTGCTTTTCAACTCCCAGCACCTCTTGAGATCTGCAAGCCAAAGGGCTGGCCTGTGAGCAGCCGCAGAGGGCCCAGCAAGAAACTCCCCTGCTTTGCATCCCTGTGCCAAGGCTGCTTTGGGGCTTCCTGCTCTTTGTTCCCCCCCACATGGAGCAAGACTCTGAAATAGGGTGTAGGAGGAGGAGGAAGGACCATTGTTACACCCACTTCACAGTCCAGCCCACAGTTAACTGAGTAACCTATATGAGGAGCCTGGATGGACTGACACACCTACATCATTATGCCTCTCTCCACCAAGTGAGTATTATTAGCTGCACCTTATAGCTGGGAAACTGAGGCACAGGGAGGTGAGGTGATGTGACCCAGTCCACCAAAAAATAATCAGTGTCATGATAAGCATGCGAACCGAAGAGTCCCAATTCACAGGCCTTTGCTTGAATCTTTAGGTCGTGTTCCACCCTAGTGCTTCTTTCTGTAAAAGCCCATTCATGCCATCCAGCCTTTTATTTGTCTGCAAAGCATCACGCACACCTATAGCTCTGTACACATCATAATATTTTAATGCTGCTTTGCTCCAAGTTTGACTTACTTCTCATAAGTGGAGCAGTGCCACCCCGGAGCACAGAATTACAGCCTGCTCTGGAGGAGTTTATGAACGCAAGGCCTGTTAATCGGTTTCCTGCTTAGCTCACTGCACTGTCAGGACAACTTCACCTGCTTCCAGAGGTAAGTGCGAGCACTGCTTGGCTTAAGACTGCCCTCACTGTGATCACCAGGAAATGTCCCATTAAGTCACCGATGCAGGATCAGGCTGTGAAGGGAGGGTACTGTAGTCCAGAAAGATGGTCCTTATTTCTTTTTCATAACCCCTTCATCATAGAGCCTTCATCCACCTGCTGGGAGCAAGACCTCCTCACATGCTCCCCTCTTTTATCCACACTGGCCTCTTCTGCACAGCTGGGCTAGGCACAAACATGATTTTTCAGGCAATAATTTATGAATGGTGTAGGCAGGGGTGCTGGAAATTTACCCTTTCATGCCAACTTCCTGCTATGCGGAACACCTGCATTTTAACAGGCCCGGAAAGAAAACAGCCCTCGTTGTAAACCTCACTTGAAACTGGTTTTAATTAGGGGTCTTCAATTAAGAAAAAAATCTGGATATTTTTCTTATTTTAAACAGTTTTTCTGGTCTGAGAGGGCTTTCGGGGTCTGCTCTTGCAAGGTGTGGGGTGTTCTCAGTTTCTCCCCATTGTGGGAGAAACTCAGCTTGTGTCAGTGCAAAGCCTAGAGGCCCAGGACGCTTTTCTCAGGCCTTAGGGGCAAGAAAATGAGGCAATTTTCTCAAATCCATCAATATTAAGGCTCCAAGTCATTGGGAGATCATTCAGTGTAACCCTTGTATAATACAGGCCATTGATTTTGACCCAGTTATTCCTATATATCACCCATTAACTTGTCTGATTATAGCTTATCTTCCAGCAAGGCATCTGGTTTAGCCCCCTGACTTTGGCCACTCTCTCCTAGCCATTTAGACTGGGGACAGAAATTACACATAAACCGGTATAAGTGACCGGAAACCGGTTCGAATCTGCGACATAACAGAAGTTCAATGCACATGAACTGCGTTCAAAATGGCCAAACCCAGTTTAAGATAAACCTGATGGATGTAGTATCAAACTTCACTGATTTAGGTTAAATTGCTTTATTGACTTCTGTCCCAGATGCCCCAGTTTTCCTGCTCTCAGCAGGGTATGTGATCTGGAGCTTCAGAATCTCACATATGGTGGTTTTCTTGCCTGGGAAGAGTTCATCAGCTTGCAGAAGGGGCTGAAAGCCAGGCAGGGGCCACTTTCTCCATGCAAATATTCAGTTTGCAAGAAGCCTGGAAGCTGTAGCTTTCCCTGGACTAAACCAGCTACACTCAAGGTGCAGATATATATCAATCAACACAGTTTAGTGTCTCTTGGCAGGCGGAGCATGTTGTTGTATGGGGTACCGAATCTGCAGGTGTTAGGGCCACTGCCACACTAAGGAGGTGAGAGGAGATGTTTCGGACCTGTCACACGTACATTTCATAATAAAAAAAATTAATAGATCATTCCAGAAAACCAGGGCAATCATTTTATACAGTTTACTGTAAGTTTTCTGTATGTAGTTTTATTCACTCTTGGCAAAGGCACGGCCTATTTGTGTCTAGCTTCTGCCCTGAGAGAATTCAAGGTGGGTTACATAACAGCAGTTGTTCTTAACCGAGGGCAAATTTAGACTACAGTTTTGCTAATCATAAAACGGAGTACTCAAAAGCACAGTGTTTTTTAAGTGAACTGACTGCCCAGAACTGTAGACTTATAGCTGTGATAGCTAGAGTATATGACCATGCAATGCTAGGAGCACAATCTCTGTCTCACTTCACTTACCGTTCACATGGAAGGTTTGGAATCAACCATAGCGACCAGCAATGGAGGCTACTCATTTCATTCAAGTGCCAGATGCTTTTAGGCTCAAGCGGAAGATAGCCATTATAAATGGGGATCAACACGCCTGAATTTTTGTATTTCAAGCTCCGCTCTTCGTTTTTTGTTTCGCTTTTGCCGATATTTAAATTAAAAATCCTTAGAAAGGGACTTTTGAACATCCTTACACGTACGTGGCTACTTTTAACTTCATGATTGTCACTGTGCATCGGGGGCACTTGGAAACACTATACAGTGGCAGCAGATCCACTGGGCAGATCTGTATTTTGCAAAGCAAAGTCCCTGACCTCTTGAGTTAAAGGAAAATTTCCTGCAGCTGACTATGGCACAGGCCCTAGGGAACAAAATGAGAGACCTGATCCCATCCAGAAGGGTGCAAAGAGACATAGTTTTATAGTTTCATAGTTGGTAGGGTTGGAAGGGACCTGAGCAGATCATCAAGTCCCTGCCATGGGCTCACTAGACAGCTCATGACAGAATAAATACAATTAAAAGGTGAAGATACGTGCTACACTTACACTGTACTAAATCTGTGGAGTGTTAAATGGTGTCAAAGCTAGAATATGCTGTGAGCAGTCACGCCCTAAGGGTTAATACACAGCTTGCCTACATAGCTCTGACTTGCCATTAGTGGGTTGGTGAGTACGGGTGTGGCTAGAAGCCAAAACACTTTAGTTCTATGAATGCACCAAGTACAATGCATCCTGGGATGCTGGATGACTGCAAATTGCCTATTTTATCTCCATGGGCAGACTAAAGTTACACCAGCATAAGCTAGGTAGTTATGAGCTCAAACTTAAGTGGTGTAACTCTGAGCTGCTCAGCTTTGCATGACTTAACAATTTTTAGTGGGAGGACTCTCACATTTTAAGTGCTCTTATAATGGCCTAAGTGTAACATGTAACGTCACCCTTACATCAGCCAGCAAAAGCGTCACCTTGCTGATATGCTCAGGTTGGTTGGTTAGCTATACAGGCAAGTTGATGAATAAACAAAGTTTGCACAACTTGACTTTAAACCTGAAACACCCCATGTTGCTCGAGACAGAGAGAGTGTGTTTTCTGTCACTTGCCTTTAGATTGTCATGTGGTAAAACTGAAATCTATCTGAAGGCCTGGTGAGATGTAATTGTGGTTGTTCAATGATGGGACTGTGGGCTGTGTTGCGTTTGATCTGGATTTGATCTGGCCCTGATTTGTCTTCTCCAATATCCAAAATGGGTGTAAGTTGTGGCTTCTACTCTGACTGTGGCCAGGAAGGCTCCAAAGATCAGCAGTCAGAAAGCAGCCACGGCGAGGCGCTTCCCTTCCTGGTGCTGACTTTCAGTAACAATAGCAGCAGTTCTTTGTGTGGTTAAAGCCGTTACCAGTTTGCTCCACTGAATAGCTGACTTCAAGCTGGTCCTAGTTGCCTTAAAGGGGACTTCCTGGCTTAGTTCAGCAGATGAGCAGTGTGTCAGTATTCAGACTTAGCCAGTTCCAAGAATTTGAGCCTGCTTTGGCAGAACTCTTGCTCTTGTGACTTTTTGTAATGGAGCCAAGTCAATGGCATGGCCTCCCAAGAGCCCAGAGATGACAAAACCCAACAGATCCAGGACCTGTTCCTGCCTCTGCCACTGACTTACCATAAGACCTTTGCCCAGTCACTTTTCTTTGTGCCTAAATTTCCCTATCTATAAATATGGAAAACATCCTAAATTTGGGCCAAAAAAGCCACTAACTATCATGCACTAGGATTGTACTCCTGCATCTTACTCCTCTTTCAGTCGGGTTCAGTTCCCAAGAGAGGCTTTACAGATAGTATTGGCTGCACTATACAATGGCTAACAATGGCTGAAGCCACCAGCATCTAGCAGGCCTGGGATGCATCATTATCTTTACTGAGAGAAATGTGGTTGTCTTTGGCTATGTCTACATGTGCATTTAAATGTGACTAAATTTAATGTGCATTAAGCTAATGCACATTAAGTGATTTTTGGAGGTGTCTACACATGCAGGGACTTGGCACTAAAGTTAGTCCCAAGTCCCTGCAGCCCTGCTGTGTGCTCCTGGCAGGTGGCCACTAGCGGGGGTGAGGTGGGGGGGATCTCCAGCCTCTGGCCACATGGCTGCCAGTACTTGTTGAAACCACCTGGCAGAGCCACCTGGGAGCCATCTGGGAAACTCTGATTCCTGGCCAGCCCCTTCTCTGCCCTGGAGCCGCATGCCCAGCACAGGGGCAGCATGCAGCATCTCCCTCCTTGCCCACCCTGCCTCCTCGCACCAGGGCTGCTCCAGCTCATGCCCATGCCCATGCCCCTGCTCCTGACCCCACCTCTGCCAGCAACATCCAGCACCTGGTTGCTCTTGGCCGGCCCTTGCCGGTGACAACCAGTGCCCCATGCTCCTGCTAGCTATGGTGCTGGCTCTGCTGACCCCTACCCCCACCAGGCCCCAGGAGAGCTGTGCACCCATCAGTGGGGACAGGGCACTGACTGTGGGAGGCCCTGCCCAATCCCCTCGTCCTGCACTCCCCTTTCCAGCCTGCCTGCCCTACCACCCACACAGCCGCTACCCCCTGCCCACCCCCAACCTCGCTTTATATACAAGAGGAAAACTATACACAAGGAGAATACGATATACAATATTTTGGGTCTTCAAGCCCAGAGTAGGGGGTTGGGGGGGTGGGGGGGGGGCAAGGTGTCCAGCACTCCAATCCCTGGATGTTCCCTGGGGCTGGGCTCAGGCTGCCCCCTAGTGGAAGGGCAGATCTGGCACTGAAGTTAGTGCTGGGTCATGTCTACAAGTATGTTAATGCACATTAAATAATCATGCCTAAATTTGATACCTGCATTTACACAATTAGCTTAATTTAACATGCATTAAGGGTGTGCATGTATAGACGCATGTGTAGCACAGGTAACTTGGGTATATACTCCCCTTCTCCAATTGAAGGGATTTGTTAGCTGGCAGGTGTGCTGTGGGTGGGCTGGGGAACTGCAGACTGCTCAATTTCCCTCTGTCCCTATAGAATCAGGCCAGGAAAGTCAAGGGACTTAACTGTATACACATTTATTTACATTAAGTTATCACAAGGGAAAGGAACATGGATAGAAACACATGTACAATATATATATATATATATATATTTATAAAAGATATGTAAACCAGTAACATAAACAATACCCTCTGGGTAAATGACATAAAACCTTATACCAGTGCTCTAGATACAGGTAAGTCATAGGTAAGTATCTGGTCTGAAACAGATAAATCCCAAAAATAAACTCAGTCCCGAGGGGAAACCCCAATGCCCTTGGGCTTTTCCCAAGCCCTACAAAGATGCTGGTAACTTTAGGGGGGCCCTCCCAGTGGGACCTCGTCTCTCAGGAGACCTTAACTAACTGAGGGGGGCACTCCCTTCCCCTGTGGGAATCCTCTTTTCCCTGCAACTCATGGCTCCCAGGCCTGGGGGGTGGTCCTCGTCCTCTGCATCAGGCTTCCCTCTCACCTGCAGTGGGCTTCAGGGGAGTCGCTGTCCCCTGGGACAGGGCTCTGCTAAGCAGGGCTTCTGGGGCCTCTGGCTTGGCTTGTCTGCTGGCTCAGTAGCCCAATCACTGTCTGACTTTCTGGACTCAACCTTTTGCTATGGGTCAGAGGCCTGGGCTGCCTCGTGCAGCACCAGGCTTGGTCCGCTCCCGGACCCTCCATTCAGTGCCTCCTGCACCAAGCTCCCAGTCTCGTTCTGGGGGTTGAGGACCTGAGCCGCCCAAGTGCTCCAAAGGTCCTACTCCATGCACTGGCCTGTGCAACATGTCTCTGGCCGCACGCCAGAGGTTGCAGACCTGAGCCTCATCACGCAGCTCCCAGGGTCTGGATGCCATGTGGTGGGCTGCACACTGAAAGCCTAGCTGCTGGAGCCATCTGCATGATGGCTTCAGGGACACTTCTGGGCTACTGCTTCACCCTGCTGAGCAGCTCCCCTCAGCTCTTCTAAGCTCCTCTCTTCTCTCTCCCGGATGTGCTCCCCTCATGCTGGGCACGTAGCTCCTTTTATGTGCTCCAGGGCTCCGCCCCTGAAGTCTGCCGGACCTGAGTGTTGCAGTCTTCAATCAGGTCCAGGCCAGGGGAGGAACTCTTCTCCCCCTCCCCCCAGGAGAGGGGCGTGACTGAACTCCTCTTGCTACCTCCTGATTGGTGGATGAGCTCCACCAATCAAAACAGCAAGATTTCAAGCCTGGGACTCAACCCAAGCTCCAAAAGGCAAGCCTGCTACACATGCCTGTAATGTGCATTAACTTAGGCTAATGCGTTTTAGCACATCTTGTAGAGAAGCACCCTTTATATAGCAGAGTGGGTCTTAGCGCCTGTGTTTTTCATGCATAAAAAGCAGTGATGTGTTTTCCATCTGCATGGCTTTCCTTTCAGATTAATGAATGTGGGAGTGAAAGAGGCCTTCAGAATCATGGATCTCAGTCCCCTGGCATCTCAAACCACGGCATCATAGAATTGCTTCCATAAAGGTATCCAATTCTTTCATAAAACTAAGGTGTTTAATCCCCTTTAAGTGAGAGTGGAAAGATACTCCAGAGCTTCTCTCCTGTGAAGTTCCCTCTTTTAAAAATTAGAGGGATTTTTTTCTTCTAAAATGATCTAGATGTAAATTGAAGAACCAAAAAAGGAAGAAGTAAAGGAACATCTTCATAAGAGAGCAGTGTGTCTGTGCCTCCTCAGTAATAGGCTGCAGCTGCACTGAACACAAAATGGCCATGCTTATAGCAAATTTGAAGGTGCGGTGCAGAGAAAAACCCATAGCAGTCATATGGCTATCTGCCAATAATGTAGGCTAGTTTGGGATGGAGGATGAGTTCCCTTCGTTTGCAACACAACCCTGTTACACCATGTCTATACAAGGGCACTTGGGAAATTGAAGACGCATCAACTGGAAGTGTTGAGTCAAGGCATGTTAGTTGAAGTGCATGAATCCCTCATGTGGATGCTTTTATTCAGGAATAAAGTGGCTTTAGATTGCTGCAGCTTAATCCTCCTCTGAGGATTAAACCACAGAGAACTAAAGGCATTTTAATCCTAAATGAGAGCATCCATACATACTTTAATTTCTGTGCATTGACTTCACGCCTTTAGTTGACTCTCCTTAACTGTTCTGAGTGCTCCTGTAAAGACAGAGCCCGAATTATAAATGGGAGCTGTGCTTTGCTGTGGCTATTACAGCTCTCTATTGAGGTTCTTGTGGTTTTGGTTTTAGTTCATTCCTTGTGGCTTTTCTTTTTGCCATTTCTGATATCCCCTTTGCTTTCGTGTGGAGTAAAATCTGAAGTCCGAGTGATTTTTCCTATGGAAGACATGCTGCTTGCTTATGTCCCAGAAAGACCTTGCTTGGGATATTTGTGATCCTGTGACATCCTGGAGGTAGTAGGGATTATTTTTACATATTAGCTCTTCCCTATCACCATGTGGTTTTCTAATGCTGAGCTCCCCAACAGTAAGTTGAAAGGAGAATTGTGATTTTAGACCCAGTGTTGAATGAATATGAGCTGTGGAGAGATGAGAAATGTTGTGCCTTATATCCATAAGAAAATATGCATGGGGAAATCTTGTGGTAGTTTCTGCTAATACACTGGCTGTTGAGTAGGGTGCAACAATCCCATGCTTCCCATGATGTCGGGTTCCTCAAGGATGCCCATCATGCTGGGCCTTTTAGTATCTGAGAGGAGAGTGATTCAGCTTCACATGGTTGTCGAGGTACAACCACTCATTAATTTACCCTATTTATGCAGCTGCATGTTAGAGAGACTGATTTTTCACTGCCTTTCATATAGGATAGTCTAGTGGGGAACTACCTTTTTTGGTAGGCCTGCTACAAATTAGCCCTGCAGCCTCCCTGGGTGCCACTTCAATCCCCTTCCTCTAGTTGATCTGCTGCTCTGCTTTCTGCCCTGTGCTTCCTGCCTGGTCTACTGTTCTCCTTCCTGCTTCTTGCCCTATCTGCTGCTTTGCTGTCTGCTTCTTTCCTGATCTTCTCCATGCCACACATGGGAGCTGCCTGTGCCACTTGTGGCATGCATGCTGCAGGTTGGCCGCCCCTGGGATAGTCATTTACGCCTGTGGAAGGAGAGTGCAAAATAGCTAGCACCTCTAGCTCAAAGGGTTTTATCATGGAAACCAGTGATATCAGGGGTAAGGCACATGGGTAGGATCTGGCCCATGCAGCTCTCATTTGGCTCCCAGGGCACCTAAAGGAGTCAGAAATCCAGGGACAGGGCAAGCAGGGGTGGGATCCACTGCCAAAATTTGGGGCACAGAGTCCCATTGAGGATGCATGTGACCATCCAGGGGTGAGCAATAGCTGTATTAACCCCTGTGGCTGTTGCTGCCCTGTCAGAGTCCAGCCCACAAGAAGTCTTGCGGATTGTTTGTGGCCCGTGAAGAGCCCTCTGGTCTGAGTCCAGCTCAATGTGGTGGGGATATTTTGGCAACATTGATTTAAACTGAACAGGTAAAATTACCCCAAATCTTTCCTGGTCGTTGGATGTCAATAGACTATCGTTTGTAATAATGCATATTTTAAGCAGTGATTCTGTGCCTAACCTTATGCATAGGAGTAGTGTTACTGAAGGCACTGGGATTACCCATGTGAATAAAATTAGGCATGTCCTTAAGGGCTTTGTGGAATGAGAGCCATTATTTGTTACAGGAGAATAACAAGCATAGCATTTTAATCACATCATTCATCTGCAGCCCTCAAAAAGCTTTCCAACTGTACTTAACGTGTTGAATTTCACTAGCAAAATATGTTCAATTGCACACAAGAGAAGCAGAAAATCAACCGATCTTCAAACCGTCCCAAGACTGGAGATAGTCCAGAGGAGAGAAAAAGGATGAGAAGTTGAGAAAATGCGACATAGGAGGAAAGCTTGGAAGATTTGGGATTATTTCGTCTGGAGAAGAGAAGACTGATTTGGTAACAGCCTTCAAATTCCAAAAGGGTTCTTATAAAGAGGCTGGCAATCAATTATTTTCCCTTTCCACTGGGAACAGGGTGAGCAGTGGTAGGCTTAAATTAAAACAAGGGAAGTTTAATTTAAATATTAAAAGGACATTTCAAACACCAAGGGTGCTTATAAACTCTCTGTCGCTGGAAGATTTTAGGAGCAGGTTAGACAAACACTTGACTCAGATGACGAAGATACTACCGTTAACAGTGGGGACTAGATGATCTCTCAAGGTTTGTTCCAATCCCACTTTTCTGTGATTTTGTGTCTTAAAGATATAAAACCATAGGCTTTTCTTCTTTAAGAGGTACTAAAGAACCGTTCAGCTGACTTCCAGTATTTCTAAACTACAAACTTCCTTATGTCTTGCAGTCATTTATAAACATACTCTACTGAGCTTTGAATATCAGGTGTTACTCTGTGGAAGCAATAGTACCATCTGTATAATGGTACTTATTAGTATCATGGACCCCAAATTATGAAAGAAATATGAGGACCAAAAAAAGAGGAAAAGGGAGTCTTTACTGGTAATATGTTATCAGGCAGAGGATGATGGTATCATTTTCAACAACAATATGATAGCCTCCATTAAAGTCATATAGTTGTATGTAACTTTTATATAGCACATTTTCTCAGAGGATCTCAAAGTACGTTACAAAGGAGGTCATTACCATTATGTCCACTACACAGATGGGCAAACAGAGGCACAAACTGGTTTAGGGACACTTGCCTCAGTTCACCCATCAGGTGAGGATAGTCCAAACCTCCTGTGTCCCAGAGCAGTGCTGTAGCTAGGGTGCCACGATGGCTAACATACCATACCAAATATATAACATACTCTTACCAGAAACCAACATTGTAAATGAAACACATGTTAAATTTAATCAGAAAAAACAATTATTTTATTAAGCAAAATGCACACAAATGTAAGAAGATTTAATCACAAGAAGAAAGATATGGTATAAATGGATGCAAATGTACAGTTTTAGTATTGCCAACTCTGAGCACTGAAAAAATCATGAATCAATTAGCAAGCAGTTGTGCGACTGCCTTAAAACGATGAGATTTTTAACAACGAGAAACTTTTGTTTCTTTTTTATTCTTTTTTCCTTGCCTTTTAAGCATCTAGATTTCATATTTCCAAACATTTCCCCACAGCCACAAGGGCTGGAAAAATACCTCCTTTTGTTTTAAATAAAAGCTGAAAGTCTCATATAATAATGGGATTCCAGGATTAGCAGTTTAAAAAAATAAGTATCACAAGAAACATATTAAAATAATGATCATCGGGAACACTGCATCATGTGAGATGATTTTTAGGCCATGACACTTTCTTAACTACTGATATGGAGAACAAACCCAATTCTTCACTCTTCAATTTTGGGACAAATCTGATGACAGGGAGCAGGCATCCCCTATTCATTTAAATATTTCATTGTATCAACTCTGTTCTTCAACTAGCCTAATTCTTCCCCTTCTTTACAAGTGTGCATCTAATTGGGCTGCTGATATGCATAAAAGGAGGCGCAAGCTTAAATTAAGTAGCTGGCTGAATCAGGCTTAGGTAGAATTGAGGGTAAATTCTCTTCTCTAGGTAAAGATGAATGAACTATTATCATGGGATAAAAAGGTGGGACTTTACTGTACATCACCTATTCTGCAGCAGGGGCCTGTGTGAATCTTCTTGTCTTACGGTAAGTGGAAGCTAAACCATGGAAACCTAAAAAAGGGGTCATTTATCATGGGTTATATTCCACTTATGATGGGGGTCAACGTGTGCCCACAGGTCATTAGTGAGGACTAACTGACAGGGAGTAAGTTCCCGTCCTTGTTGCTGCTCAGTAAATCGTTTCATCTGGCCATGCCCTCTGTTACACTATGGCTAGGACACAAGCATTTTGGAGAAAGGACCCTCTTTTTCTCATTTGAGGGTAAAGTGCTTCTGAGCCATGACTGGGGCGCCTAAGTGCTACCACGACTAAAGCATGAACCATAATTTCAAATAATAATGATGCTTAAGAAATAGGGAAAGCCCCGGGATTGCCCTGGTGGAACGGAGAGAAAAATATGAGCGGAGATGATTTAATGGAGACACCGACAGAACAGTTATTATAGAAGTATCTGCAGAGTGCCCCTCTAATAAGCTTTATATATGTGCTTGGGAGTGAAAGGCATTGCACTGCAATTTCACATTGCTAGGCTCCATGTACAGTGCAGTGTACCAGCACCAATGGAGTCATTTCAATCTCGGCTGGAAAGCCTGTGGAAATTACTATTCTGGAACATTTTCCATCGATGGGAGAGCAGCCTGGAAGTGAGCTGTGTGAGCAGCAGTGGGGTGTAAAATGAATCACAAAAAACCCCCATCGCTTTTATGTTTTCCATACAAATGATCGAGGGATGAATCGTATGCCATTATTAAGCACTGCTTAGTGGTACCCACCAATCTTTCAGTAGGACATTACCGACTTTCCCTGTTTTCTATTCAAAGGAAGGAGCTTTGCTTTGCATGTCTTGTAGTTTTCCTAATGACCTATTATGATTTGGCAGAAGGGCAAGTCCTGAGGGATGCTGAATGCTGAGTACTGTGCACCTCTATGGATTGAACTTCTCTCTTCCTGTAACTCATATATTTATATGTATATTACTATCATGTCTTATCACTTGTCTCAGCACAAGAGCATCTGGGAGCCATGACTTGGACTCAGAAGACCATGTATCCCTTGTTTGAGAGGAAGGAGTTAAGCATGTGCTCCGGGATGCTTCAATGCCTTGAAGAGGCCGCCCTTGTTCCATACACTGCTAATGAAGTTTATGATATTGTGCTTTTCCTTAGCATGGCACTGCCTCGCACATCATGATCTCAAGGCATTGACAAACACTAAGGCTAGGTACAGACATTCAAAAAGCCTGAAGTGGAGTTGAACTAAGTTACGTGTTAAGCGGCATAGTTTAGATTGGTAGCAAACAGGACACACATTCACTCTTTGGTGGGAGGGGGAAGTGGGGGGGGGGGGCAGATCATAGAAAATAAGAACTGGAAGGGACCTCAGGAGGTCACATCTAGTCCAACTTCCTGCGCAAAGTAGGACCGCCCCCAAATATATCTGCCTAGCCAAGGCTTTGTTGAGCTAGGTCTTAAAAATCTCTGAGGATGGCAATTCCACCACCTCTCTAGGTAACCTGTTCCAGTGTTTTACTACCCTCCTAGAGAGAAAATTCTTCCTAATATCCAGCCTCAACTTCCCTTGCTGCAGCTTGGGCCCATTGCTCCTTGTTCTGTCATCTGCCACCACTGAGGACAGTCCAGCTCCATCCTCTTTTGTACCCCCCTACAGGGAGTTGAAGGCTGCTATTAAATCCCCTCTCAGTCTTCTCTTCTCCGGACTAAAAAAGCCCAATTCCCTCAGCCTTTCCTTACAAGTCATGTGCTTCAGCCCCCAAACCAAAACTTAGACCAGATTTTCCATTTTTAAATCAGTCTATGTGTGCCAAACACCTGTTCTGTTCCAGGCATAGCCCAGTTTCCAATCACATACACTGGTAAAAGTGTAACGTCTATACCTGTTTTTTGGGTCTTAACACTCCAGTTGAAGCAAGTATTTAGTTAATATTAGGAACATGATTTGAACAGGTTGGGCCAGATATCTGTATTTGCTTACTCCAGCACAAGTCCAGAGACCTGTTCTGCTGGTTGCTTCCTAGGTGTCAATAAAAACAATGGGACCTGGGATGGGAAGAGGCCTCCTGTGTTATGAAGTTCAGTCCTCAGCCATTGCAGACAACCATGTCATATCATCACATTCATAACCAGATCTTCCTTAGACTAACTGAGGTCCCCCCAATCTCCTCAGCCCCTTGACTGTTCCTCTTGGAAGGCCACATCACAACCTCAGTGCTATGATGACTCTACCCAGTTTATACGCATTTGCTTTGGGTCCAGCGTATTCTTAAATGGCTCTTCTGCTTCTTCGGTGTTTATCCCTGATTCATTCCTATTCTTTCTAATGCTCAACACCTCACAGTATATGTCCCTTGCAGCTGTGGAATAAATGCAGCGTAAGGGGCTACGTGTGTATCTGAAAGCAAGTGTCGTTCCCAGCCTGCTCCAAATTTGGCTTTCACAAATGCTGGATATACTCCAACCTGCCGGAGGATTGCCGGTATACTTAAATAGTAACATGAATATATCTCAGCCCAACCTTCCTAGCCCAAGCTTGGGGCAGGCTGTTTATAGACTTCTTTTCTCTCTTGTAGTACCTCTCCCTCCAAAAAATGAAAGGCTTTTATGTCCCTGGTGCCTAATTTTTCCTCCCTGCCCTTGCCTTATTGTCTCACAACTACTTGCATGTTACTGGGGCGGGGAAAGATTTATGCCCTTTGATTGGAGCTGATAGGATCAGATTTGTCTGGCTGCCAAGGGGAATCAGAACATCTCTGCATCTAGCATTCAACAGCTTATTAATTAATTCATTATGCTACAATTTCTATAATCATCCACATGTTTACAACTGTACAACCTTAGAGGTTGATCTTGGTTATGTGACTTGCCCAAGGCTATAGAAGAAATCAGTATCAGAGTCAGGGATGGACTGTAGGTGCCCTGACTCCCAGACCTCTGCTTTCTGCACTAGGCATTTATTCCAGCCTGTTTCTGGCTTTCCATTGAGTTTGAGAAATATTGTATGCTCAAGTTTGGTTTAACCCAGGGCATTTTTGTCTTTGAGAAAGCATACAGAAAAATGAGATATGAAGCTGCCTCCAGCAGTTCTTAATCTCTGCAAATGTTATGCTCTTTGTTGTATGAAGCTTGCAAGCCACTTTTGAGACTACTTCATGAAGCCAGGTATATAGGTAAATTGCTTTGCATTTTATTTTCTACTGAGTCGATTTTGTTCTCTACACTCAGATAAAACTTCCTTCAAAGTCAATAGGAATTTTGTGAGAGTAGGTGAGCCCTGTTTATTTTTCAGCTATATGTTACTTAACTGACAAAAACAAGTTTAAACTCGTATTAATGCCATCCTCAGCCAATATGGAAGAGGGAACTGGATTATATTCTGCCTAATGCTTCATTAAATACATCGTTAATTTAATTCTGATTACAGAATTTGTGTTACCCCATAAATAAGAATAAAGGGTAGAGAATTTATTTCTAGATCTCTGGATGATCTTTTTAATCTACCCACATAATAACCTCAGAGCGCTACATTAGAAATCCAGATTATTCTTATTTTATTAGCGTTGTTATTGAGAGAGTTCCTTATGGAGAAATCTTTATTTTTTTCAAGATAAATGACAGCATTTTACTGATGAAACTCAGCTCTGAACAACAAGCAAAATGGTCTTTGACTTGCATGTATTCTTATACCCTGGATGTCTTCTCTAAGGTTGATTTAGCCAATGTCACATATTCAAGCGGCAAAACTCTTCTTTTAATTTCCTCTGGAATTGGTATCCATCAGCACACCACTTCTCAGCATCTAAAAGGAAACCACACACAAAGAGGAATGTGCACAGTGTCCCAAATGGACTTAACCTTACAGGTCCTTCAGGTTTCCAATATGATGCTGAGGGCTTTCCATTGCCATGGGCAGCTATGGAGCTCAGGGCTAGAGGTGATTAGGAACTGTGATACTTCAGTAAATATTTTCACAAGTCATCCTTTTTTTGATGAAGTGCCAAAAAACATTCAAATTAAAAAAAACAACACACTGGACATTTTTTTGAGCAGCCTCAATAACCTGTTAAAAATGCTTCTAGACAATGTCTCCCTTTTATTTAAAAGGAATTACAACAACAAATTGGGTCCAAAAAGTTTAAAAGCAGAAAATGTTGACCAACTCGTTTCATGGACCCTCTAATATTGAGGGACCTTGCACCCAAGGTTGGGTGTGCAATGTCTACGAGGACCCAGTTCTGACAGTATCTACAGAGGGGGTGGTGGAAGTGGCACCGAGGGACTACAGCTGCCTGCAATGTTGGGGATCCCTAGTTTGGGACTGCTGCCCCCACAGTTTCTGAACATGTGTCTTGATCTCTGGGGTTTATCTGCAGAAGACCTATAGAGAAAAAGAGAGGTTTTTGCCTGTTTCCATAAACACTGCTGATTCAGGGCTGCAAACTGTGCAGGACTGCTGTGCACTTTACAGTGCTAATGTAGCCAAGCCACTTAAGCAATATAGCTATTAATGAATGTTTTGCACTTTTATGCTGTCTTTCATCCATGGATTTCAAAGCGCTTTACAAACATTAATTAATTAAGGCCCACAACACCCTGTGAGGTAATGCCATAGCTATCATAATTAATGCAGAGGCCAGGACTGTTGGCATTATAGGTATAATCCCATAGCATGAGTTAACTTAATATTGAGCAAGGTTCCAATTTGTAGGCATAAACAGGCTTCCCTTTAATGTCAAGCATGTCTTTTTTTCTGTGGAAAGAGCTGGCCTTGATATTTCAGTCTTGACACATGCAGAACTCCCAGTGACACTGGTGTGAACTTCATACTGCTCAGACAAATGTGGGTAATGCATGTAAAGTCCCACTCCCAATTCTGACTTGCTCCTTGATGATATTGCAAGATAATGACAGAGTGAAGAACGGTGTCACAAATTAATAACTATTTTTGAGGGGTTCCCCACACTATCATGAAAAGGGCATTTATGTTCTAAATACAACCTGAGATTAAACATTAGTCAAATGAAAATATTCTTTTTAGCACCTTCTTATCAGATGACCATATGCACATTCAGATGTTCTGGAAGAATTCTCCCTTATTTGTTTTCCTGGTAGAAAAACGTACCCTGAGATGCCTGAACAGACATTCAAATGCTAAACCCCTGAAGAGCAGAGAGTCCTTGTGCACACATCTTAGCAGGGTCTGCAGGCTCCTTCAGTCTTGCTAGAGACAGATGGCAGCAGTGCAAAGGGAAACCATGATTGGCTGGCCCAGATGTCTCATGATCAGCCAATCATTTTCTACATAGGGTGTCATGGAAAGTGTGCTGGCTGGGAACTCTGGCAGCTCAGCTTCTATACCTAGGTGTGTCTAATCCTCAGAAGATGGGAATAATAATGCTCCCTCCTTTGTAAAACCTTTTCAGATCTGTGGGTGATAAATGCTCTCTCAGAGGTAGGTAATTTTGTTTTTTGCCACCATGTATGAATATGTCCACCTGTACTGTACCTTTCCATGCATCTTTACAGACCATGATTCATTAATAGGGTGACTGTACATGCAACAGTGAATTGCATTTCATTCCACAAGTGGGCTGGGCCTATTAGTCATCTTTATAGAGCATAGTTTAGACCATAAAAAATATTCCCTTAATCAAATTAGACTTCATTAATAATACTCAACATCAGAATTCTAGTTTAGGAATAAGCAACTTAAAACACAAGAGCTGCTTACTGCACATAACTTCACTTACTGCTATGCCAGCTAGGATAAAGCAGAATGAGGGCCTTGTTACACGGTAATTTTGGGCAGCTCTTGGTGCTCTTAACCCCTGGATTGTCCACACAATCCACAAAACAAGTGGTTTTAAGCTCTCGTTATGTAGCTCAAAGTTACACCACTCCAGGGCAGGATTATCTCTGATCTGCACTATTCATCTCCTGTTCCATTAAGAGTGGCCACTCCCCACAGATGTGCTGTCCAAGTTGAAGTCCTCCAGTATCCCAAGATCTCTCACACCCCTATGCTTAGAGAAGGAATAAAAGCCAGTTGTGGCTCACCAGCCCTCTAGTAGTAACTCACAGCTCCAGCTCCTAGTCCTGCCCCTGTTCACCAGGCCTCAGCTGTGCAGGTGAGACACAGTCAAAGATGGTTTCTAGATTAAGGGTGTGACTGCTTCAAACTCCAAGCTAGCACTATAACACCCATCAACTTTTGTGCGGCTCAGTGCATAAGGTGTAGCAAGGCCCTTAGACAATTTTAGTTCATTAGGGAATTCATCACCTTTACATTTTGTGTAGCAGCCCAAAGACCCACTCTTTTTGTCCAGAGCTTGCCCAGAAATCAGTGGTAATCATGTGTGTAGAAGGAGCGCAGGATTAATAAGGTTCTTGTTAGTACTCTGGTCATTGAGTGCACTGTGCGTGCTACAAGAGGATAGTTGGCAGGCACGGGAATGTTTTGCATTTTCAAAGACAAATGGAGTTAAGGTAACACATGAAGGCAAAAAAGATTGGTCTGATGCCTGCTGTTGAGTCCTTATAATTATTGCCTGAAAATATTTTGTTTTGCTATATTTCATTTTTTCTGTTTTTTTCTTTCTTTAAACTTAGACATACCAGAAATGTTAATTTTATTCTCCCCTGGTGTTACTGAACAGCTCAGAAGACATAGATATATATGTCCAAAGGGTATTCAATTGTTAACAATGGCTTCCTTTTGCCTCTGTATTTTTAGGAATCAGGGTTTTAAGTATTAATATAAGCCAAAAAAAAAAAAAAAGGAAGCAAGCATAAAAAATCATTTTGAACAATCTGATTAAAAATGTCTTCCTTTCAAAGTTGTGGCATCTTTGCGTTTAGGGGCTATATTTTTAAAAGGGTCTAGTCATTTTGGAAACCTTGTTTTCTGAGTGTCCAGCTCAAGACACCTTAGCTTTTAGGATATAATCATTTCACTAGTTGTTGTGGATAGTTCCAGGCTAGATAAGAATGTCTCTTAAAAAAAAACAAGCAGAGAAAAAGCATTTAGAATAACAATGAATTCCCTCATGCCTTCTTCTTTTGACAGAAAGGAGCAGCAAAAGACCCAGTCTTTAAAAAACAAGGTCATCTTCAGGCCAGGTGGACTTAAACATAATCTACTTAACAGATTCCCCAGATATTAAATGGTCAATGGTGCCTAGAATACAATGCAGCAAAATTGACTCCCGCTACCTGGCTCAAACCAATAGCTAGGACTTCCTGCCCATTGCACATTTAAGAGTTGTTTGATACTGATACAGATGACCACACAAGAGAGAGTAAGACACGTTTTCAAAGGGTCAGCAGGGCTAGATGCACAAGTTGACTAAGGTGTCCATCTGCTACTGAATGCCATTGGGGTGCCTGAAAATCCAGAATTTGGACCATCACATCTGGGGGTCAATCCTGGAAGTGCCAGCCCTTCATAGGTGCCTTATGTTTCCTCCCTAGGTGCTGTAGCGACTCTGACTTCCTGGATGGGTACGCTCTTCAGAAGCTGGTATTCTTAGGTGGGGTTGTCTTGGTCTTTCTGTTCAAGCTATTCCAGTGTGTTTGACTCATGAAGCATTCAATGGGCTAAAGCACTGGAGAAGAAGAAGGGCTTCCCTTGATAGTACCACTGTTAGAGCACTTTTCCACTGAGGAAGGAACCAATGAATAGGCAATTATTGATCTCACGTGGAATGACTTTGACAGGAGATATTGGGAAAGACTCAACATAGGATACCCAGTAGTCTGGTGGGCAAGACACTCTATGGAGGTGTAAGAAAATGAGAGTTTCTCTTCCTAGGTACAAAAACGGGGGTTGAAAACACATCTCTCCCTCAAAGGGGAGTGCCCCCAAAATTGAGTCCCATAGAACAACCAGCCAAAGGAAGTTCTGTTCTTTGGGTAAGAACCAACTTGGTAGGTGTGCCCTAACAGCACTGACTAGCTCAGGCCCTGGGGATGAGAAAATAGAAAATAGCTATTATCTTAAAGTGTGAGCTGTGTTGTGGTGCCAGGACTTGGGTGGCTGTTCACATGCCTCTTGATATAAATGTATACATGTAGGGTGATTTACCAGCAGAAACTGAGAGGCAGAGCAAATTTAGGCACCTCTAAGGTTTAGCGACAGCTGAGCAGAAGTTTTGAGGACCTTATTGGCTCCTGAATGTTGAACTGAAGCACCTGCAGTAGCATTAAGCACCTGAGTCTTTTGTGAATCTGGGCCGCAAATGCTTTGAAAATATTACACTTTAGATCCAAATCTCAGCTTCGTACAGAAAGGCGATAGCACAACCACGTAACCCAGAACTCCTGAGGTGCACTTTGTTTCCTTAATCCCTAGGCCATCCTTCCCTCTATTAATTAAATAAAGTCAGTTTATGTTGAATACACTAAAGTAAAATCCAGGGTTTGCTGGAAGCATTCCAGACAATAAAGTACTGGAAAACAGAATCATAGAAAATTAATGTAGGAAGGGACGTCAGAAGGTTATCTAGTCCAAACCCTTGCTCAAAGTAGGACCACCCCTAACTATATAGTTGACCCCAAGATGAACATGAGTCGTCAACGTGACAAAGTGATCAGTAAAGCTAATCACACTCTATCATGCGTTAGCAAATCAAACAGGTCGAGGGAGGTGGTACTTCCCCTCTATGTGGCATTGGTAAGGCCACAGGTGGAGTACTGCGTCCAGTTTTGGGCACCGCACTGTAAGAGGGATGTGGACAACCTCGAGAGGGTCCAGAGAAGGGCTACTTGGATGTTGGAGGGCCTGGAGGTAAGGCCCTAGGAGGAGAGATTGAGGGACCTGGATCTCTTCAGCTTCCACAAGAGAAGGCTGAGAGGGGATCTTGTGGCTGTCAAGAAATTTGTTAGGGGGGGATAGCAAGGAATAGGAGATGCTCTGTTTACCAGGGCACCCCTTGGGGTTACTAGGAACAACAGCCACAAACTGAGCAGATTTAGGTTAGACATTAGGAAGAACTTCTTTACAGTAAGGGTTACCAGTACCTGGAATGGGCTTTCAAGGGAGGTGGTGCTCTCCCCTACCCTGGGGGTCTTCAAGAAGAGACTGGACAAGCACCTGGCTGGAGTCATCTGACCCCAGCGCTTTTTCCTGCCCAGGGCAGGGGGTTGGACTCGATGATCTACTAACGTCCCTTCCAACCCTAAACATCTATGAATATACGAAATATCATCCCAGCCAAAGCTTTGTCTAGCTGGGTCTTAAAAACCTCAAAGGATGACATTTTCACAGCTTCTCTGGGCAACCTGCTCCAGGGATTTACTATGCTCCTAATGAGAAAGTTTT
Source organism: Alligator mississippiensis (assembly GCF_030867095.1). Lineage (NCBI taxonomy): Eukaryota > Metazoa > Chordata > Crocodylia > Alligatoridae > Alligator > Alligator mississippiensis. The sequence goes on from NC_081827.1 coordinate 11,076,339, forward strand.
TCCTTATATCTAATCTAAACTTCCCTTGCTGCAACTTGAGCCCGTTGCTCCTTGTTCTGTCATCTGCCACCACTAAGAACAGTCCAGCTCCACCCTCTTTTGAACCCCCCTTCAGGTAGCTGAAGGCTGCTATTAAATCCCCTCTCAGTCTTCTTTTTTCCAGACTAAATCAGCCCCGTCTCTCAGTGTCTTCCACAAGCTGTGTTCCCCAGCTCTTAACCATTTGTATTGCCCTTTGCTGGACTCTCCAACTTGTCCATATCCTTTCTGTAGTGGGGGGCCCAAAACTGGACACAGTACTCCAGATGTGGCCTCACCAGTGCCAAATAGAAGGGAATAATCACTTCCCTTGATCTGCTGGCAGTGCTTCTACTAAAGCAGCCCAGGATGCCGTTAGCCTTCTTGGCAACAAGGGCGCATTCTTGGCTCATATTCAGCTTATTGTCCACTGTGACCCCTAGGTGCTTTTCTGTAGACTTGCTGCCCAGCCAGTCAGTCCCCTGCTGTTCTAAGTGCAGGACTTTGCAATTGTCCTTATTGAACTTCATGAGATTTCTTTTGGTTCATTTTTCCAATTTGTCAAGGTATCTTTGAATCCTAGCCCTACCCTCCAGTATATCTCCTCCCAGCTTTGTATCATCTGGAAATTTCCTGAGGGTGCACTCCATCCCATCTTCCAGGTCCTTGATGAAAATATTGAACAAGACAGGCCCTACGGGCACTCCAGTTGATACTGGCTGCCAACTAGACATTGAGCCATTGATCACTATCCTTTGAGCCTGACAATCCAGCCAGTTTTCTAGCCACCTTACAGTCCTTTCATCCAACCTGTACTTACTTAGCTTGCTTGTAAGAATGTTATGGGAGACCATTTCAAAAGCCTTGCAAGAGTCAAGATATATCACGTCCACCACTCTCCCAGCATCCACAGAGCCAGTCATCTCATCATAGAAGACAATCAAGTTGCTCAAGCATGACTTGCCCTTGCTGAATCTATGCTGACTGCTTCTAATCACCTTCTCCTCCACGTGCTTAGAAATGGATTTCTTGAGGACCTGCTCCATGATTTTTCCTGAATCCTCCTTCATCTCTTTCTTAAAGAGGGACACTATATTTGCCTTTTTCCAGTCATCTGGGACATCTCCCAATCACCACCAGTTTTCAAAGATAATGGCCATTGGCTTTGCAATCATATCGGCCAAATCCCTTGGCACCCTCCGGTGCATCTCATCTGGTGCCATGGACTTTCTAAATAGTCCTTAACCTGTTCAGAAGGAAGGAAGGAACTTAAAGGAACACAACAAGCCACTAAGGCATCACTAAGACATCCAGAAAATAACACTGGGGGGAAAAATCAATTGTATTATGGGTAATATTAATCTCCCATCAATAAATGACATGTCTTTCACTTTTCATGGCAATTGTCTTAGTGATTCTCCTTACAGTGGCTGTCAAGTACTTAGAGGGCCTGCTGATAGCATCTTATCAGATGTCAATGCTGTGGTATCAAAACACAGCCAGGATTCATAGCCTATTCTGAGAAAAAATGTGGTCTTTTGAATATGCCAATTTGACAAAAGGTACCTGGGTATCGCAGATAATGGCCTGTTTCTGCTTACTGCCTAACTCCTTCACTGGAAACCCCAATGGTTCTTTCTGATGGATTTTATTCAATTCTAAGTGTGGTAGATTTTCCTCTAGGTTTCACTGAAACAACCTGTGCCCCAACTTTGCCTGCCACTTATGGCGGTCTTGTTAGGCTTCACATAGTACATACTCCTCAGTACCATTTGACTTCATCCAGATTGCCACATGAGCTTCTTGGTATATTTGGGGCATGGGGAGTTAATTCATCATAAAACTGTTTTCACAAATTGGTTCAACCAGGCCTAGAGTTTTTACCTTCTGAAGATATTTTGGGTCTGGTTAGATGCTCTTTAAAATCAACTGTTGGCATTAATAAGCCCTGAAGGACACTGCTAAAATCAGGCAACTAGATTGTGTGGAAGAAAGTACCTGTGTATATGACCAAATTATTGCAGGAGCTCTTGGAGGATATGCATGAAACCCCCCTAATTCCTTGTGAAAAGAGCCACTTGGGCACATGCTTTTTGCTTCTTTTCTATACACAATGTTTTGCATGTACAATTATTTGTTGGCATGGTATCATTTTGCATGTACAATTACTTGCTGGCATGTGACCAGGCCTAAATATGCATAATGTCTCTGGATAGTTCAAAAGGTACTTAAATTGCATAAGCAAGATACCTGGTGGATGTGAAATACGTGCAAAAATACTGTTCAACAATTGCACTGCAAACCCCAACGATAAGCACATAGCAAACTGTAGGCATGTGGTTTTCATAATTTGGCCTGTAACTTTCCAATTGGGCATGACCCGGCGCATTTCCCAATGCCTCGGTCCTACATAGGTTACTGCCTGTGCATAAACTTAAGCCCATGCATAAACTCTGGGGACCAAAACTAACTAGGATCTAACCCCGCAACACAATGCAGTTGCAAGGACAAGTTGAGCTGGGAGATGAAGGAGTTAATATTTCCAATCAGACAATTAATAAGCACCTTCAGGTAAGCTTAATGGGCATGACCCTGAACATCATGCTCCTGTGTATAATCGTTATTCACACAAGCACCCCTGTTGAGGAATGGGCACAATGTTCTATGTCATATACGTTCTCTCTCTAGGAAGCATTATAGTTTGCTTATTATTTAGATTTCCTTAGGCTTCAGAAGCATTTTCTAGATTTTAAAGAAATGTTCCAGAATTTATCCCTTCCAAGGTGGCATGTGCTATTTGAAATTATATGAAAAGACATTTCTTTGATGTTACTTTTCATTCTAAACTTAGCCTTCACATGCAGCAGACCCAGTTTTGATTGAACGCGGTGTTCTGCATTTAAAAAAAATATTTTTTAAAGTAAAGGTCCTATTAAAAATTAAATTTTCATTGCCTTGTAATGTATCTGCAAGATTACACAACTCTGATTTACTGTTAGGATCGCAAATTAACTTCAAAAGACAAGAAATGAAAAGTGATGACTTAGTCTCACATGGCACATTACAGCAGTGAGATGGAGTGATGCCGTGATAGCAGAAATACGTTTCCCTCTGGACAGAAGGAAAGGATATAAATTCATTTCATACCTATGTGTATTTGTGCATTGAGGGCCATCTTCCTACCTTATATATGCAAACACCAAGACGTTGTTATATCAGACACTGCTGTCGTTGTTGTTATCAACTGAACGCTCTCATTTCTACTGCAGAAATGCCCATCGTTCGGTTCTACTCTTTTATAAGACTCAATCATGCAAAGTGCCCAGCATCCTGGGCATAATCCAGCTATATGTTTAAGTCTATGCTTAACTTCAAGCACATGAACATAAATAATGCTCCTGCTGGGACTTAAATCCCAGGTTCCTGGGTAGAAGATCTTGCCTCTCTGCTTAGGGTCTGACCGATGACTGTTTTGGGGGTCAGAAAGGAATGTGATCCCATGGTCAGACTGGTATGGACTGTAGGAATTTCCCCCCTCTGTTGTACGGGGGAGTAGCCCTCTACCTGGATCTCTTGAGCTATTTTTTAACAACCTTTGCAGCAGCAGGACATTGGCCCCCATGGTCCCTCTACTTTACTTGTGG